>NC_056726.1:172296309-172631309 GCF_019279795.1 Protopterus annectens
GAAGGCTAAATTTGGTGAATGGATAAACAATTCCAGACATGCACAACAGTAATAAACAGATACACCATAGGAGATACCCCCAGCTGATAGGAATAGGGGGAATGGACCCAAAAAGAAGGAAAAGAGGAGAAGGAGGGAGGGAAAATCCGACTGCAGTTGCATATCTATCGGACATCTACATTTATGGTAGGTACAAAACTGTACTATGTCCTTCAAGAATGCAACTGCAGTCATAACATATGGGTTGAATACCATAGCCAAGCTGGGGGTGGATGGAGCTAAGAAAAGGATGGTGTAGCTAAAATGCCCTGCAGGACTGCCGAAAGAAAAGCCTGCATGGGATCTGGAGTATAAAGGCAGGTTGTAGTGTTTGGTAAATGTATGCACGGAGCTCCATGTAGCAGCCTCTAGAATGTCCTTTGTAGCCACTCCTCTTAAGAAAGCTGTGGATGTGGCTATAGCTCTGGTGGAATGTGGCCTAATATTGGCTGGCACACTTTTTCCATGGTAAGAATAGCAGAATCTGATGCAGTGTCCAATCCATTTTGAAACTGTTTGCTTGGAGATTGCTTTTCCCTGCTTTCCAGCAGCATAGGCTACAAACAGCTGGTCAGACTTTCTGGTGGCCTTAGTTCTGTCCAAGTAGTAGTGTAGTTGCCTGTGTATGTCCAAGGTATGTAGCAGTCTTTCCCCTCTATTTTGAGGATTGGAGAAAAAAGTAGGAAGGTGAATAGCTTGATTTAGAGACACCCTGGAAATTACCTTTGGCATGAATGAAGGATTTGTTCTTAGAGAGACTCTGTCCTGATGAAAAATGAGGAAAGGAGGTACTGCCATGAGTGCCTGTATCTCCGAGACTCTTCTTGCCGATGTGACTGCCAATAGAAAAAACGTTTTCCATGATAGAAATTGCATCTCTGAGGTTGCTGCTGGCTCAAAGGGAGGAAGAGTTAATTTTTCCAATATGAAATTGAGGTCCCATGCAGGTATTGGTTGTTTTCTGGGAGGCTTGATATTCTTTATCCCTCTCAGGAACTGTCTTAGCAAAGGATGTGAGAACACTGGTGGATCACAATTGTATCTTGCTGAGATTGCTGAGGCATGAATCTTTATGGAGGAATATGAGAGTCCAGAATGAAACATTTCTGCCAAGTATTCCAATATCTGAGGAATACTCAGTACTGTTGTATCTTGACCCCTGTTGGCAGCCCAGATGCTGAATCTCTTCCACTTGGCTGAATAGGCTTTTCTGTTGGATGGTCTTCGTGCTTCCAATAAGATGTCCTGAACTGCCTTGGAAAGATTGGAAGCGGAAGGAGTTAAAGTAACCTCCAGGCTGTCAGATGTAATGTTTTCAAGTTTTGGTGAACAGTCCTGTAGTTGTGTTGTGTTAGGAGCAGGGGCCATAGGGGCAAAGGCCATGGCTTGGTCCAAGTTATGCTCAACAGCAATGGGTACCAGTGTTGCTTTGGCCAATCTGGAGCTATCAAAATGCCTGTTGGTTGTTCTGCTTTGATCTTCAGGATCACCTTGGTCAACAGTGGCAGAGGATGAAATGCATAAATTTTTAGGGAGATCCAGCTGAAGGAGAGAGCATCCGTTGTCCAGGCTAGTGCATGGTGGGTCCTGGTACAGAACTTTTCCAGGTGATGATTCGTGTGAGACACAAATAGATCTATGTCCGGTCTTCCCCATGTCTTTGTTATTTGTGAGAAAATGTGTGGATGCAGCATCCATTCGTGTGGATCCAAGAAGTTTCTGCTTAGCTTGTCCGCCAGTACATTGTCCTTGCCTGGTACAAACTGGGATTGCAGATGTATCTTCAGACTCAGTGATTTTTCCCAGAGAATCATTGTTAGTCTGCAGAGGGTGTATGAATGAGTCCCTCCCTGCTTGTTTATATACCACATGACAGTGGTGTTGTCTGTCCGTATTAGTAAATGTCCTTGCTGCAGTGATTTTTCGAAATCCTCGATTGCATGTATCACTGCCAGCATCTCTTTTTGGTTTATGTGCAGATGTCTTTCCTTTGGTGTCCATTGACCTTGAACGCATCTGCCCTCCATGTCGCCCCATCCATGATCTGAGGCGTCTGTTGTAATAATTTGACCTGCTTGAGGTCTGTTGAAAGACATGCCTTCGTTTAATTGACTTGCTTGAGCCCACCACAAGAATTCCTTTTGCAGGCATGGAATAAGTGGGATTACGTCCTCTAGGCTTTGGCTGTGTTGGGACCATAAGCTTTCCAAATACCATTGCAGCTTTCTCATATGAAGTCTTGCCAAAGGTATCAGAAGAATGCATGATGCCATGAACCCCAGGGCCTGCAGGAGTTTCCTTGCAGTCAGCTGGGAGAGCTTTGCTAGGCCTTTGAAGTACTCTGGTAACTGCTGTTGTTTTTCCTCTGTGAGGTAGGCCATTTGTGTTTGTGTGTCCAGTTTGGCTCCTAGGAAAATAATCTGTTGGGATGGCAGTAGCCTTGATTTTTGAACGTTGACTGTGTATCCCAAGGCCTGTAGTAGTTGCATGACATAGTCCAAGTTTTTTATTAATGTTTGTCTGTTGTCTGCTTGTATGAGGCAGTCGTCCAGGTAGGAGTATATCTGAATTCCCTGGAGTCTGCAGTATGCCACTACTGATGCCAGGCATTTCATGAACTCTCTGGGTGCAGTAGATAAGCCAAACAGCAATGCTGAGAATTGATAGTGCTCTGTCCCTGCAAGAAATCTGAGGTATCTTCTGCAGCTTTGTCTGATTGGGACATGCAGGTATGCCTCCTTGAGTTCCAGAGTGACCAGCCAAGACCCCTTGCCCAGCATGGGAAGGAGTTGCTGTAATGTCAGCATTTTGAACTTTGGCACAATGAGAAAGGTATTTAGAGTAGACAAGTCCAGTATAGGCCTCCATTTGTTTTCCTTTCTTGGAACAAGGAACAGTCTTGAATAGAATCCCTGGCCTTGTTCCTGGGGAGGTATCTTTTCTATTGCTTTTAAACTTAATAGCTTTGAAACTTGAATGAGTGCCTCTGCCCTTTGATGGTGTGGCAGGTTTGGCATGCCTTGTCTTGTAGGTAAAGTTTGGAAGTGGAATCTGTAACCCGTGTCTATTAAATCCAGAATCCAACTGTCCTTGGTTAAGATATGCCAGTTCTTTGAGAATAAGGATAATTTTCCACCCAAGGGTGCTTCTCTCTGAGCCCTTGTAGGCGGTATGAAAGTCAGGTCACTGTGATTGCCCTTGTGGTGCAGCTGGACTGGCTGCAGCACTTCTTTGATTTGTAGGTTGCCATTGGTGTCCCCTGTAAGGGCCTCGGTATTGGCCTCGGCCACGCCTGTTCTTTCCCATTTGAAACTTGTCCGAGTCTGGGAAGGACCAATTCTTTGAAGGCCAGTTTCTACTGAATCTGGGTGGCTGAACCTGGAGGAAATCCTTGACTGTCTGTACTGACTTAGCTTTTTCCTCAATGGATTTCAACACATCTTGTGCATTAGCACCAAAAAGCTTCTGTTTTTCCAGAGGTGCATCAAGTAACTTTACTTTGACATGGTCTGGCAGTGGCTGATCCTTTAACCAAGCATGTCTACGTATCACAGCCCCAGTCATAGCTGCCCTACATGAAACTTCCAATGCATCATAACCACACTGAAGAAAATGATTGTTAACCTGCTGAGTGTTATGTATGTGATCCTGCAATGCCTTTCTGTCAATAGGCTCAGAAGAGGCTAACTTTTTCTGCAAATCATCCAGTAAAAAATCCTGGTACTGAAACATGTGAAAAAGGCAGTTGAGACCTCATGGCTAGGGTGGTAGAGGTATAAACTTTTTTACCCCATCTCTCCAAAGACCTGGCTTCCCTATCCGTTGGCAAAGGATTCTTGGCAGTGGAGGTAGCCACTCCCTTGGGACCCTGTGAAATAGTTTCTAAATCCATGGTGTGGGCCTTAAAAAGATGTTTGTGAGAGTCAGGGACTCTGTAATATCTGTCTGGCTTGACAGAAGCAGGGGTAGCGAGTCAGGGTTAGCACTGGAATCGGAGAAAACATCATCCAAAACATCCATCACAGGAGGAATAGCTAAAGGTCTGTGCTGGGGAAGCTTTAGGAAGGTACGGAGCCTTTTCCTGGAATCAGAGAATTCCTGACCCTGCCATTGGAAATGTTCCCTCATTGAGTGCAGGACTTCACCAAAAGAGAAATCCTCTGGAGGAGAGGCAGAGGGAATTGATTCCTCAGCATCAGAGTCCTCATAGGCCTGGAAGGATTCTTCTTGAATATCTGAATGCTCAGAATCCCCAGAGGCCTCATCTGAAGAGAGGTTTTCAGTCTGCTCAGTTCTAGGCCTTTTCTCTGCAGGAGGCTGAGAACCTCTGTCTGGGTGAGGCTGAGACCCCCTGATAAGGGAAATTAGGTCTGCAGCAAGAGACATAATCTGTTTATCAGAACAGGGGGCCTGGACAGCAGGTTTAGGATGGGCCTTGGCCTGGCTGGCAGCCTTAGCATGTGCAAAGGCCTTGATGGACATAGAGACAGGAGGCCTAGCAGCCCCACGTGCAGGAGTGACCTTGTCCACCGGAATGGTGTCGGGTAAATCCAGAACTTCGGTATCCAGAGGAAAATCAACAACCGGCACCAGAGAGGTCTCCGGGACCGAAGGACTAGTTAAAGCTGTGTCGTCGGCCTGGAGCGGCTGGATTACCACTTCCACAGGGACCAAAGCACTAGCGGAGGGTCTAGGCGTAGTATCGGTGGAGGACGCGGGCCGAGGATGCCGGTCCCAGTCCTTACGTTTTTTGGAAGATTGAGCTGTCGGTAGATCCGACAGCATGGTATATGCGAATGATTCGCCAAAGAAGTCTTCAGCAAATTCTGCCCAGCGCCTGAGAGTGCGCTTATTAAAGCAAGCACAGGCAGCACAGGCCGAGACGTCGTGGTCTGGGCCCAGGCAAGGAAGACAGTAAGAATGGAAGTCCTTATGAGGTATTTGTTTACCACAAGACAAACAATTATTAACTTTCTCAACTTGTTCTGACATCGGCTGAGGCAAGATAAAATGTTCCCCAACGGGGTACTTAGCTTTAAGATGACTTCGGTACTGAAAACACAGGAGCTGACCGACTGGCACTTGCGAACTGCTTCTGCTTCAGGCACCGCGCGGCAAGAAAGACTGAAGAAGATGGCGTCGGCCGATGCCTTTATACTCCAGCCGTTGTGACGTCAGAGAGGAGGCGACATCAGCCGACGCCGGACCCAGACTTTGGAATTCGGCCGACCGAGGGCTGCCTGAGGCAGGACAACCCATATGTTATGACTGCAGTTGCATTCTTGAAGGACATCTTCAAAAAGCTGGTAGATTGATTGATATGTTCGTAGAATGTTTCCAGTTGCTCCAGATCCTTATTTGATATGATAAAAATGTCATCTATGAATCAAAGGTAGGCACTCTACAACTCCCCATACTACAACTCGATGGCTTGCTACTTTCGATTCATAGATAACATTTTTATTATGTGCTCTGCCTGTACTGCCCAGGTTTCTGTACAACACTGTAGTAGTAGTAGTCACATCACAGTTTTGTATACCTCACCTTTCAGTTTTTTTGGCATTCTTCTGCCATACACAACCCCCTGTGCCAGTTAGCTGCAGCCCATCTGATTTGAGCTTAGACTTCCTCATACAGATTTCCTTTCTCCTCAACCACCTGTCCCAGATACCTGAAGCTGTTAACCAGTTCCACTATTTTCCCTTCTATTTCAGTTCTCAGCTTTTACTGATTTCCCCATTTGCTGCCATTACAACTGTCTTATCTGCACTCAGATTCATCCCATTCGCTTTCAGTTTTGAATTCCATTCCCCTATCCCTTGCTAAAGTTCTTGCTCAGAAGTCTGGCTGTAATGCCACATCACCTTCATACAACAACTTTGTTGATCTGTCCACACCAACCAGTTTGCTAGTGTAGTCTATTTCTAGTATGAACAGCAGTGGGTAAAAAAAGTGATCCCTGATGCACACCCACTCCCACTCCCACTGGGAAACCCTCTGCGAGAGCCAGAAGTGTTCGTACTTGATTCATTGGGTCCTTGTACATAGTCTGCACAAATTCTATCAATGTTTCTGGGAATTAATTCAAACCACTGCAGGACTGTCCAAATTATTTTTATTGGGACCTTGTCATATGTTTTCTCCAAGTCTAGGAATGCCCAGTTGGATTCTTTTGTCATCTCTAGCTTATTCTCAAGTGTCTGTCTGACTGCAAATGTCAGGTCAGTTGTGCTGCATCCTGATCTGAATCCAAACTGCTCATCTTCCATCTTTCTTTCTACTTACTGTGCTTATCTTTTATCAATCATCCTCTCCAGAAATGTCAAATAGTGTGATAGGAGTTTGATGCCTCTATCCTGTCCAGAGTTGTGAATGTCCCCTTTATTCTTGAATACTGTCACTAGTATGCTTATTCTCCACTCATCTGGGATACACTCTTCTCTCCATACTGCTATAAGTACCCTCAGGAGCCATTTCTCCAGTCTCATCCAACATCTTTATCATACCTGCTGTAACCTCATCTGAGCCTGCTGCTTTCCCTGACTTTATTTTCCTTAGTGCTGTTATTAGCTCTTCTGTGGTGGGCTCCTCCTCTTCTTTCACAGCAGCCTGTGTCTGTGGCAATACAGCTTCTGTGGGAATTTTTCATTCAGAAGGTGCTGGAATACTCCTTTTATCTATTTTTGTTATACTGTGGACTGGTGAGCAGATTGTTGCTGGCATCCCTTATGAAGGGTGTCTGACAATCTTCATTATTTTTCTGTTTTTGCCTTATCTGATTTAGTTTCTTTGTGTCATCTACTGAGTCACTTTCCAGAAGCTAGTAGAATGCCTCGATGCATTTTTCTTTGCTATTGCAACTCCTCTCTTAGCCTCTTTACCAGTCAACCATTATTTATTCCTAGCCTGGTCTGTCTTTTCTATCTCCCACTTTTTCCTGCACTCCTTTTTTATTTTATTTTCTGGACTTCTGCATTCCACCACTATCAGTTTTCTTTATGTACCCTATTTCCATACCTGGCTTAGCTGCATATTTGTTCTACAGTCCTCATACATGCTGTTTTGAGGTACTGCCATTATTCTTCAGCTCCATCTATTTCCTCTTCTTCTTGAAATTAGAGCCCTGTGTAATTCTGTGGGAACTGTTTTCTTTCATTTCCAGTCAACTTCCAGGTCTTCAGCCTAATCTCTGTTGAACTTAGAGCTTTCTCTGACCAAGCTTGCAGCTGATCATGGTGACCAGTAGTTTATGCTGTGGGCCAACTGTTTCACTGGGGGTGACTTTGCATTCTCTGACTCTACCCCACTGTTCTTTCCTTACTAGAAGGAACTCTACCTGAATTGCATGCTAGCCACTCCTGTGTGTGATCTTGTGACTGTATCTCTTGCTGAACCATGTGTTGGCCACCATCAAGCCATTTGCCAGACAGAAGTCTAGAATGACCTCTCCTTTTTTATTCCTTTTTCCCCACCAATGTAGACTCAGACACTTCTCATATCCTAATAAGCGACAACAAGATGTAAAATTCAGAAAACACCAAAGCAACACAACAAGACCAGTGTAAACCACGTTTAATAGCTTCCTCTCTCTCTAGCGCCTCGGCCACAGTAAGCCTTCAAGGAGTAAAGTATCAGATACAAAAAACAGTATATATAATCACATCAATTAATCAATAAAATAATTATACAATTAATTAATAAAATTAATGGAAATCCATTAAGTTAAATAATACTTCTCCAACAACATTCTGTGTTCAACCCCCTAGGCAATAAGGTACCATATTTCAAAATAAAAAGTTTCCTTCTTTAAAAGTAATTTTACAACAATGGATATATCAGATTCAAAAATAGCTACCTGTTGTAAAATAGTGGCTTTTAAACTATCACTATTGCCACTATGATGTTCATGAAAATGTTGAGCTAAAGGGCTCTCTATTTTATTGTTTCTTATATCTCTTAAATGCTCAAGAAGCCTCACCTTGAACATTCTTTTGGTTTGCCCAATATAAAACTTGTTGCATCCACATTTGATAGCATAAATTACCCTATGAGTTCTACAATTATATATCCCATCTGAACAAAAATTTACATTATTAATATTAGAAAAAGTTCTGTGTATATATGGACAACCACTACATTTTCCACATGGGAATGTCCCCATGCTGGACAATTGATAGGATATTTTAATTCCTGGTCTAGAAAATTTTGTATGTACTGTCATGTCTTTAATACTTCTACCTTTTTTATAAGAAAAAAATATTTTTTTTTGTCATTAGAATATTTAATTCTTCGAAATTATACAAAAATTCCCAGAAATGTAATATACATGTTTTAATCTTATTACTGCAGGCATTGTAAGTTGAAACTAAAAACAAATTCTCTTCAGAATTAGTTTCTCTATTTGCAATATGCCTGTTTCCTCTATTATTATAAATATGCTGTGTCCTATATCTTAACTTTATAACCCGTTGAATATCAGCATCCAATAATCTAACATCATATTTCCTTCTTATAAACATATTTTTAGTTAATTGAATTTCTTTCAAAAAAATATCCTCATTATTACATAACCGTGAAATTCTTAAAAATTCACCATATGGTAAAGCTTGAATGGTGTGTGCAGGATGACAGCTAATAGCTTTCAAAAAATCATGAGGCACCCCAAATTTCCTATATATGCTAGTTGATACAGGTTGACCATCTATACCTTGTAACTTAATATCTAAGAAATTGATTGTCTGTCCATATTGTAACCCATCAAAGAAAATATTAAATCTATTCTTTTGGATTTCATGTACAAAATTCTGTATATGATTATTACCATATTCACATAAAAATATTAAGTCATCAATGTATCTGTAATACAACTTTACATACTTCTGTACAAATACATTGTTATAAATACATTCCTTTTCAACTAAACCCATAAAAATATTAGCATACATCGGTGCAAAAGGAGCACCCATTGCTGTTCCTTGTTTCTGATGAAAAATCATATCATCAAAGCAAAAATAATTATTTTCTAAACAGAATTGAACAAGATCAAGTATATAATGTGTGAAGGGTGAATCTCCCATACTTTTAAACAATGCTTCTAAACCAAATTTGTGTTGGATATTAGTATAAAGACTCTTAATGTCTAATGTAATCCAATACATATTTTTATTCCATGTGACCAATTTTATTTTGTCCAAAAAATCAAAAGAATCTTTAATATAAGAGGTAAGATGAACTGCTTCCTTCAATAGTACAGATTATGCAAAAAATATTTTCTGGCTGATACAATTGGTCTGCCTGGAGGTTTATCACTATTCTTGTGAATTTTAGGAAGACAGTAAAAATAAGCAGGACCTGTATCTGTTAAGCTAAGTTTTTTATTAACATCAGTATCAGTCCAATAACCTAAGCGCAAGCCTTTCTGAATTAAGCCTATATATTTTTCCTTCGCTCTTTCTATTGCATCCCCTTGGACTATACAATAAACAGATTCATCACCTAATAAATCCCAACACATATGTAAATATTGTGTATGGTGCATTATTACTATTTTATTGCCTTTGTCTGAAGGCTTAATAATTAAATCTGCCTGTTTAGAAAATTTTGTTAGTTCTAACCATTCTAATTTAGAAAGGTTATATTCAACTTCCTTCACATCAAAATTCTTTAACACATAATCCATATCAAATTCTACCATGGCATGGAATTTCTTGATGCCATCATGACAAAAAGGGGGCATATATTTGCTATCTATATTTATGTCAGAAGTATCTATACACCTCTGTTCACAAGGCTCACTAACGCAAGAGACAAAGGAGTCACTAGTATCTGAATCCACACACTCCACGTTATTCACGTTAGCGCTTCTATATTCCACATTGTTGTCACACATTAAATGTTTAAAATAATACCATAAATGCAACTTTCTAATAAATCTGTATAATTCCATTTTACATTCATATGTTTTAGGTAATACAGATGGGACAAATTTTAAACCACAATTCAAAACAAACAAAAAATTCTCGGACACATAGCAACCAGATAGGTTCACCACACTTTTAGCTAATAAGCAATAGTCAATACCATTTAGTTCTTTTGTTGTCTCTCCATTGGCGTTGAGGCCCACCTCTCTGGTACTCTTGTTCCCCAAAGCCTCTTTTACATTGTTGGCCATAGTTGCCTGCATTCCGAAAATGTTCAGGAAAAAAATGGCGATTAGTAGGCGAAGGCAACTCCGGATAATCATTGGCCTCCATGTCATGAGTCAGTCTATCTGGTAATTGATTGGGTGTAACCACACTGGAAGTGCTGACAAGTCTATGTCCGTTTTCGTTCATATTATTGGATGGTTGAACAGAAGAGCGTGAGCGTTGATTGGCTCTATACAAATACACATTCCCTTTCTTGAAGTCCCGCAAGTCTCTTTGAATTTTATACATTTTTTGATCTATAATTTTCTTTTCTAATATGCTTACTTTGTCTTGAATGTCTCTGAGGCAAGAATCCAATCTGCCTCTATCTAGCACAGTCGCTAGATTATTACAAACTGAATTAATATCTTTTTTCAAATTAACTAGTTTGAGGTTATCTCTTTCTACCAGGATTTTGATCCATTCTCTGGAACATTGATGCGCTGCACATTCCCATCTGGTTTGAAATGTCTTATCAATTTGGCACGCCAAATTAAAAGGTTCAGACGGAAATTTGACTGCCCTAAGCCCTCTGGGAATGATATCCAAATCCAGATATCTTTGTAAACTGCTACCATTATAATAAGTTGCCGTTTCTTTATTCATAAGATTAGTCAGTTTGGAAATAGAAGTTTTTACCTCTGTAGGGAAATCAATGGAGCGTTTACCGATGTTCGCAAAAGGATTACTCAAACGCTTATTGCGTGTTTCAGCGAGGAAACGCTCCCATACTGGAGTATCCACCACACTGTCAGTACCTAGTATTCTTTCAGGTCGATCCAAATTACGATCTGGGTTGGTGTTAAAAAAACCATCAAGTGTCCGTTGAGAGGACCCACCACTGTCCTCTCTAAAAATACGTGGCACATTCATAGCAGGATCACTGGCCATCGAACAGCAAATAAGCAACAACAAGATGTAAAATTCAGAAAACACCAAAGCAACACAACAAGACCAGTGTAAGCCACGTTTAATAGCTTCCTCTCTCTCTAGCGCCTCGGCCACAGTAAGCCTTCAAGGAGTAAAGTATCAGATACAAAAAACAGTATATATAATCACATCAATTAATCAATAAAATAATTATAAAATTAATTAATAAAATTAATGGAAATCCATTAAGTTAAATAATACTTCTCCAACAACATTCTGTGTTCAAACCCCTAGGCAATAAGGCACCATATTTCAAAATAAAAACAGTTTCCTTCTTTAAAAGTAATTTTACAACAATGGATATATCAGATTCAAAAATAGCTACCTGTTGTAAAATAGTGGCTTTTACTTCTCATATCCTGTTCTCTCTGTCCCAATATGTGCATTCAGGTCACCCATTAGCAACAGGTCACCCATTAGCAGCACCAATTCATGTTGTCCTACTTTATCTAGTAGCATTAGCAACTGCTGTCTGAATGCACTCTTTTCCTCACTACACAGCCCTGCTGTGGGGCATAGGCTGAGATTATGAATACAACCCTATCACTGCACGAGTGACTGACTGCCATGACTCTTGTCGTTCAATTCTGATGACATCCCTCACTGTCTTCTGAAGCTTCTTCCTCACCACAATTCCTACAGCATTTCTACTTTGTCCTCCTCCTTGTAGTTATTCTGGACCCCAAGTCAAGTGGCTTTGCTACACTGCCCATCCATTTTGTATTCTGGATATATAGGATGTCCAACCTCCTCCTTATCACCATGTCATCCACTTCCAAGCTGCATCCTGTTAGTTAACCTACAATGAATGTAACAATTCATAGTTATGTTTGGCAAGTTAAATGGTTTCCTTCCAGTGTTTCCTCAACACAGCTACTCCAGCTAACTCAAGCTTTGCAATGGGACATAGGCCAGCAAATAACTTACTGACCCAGGACTGCTGAGCTTTATGGCTGGTACACACTGGCCAATAGGGGCACACACACCCATGTAGGTTGGAGTAGGCCATTTCCACTTAACACTGGCAAATACCCATGCCCATTTGGCAACAATAGTCAAAATGACCAAATTACCTACAGCCATATTTTACAACATTGACTGGCAAGCCCTGCCATGGCGAGCAGTCTGTGATCCATGTTCTACAATCCTGAGGATACTGCACACCACAGCTGATGCCCAAAGCAATTGTTCTATATAACTCTTCCTCCATAGGCACCATCTACAGTCTGTGCTGCTGTCCACAGCTCCATTCTTATGTTTTTGGAAGGTAGAAGGAACCCCAAAGAGACACAGGGAGAACATGCAAACTCCAAACAGGCACTGGCCGGAGGTCAGGATCGAACCTTGCACTTTGGGCATGGGAAGCACAGACCTTAACCATTATGCCAGTTGGTCAGTTTGTCATCGGTCTGCTTTGCAGGGGAGGAGTGGTTACTTGTCTTTTGCAGGCAGCCCGAGACACAGCAACCAACACCTTGAGCAGCACTAGCTGCAGGCTATGGTGGATGCTGTGGTTGACAGGTCTGTGTTGAGGAGATGGAGCTCATATGAATGTCTTATGCAGAGGCACAGGACTTTCTGTCCTGGCAGGGTCTGACCAATGAATCACTACAGGCCACTCCTCAACATTTGGATCTGCCTAACAAGGTTCTCCTGGGCAGTGCTCTGAATGAGAGTCTTCAGGCTGAAATGATAGTTGTGGACCTGTACACCCACCCCTTTTGAGTCAAAACCACCCCTAGTGTATCCCCACAATTTATCCCCATCACCACTTGTCCATTTGTGAATCCAACCTACTGTATGATCATCCACCCCTGTCTGTCTATGTTACCATCAATACCCTCTCTTTCCTGCCTATCATTCCTTCACTTACTACCCTTTATCCTCCCCATCTTCTTTTATGTATTTCAGAAAAAGGATGCCTATACCTACCAAAAATACTCTTCTGTCCCACGTCTTCCACCACATCCCCTTTATGTTATACTACTTTGTTTCCCTGGGTTGCAGTTGTCCCACTTTTTCCAACTTTCCTATCCACCAACTTTAGTACCATAAACTTGTGTCCATCAATGGTCACCCATAGAATAACGATGCTGGGAAAGTAGCTTTAAAGTGCTAGCCAGTAATGCTGAACCCAGGTATACACTGTGTCTCATTATCAAGACTTCGGATTACCATAAAGTGACACTTACTGTCGAAAGTTTGGAAACATCCAAACATACTTTGGAAAGATACGAAGATACATAGGACTTACACATATGTGCAAAAGATGCACATCTGTGAAAGCATTCCTGCACACTTCTTAGCTGAATTTACACTTCCACCTCTACACAATTTAATTGGGTATTTTTTCAATGGCTTCGCATGTTAAAACCAGTGCCACCTTTTCATGCGTACGGTATTTGCATACTGGTATAGCAGCACTTTTTATACATTTGCCATGCATAATTGCTCAGTGCCAAACTATGAATACCACCATAACATAGCAACTTTGCCAAGTTAAAACAATAAGTAAAAATAAGCATCAGTGTCTCTAAGGTAAATTATGTCAGAGAAATGCAGACAAAACACATTAATCAATCAAAATCCTTCTAGCAAGTTGACAAAACTAGGGGTACTAACACCATCTTCTGAAAGGGACCCACAAATAAGTTACTGACACAGCTTATAATATATGATGTTACACCCACATGTACATCAAGTATTCTACTACATAAATACTTTCAGTATCCCAAATTTTATTTCCAAGCTTTAAAGCATTCTAAAGTACTAGATAGACTCTCTTAGTAAGACTGACTGCAGTTATTGAATTCCACTCCATTCACCCTAAACACTATAGCTTAGAGATTGTACAGTCTGTAAGGCAATACCTTTCATGAATAATCTAACCCTAACTACTAAATAAGTACACTGTATTACTCTACATGTTAAGATACCTTCACCTACAACTGCTACTGACTTTTGCTTAACAGCTAACTTATGCCAACTGGCAAACATTTCAGGATCAGTATCAGAGCTGCTTCCTTGTAGCCTGGCTGTGATTGATTCTATAACCATCTGGATACACAAAGCTCTCATAAGTATACTTTTTTTGCACTTGATCTCTTTCAGTGATAGTTAAATCTGTACTGCATGTATTTATTTATTTGCTTGACTAAATATTGCTGGTCTCTATCTGCATTTTAACAGATCTGTACTGCATTTATTTGTTTGCTTGACTGAATATTGCTGGTCTCTGTCTGCATTTTGTTCAGTTGGTTTCACAGTAGGGGTTGCTTTAGATTTTGTGAAGCCAAACTATCCAAGGTGTGTGCTACTGGTCAAACAGCTTTTTGTGTTTATCTGATTGCATGAGAGTCTAACCTTTGTCTTATACTACTGGTATAAAGAGTTACATTTCTGTGAGACTGTGTCAGTATCAGAGCTGCTTCCTTGTAGCCTGGCTGTGATTGATACTATAAGCATCAGGATATATAAACGTGATATATTTTTTTGCATTTGATCTGTTTCAATGACAGTTAACAAACCTGTACTGCATTTGTTTATTTGCTTCATTGAATATTGCTGGTCTCTGTCTGCATTTTGTTAACAAAACTGTACTGCATTTATTTATTTTCATGACTGAATATTGCTGGTCTTTGTCTGCATTTTGTTAACAAAACTGTACTGCATTTATTTATTTGCCTGATTGAATATTGCTTGTCTCAGTCTGCATTTTGTTTTTCCCACCCAAGTGTTGTTGCACTGGACCTGCCCGCCCCTGCTGTAAATTTGATTTTGGACATTCCACCCAGCCCCATCTCATTTGCTCACTCTACTGAGTACAGTACATTTGGGAAGGACTATCCCTTTGCTTCTTTGATTTTGGACACTCCTTACCGTCCCGTCTCATCAGTTCATTCTACTGTGTACAAACAGAGCATTTGGGAAGGCCAACCCCCTTAGTTTCTTAATCTTGAATTATCTTCTGTTTCCTCCCTCTCCACTTAAACAAAAAAAAAAAAAAGAGAAAAAAATGCACTTTATTCAGCTGCTTTTACTGTAATTGTGTTCTTCCTACTTTATTACCTTATTCTGCTTTGTTGCTTGCTCTTAAGTGTTCAAGTACTTTTATTCTGCTTCATTTATTACTGCTTGTTAGTAGCCTGATTAAATGTGTCTGTTATTCTAAGCCCCTGGGCTTCAGACTAGTTATTTTACATTTAAGAAGGTTTTTGTGGTCTACACTCTTCTGGACAAACCCTTATCAAAACCCTCTCTCCATAAAACCATCCAAGTTTCAGAACCCTATGTCTGGACAATTCCCATCATTTTCTTCCTAGCCTGGTTGACATGGGCATACTGAGAGAGTATAGCAACTGCCTCATGTTCACTGACAATGCTCTTCTCCTAGCACATAATTCTTCTACTTACGAGAAATGCATCTACATCAGTAACCTGGAATCCATGCTCTCTTGCATCACAGTCAGTATTCCTGACAAAAAGGAGATTGCCAGCACAAACACCACACTGCCCACATCACATAGCCAAGGATAACACACACCCACCTATGCAGAGGTCCTCAATAAAAACTTACCTAAACAGGGGTCCCTATCAGATGATCGAAACGCCATTTCCATGAATGCGAAATGATTGACATGTATTGCACGGACTAAGTAAATGCTGAACATCCAAAACAGTGAAATCCGAAATGTCAAAGTGTTTTGGTTGGCCTGTCTGTCGTATAGCTCCATAAGGTAAGTGTGCGATAGTTATGGACCTTAGGGTAGGGTGCGCGTTAAGGTAAGTGTATAGATAGGTAATGTATGTAAAATTTAGTGTAGTGTTAGAAGTAGGATTTTGTTAAATGTATTTATGTGTATTATTTATTTTGTTTGGGTATATCTCCTTAGGGGAAGTGTGCGGTAGTTACGGACCTTAGGGTTAGGGAGGGGTTAAGGATAGTGCATAGATAGTTGTGTATGAGGGGCTTAGTGTAGGGTTAGAGGTTAGGTTTTGGTGCTTTACTTTAGGGTTAGAAGTAGGGTTTGGTTAGTGTATGTATGTGGTTTATTTATTTTGTTTGAGAAGGTAGTATGTAGTGGGTGGTGGGGTTGGCCGAATATGACTGTTCGATGTTTCAAATTTCACGGTTTAGTGTGTTCGGTCTATTCGCGGTTCGATTAATATGTGTCGCTCTTTTGGTATTCACTGAAATTGATTTTCGTGGAACTGATACAGACCCCCTAAACACACTCACAAACATTCCACAAACAACAGCAAACACATCACACACAGCATACAACACAACAGTGTCTCACAAACACAGCCCATAAGGCACAACAATAAACCAACACAGCCCATAAGGCATAACAATAAACCAAACATACTAGTCATTGGTGACTCAATTGTGAGACACACCAATGTCCCCCTCAACAGGCTTGACAACACGATCATGGTTAGTTGTCTGTCAGGTGCCAGAATCCACCAAATCATGCACGCACTTAATTCTCTCCACAACAGGTACAAGTATGACCCTGCCATTGTCCATGTTGGTGTGAATTACTTGAGATGTACCTGCCTGGACTATATGAACAGATACATGATTGAGCTCTCAGAGTATGTGTCCTAGGCAGTAATCACCCTAGCCCTAAGCAGCATCCTACCTTCACCAAGAATGATACCACAATACCAATAAAAATAATTGACTTCAATAACTGGCTTAGTTTCTGGTGTCATTCTAAGGGGATCCAGTATCTGTCTGCCTGGGATGACATGACTGACAAGTCTCGATGCTTTGCCAGAGATGACCTCCACCTGTCACCCCTGGAATTCCATATTCTGGCCAAGGCTCTGGCCTCCCATATTGTGCCTTTTTTAGGCAATGTCCTAAAGACAAATCTTCCAACGTAAAAGATCTGTCAAAAAGCAAATTGAAGGCCATGCTGCTTAATGCTAGGAGCCTTAACCTGAAAATGCACTCACTGGAGGTTCTCCTCGCACTAGAAGATGCTGACATCTGTGCAGTCACAGAAACATGGTTCAAAGCTGCGGGAACAGCCCTGTCTTACCAGTCTATACCTCATTCCACACATTCCAACCCCAAAATAAGGTCAGGAAGACTAAGGGTGGTGGAGTCTTTAGCTTCATTAAAGACAAGCACACTTCCAGACTGGTTTGCCAGCATGATACACTAGAACTACTCCAGGTGCAACTGACAGTTGGCAAGACACTCATCCAAGTTATAGCCAGCTATAGACCCCCACTCCATGACTCAGGACACCCACTCCTCCTACATGGACCTACTTGAGTGCAAGGTATCCCCTAACACCCTGATCCTTGGTGACTTCAACTACCCCACCATAGACTGGGTGAACTATTCCTGGACTAATGCACTCACCCAATGATTACTTGACTTCATCAGTTCTAATGCACTAGACCAGCTCATCTTATCACCCACAAGGAGATATAACATTCTGAACTTGGTTCTCACCAACATGGATGACCGCTACACCACCCCCTTAGTAAGTTCTTCCCTGGTGAGATCAGACCATTGGTCTGTCTCATTCGAAGTTTCTATCCCACCCAACCCCTCCCCCCATCCATAACCAGGCGAAAAACTTCTCAAAGGCTGACTACAACCTCCTAAGGGAGGTTATCAGTAGTTTCACACCACCGCTCCCTCACAGCATACAGTCAACTATGCTGAACAGTATGCCAATGCAGTATACAAGCACCTGTACAACTGCATGGAGTCAGCCATACCCAGAAGAACTAAAATCTGCTCCTCAAGGAAACACAAACCTATCTGCTGGACATGCTCTATCAGCAGGCTTTACAACAAAAGGAGGAAACTGTTGTCCAAGGGTAAAAAGGCACAAATTCCCAATTGGAAAAACTCCCTTCTTAGCCTTAACAAGCAAATTAGATCAATAGTGAAAACTTCCAAAGCCAATCATGAATCACAACTAGCCTCCAAAACAAAGGGAAACCACAAAGCCTTCTTCAGTTACATCAAGAACCTCCATGGCAAAGCCTAGGTTTGTTCCAAATAATTTCTTAATGGTACCACTTGCACTGATCCTGTTGACTTAGGCAACTTGCTAGCAGATAGGTTCAGCAAAATCTTCACTCCCCTGTCCCCGCCAAAGGCCCATTTGACATCCCTGATATTTGTCCCGCACCTCACATCTCCATAGATCAAGTGTTAAAGGCCCTATCCAAGGCAAAGGACACAGCTTCCATGGGAACTGACAGTATCCCAGGCTGTATTCTGCACCATCTCCAGCAAGAACTAGCTGCGTCATTGAGCATCAAAATTCAACCACAGCCTAAGTACAGGCTTCATTTCAGCAGAGTGAAGAACTGCCATTGTCATCCCATTGCACAAAGGTGGTGCCACTACTGACCCTGGAAACTATCGCCCCATTATCTTGACAAGTCTGGTCTGTGAAGCCATGGAGCGTATTATTATGGACCTCATAAACAAGGACATATGCAATCTCCAAGCACTTGACCCCACCCAGTTTGGATTTGTCAAGGAAGTTCTTGCCTGTTGAACCTGGGTGACTTTTTTGAGACTGTCACCAAGGCCCTGATAAGGGAAAGTCAGTACATACAGCTTACCTTGACTTGGCCAAAGCCTTTGACACAATCCTCCACTCGGGCATCATCAAAAAGCTAACACAACTTGGCGTAAATTCATCAGGCGGGTGGCCAACTGGCTCACCGATAGGACCCACAAGGTCAAAACGGGTGCCTCCACCTTCGACAGCAGACCTCTCACAAGTGGTGTTCCCCAGGGATCTGTCCTGAGACCCCTACTGTTTGGCATCTACTTCTCAGAGGTCCAGCCAAATGCAGAAGGCCTGTGGCTGACCAAGTTTGTGGACAACTGTAAATTGGGTGTTGTCATTGACTCCACAGATGATGTTAACATACTACAAGAGGGTCTCACAGCAACAAACGACTGGTGCCAAAGTCATGGCCTTAAGTTAAATGCAAAAAAATGTATTATCATATCATTCAGTAAAAACACGGCCCCTACTGATTACCACATCAACGGCACCTCTATAAGCACACAACCTGTGGTGAGAGACCTAGGTACACAGGTTGACAATCTCACATTCGACCATCATGTAGTGGCAGTGATCAGAAAAGCCTTTTACTTGGTTCATCTCATAAGTAAAGGGATTGCATCCAGAAAAAAGGAGGTTATTACCTCTCTGTACTCCTCCCTCATTAGGCCAGTAATTGAGTACAATGCCCCATTTGGTATGTACCTCTCCAAATACCTGCACCAGCTGGAAAGGCCACAGAAATACCTCACAAAGAGAATGCATGGCCTCCAACACTTGTCATATGTGGACAGGCTCAAATCACTATTACTCTAGTCAGTATTGTACAGATTGCTCAGAGGTGACCTGTGTCTTGCCTACAAGGCAATCTCAGACTCTGCCCACTAGATATTCTCCATATCTGTAAGTATATCTCCTCACATATTACCCATTTGAAAGGCTTAAATCTAATATGCGACATTAACAAATCTGCCGGAGAGACAGGTTTGTCTCTCAGAGGCTGCCCTGTCTGCGGAATAGACTTCCCATACACACCTAACAGAGCATGTCGCTGACCCTCTTCAAGTGCAACCTTGATGAGTGGATGGGAAACCACAAATTTGTCCCAGGGGTTCCACCTGTGTCCCTCACTGACAGGGCGACAGGTGCTGACTGAGGTTTCTTTTTCTTGGGGGGGATAAACTCTTGACTAGGCTTGTAAGGGCCCCAGAACTTTTAGCCTAGTAACCTCCTATGTTCCTGTGATCCTATGAGAAAATTATATTAAAATATGACATTCTGTCAGTCAAGCAACATGGCTTTTATCCTAATTAAAATACAATAACAGCAACATACACACTCACTAATCTAATATATACAAATATGGACGAAGAACAGCTAAAGTGGGCAATATTCCTGGATCTAAAAACAGGCTTTGAAGACCACAGATCATGCAGTACTGCTAGACATACTAACAACTTATCTTTTTTATAATTAATTAATGAAATTGCTCAGTGATTATTTTGCAAAGAGGACATTTAGTATACTGGGGCCTAACATTCATTCAGTAGCAGGAACCATAAAAAAGGTGCACTGCAAGGATCAGTACTAGGCTTCCTTTGATTTTCTATATTTATAAATGACCCCCTATGAAACCTGTCTCAGATTAATTGAGTTATTGATACTGATAATTTTGTTCTTACAAAAGCAAAAAGACAAACAGCCTTACCAAATCACAGCAGGAAATCTGAAATAATCTGGAATTGGATGTCCTCTACTAAACTATTAACACAACCAAAACAATAGTTGTTACTTGAAATAGCACAACAAGTAAAAGGTAACCATGACATTACTGTTTCTAACACAACAGGAATATCATTATTATAAATAACAAATCAACAGTACCTATGGATAATATTAGACCTGTGCCCTGTATATCCCACAGAAACTCAAGTCAACAAAATACTTTATCAGCCAGTACAATTCATAATATTAGAATGGCTTAAATGCAAATATAGACAATTAAATCACTGCCTTAGGTAACTTCATTGTTGACTCAGCACAAACAGAAATCAAATCCAGTCCAAAGCACATCAACCTATACAGTCTGAGTCAGCTACTCAGTGCCCCAACATGACATAGCAAGCCAATCAAAAAAGAATGTGCGCTAGACTGGGAACTATCATCAGTCCTGAAACTATACAGGAAGCAGGGGCACTCCCAGATTCCAAAAACCTATCTTCGTCATCCATTGGTACAGTAAAATTAATGATAATATACAGCTCAATGCAGTCAGAAACCTAAAAAGTTTCAACAAACACACTTTTACTGCTACTCTGAAATATTGCGAATGGAGCTCACTAAATGTACTTACACTAGGTGATGCAGCTGACTACTTCAACTCCTTTGCCAACAGGCACCTTTACAAAAAAAAAGGTGAAATCCATCCCTGCCCCTTGGCTAACACACCATACCAAATGTAATTCAAGTGAATCAGAGACAAAACACGGCTTAACCAGCCCTGTAACAAATCCAGAGCTAATTTACAACACGTCAGAACTTTGCATAACCTTACCAAGCTAGAAGTACAGAAGGACAAAATAGTATATTACTTTGAGTTGGAATAAACCTATACAAACAGTTTCAAACAGTTCTGGAATAGTATGAATAAAATACTCAAACCAAATAAAAAAAAAACAGCCAAATTCTTTGTCTAATGAAAGACATTAATATAGAGTGCACCTTCAATGATCGCTGTGCTGAAACATCAACACTCCTCACAAAACAGCAGTCTAAGAGAACTACAAATGCACCCATCTCACCTAATAATTTACTTTACTGTCCCACTAATTCCTACCAGTACAATAATAAATATCTCCAAAAACTGAAGCCTACAGCCACCCAATTTGCAGAATACCTGAAAATAGCAGTCAACTCCCTGGCAAACTCAATATCCATTCAAACAAATTGATCTATTCAATAGTCATATGTACCTATACTGTGGAAGTCTTCATACATTATCCCACTGTATAAAGGAGGCACCTCAGTAAAATTATCCAACCATAGACTAATACCTATTCTCTCCCTCTCCTTTCCAAAATCCAGGAAAAAATGCATCTATTCACATATCCTAAACTAGCTTCTTGACAGACACCTAATAACTACATCACAACATGGCTTCAGTTCTCATCATAGGTGAATACTAGGCTAACTGCCCTGAAGGGTCATTTTAAGGCTAGCCATTAACCCAAGGTGAGAATCAAATCCCTAAACCTTGTTCTTATGAGGCAAAGACTTTAACCATTATGCCAAACTTCCCACCCAAATAACTGGGATTTTCTGTATTAGAACCTAGGGTCATCTGTATTGCAGATCTACACTTACACCTGCTGCCACAGGAATAGTACTAATAGAGCCCTCATCACCTTCCTCAGCACTATCTATCAGAAAATGAATAAAGGACAAGTGGCATCCATCTTTCTATACCTATCAAAAGCCTTCAACACACTGACCAGCCCACTACCTCTCATCAGACTCTCAGAGCTAGGTTTAAATAAACCAGCACTTTACTGGTTCCATAGCTACCTAAGCAACAACATCCAAAGTGTCAAATGGCAAGACACATATTCTACTAATGTACAAGTGACCACAGGAGTCCCATAAGGATAACTTGGTCCATTACTCTTCAATATAGTCATAAATGACATGTCCTTAGCAGCCAAACATTTCTGCATAATAAAATGCTCAGACAACTCTGTCCTAACATGCTCCACCACCAGCATTCCTCAATTACAAAATTTGAACCAGGAAACATTTCGGCTGGGTCAAATCTGCTAAATCAATCTCAGAGAACACTAAACCCCAACAAAACTAAATTAATGGTATTCACTCCAAGTTCCCACTCTGAAATCAGAAAGAATCTAAGAATTACAGGATACCATCATTAAGCGGCTTCCTATATAAAACTACTCTGATACATGAGAGCTTAAAATCTGATCTGCACACACAGCACGTGGTACAAAAAAAAAGACTGTGAATTAGGTATTTTATATAGAGTTAAACCAAATCTCCCTGAATATATACACATAACCACAGAATCTTGTAGTTACTCCCAAGTCTCCTATATGCACCTCTTACCTTATCTAATATAACACTTTACTCGGCTATCTGAGCAGGAACACTGCTACAATAGAATCGCCAAGTTCATGAACAGCTCATCCTATACAACCCCCCACAGCATTGTTCTTAGAAAGCTCAGCTACCTAATTTCAATAGGTTTGCCACAGGAGAAAGACATGTCATCAGTAGGGTACCTCAGGGCTCATTGCTGCAACCACTACTATTTGGCAACTACTTCTCAGATGTAAAGGCTAATGTCAAGGGTATTTTACTGACCAAGTTCACTAATGATTACACTTTGGGAGGTATCATACGATTCCCCCATGATACAAACATCTTACAAGAGGGTCTAACTCAAACGAATGACTGGTGCCAAAGTCATGAATTAAAAGTCAATGCCAAGAAGTGCATTATAGTGCCTTTTGAGAAAATAGTCACCTAGGCTAATTACTCCATTGATAAGACACCCCTAAGAGTTAAACTAAGTAGTCAGGTATCTGGAAACATATATAGATAGTAATCTGGCCTTTGACCAACAATGTGGTCAAAACAGTGAGAAAATCATTCTATATCACTCAGCTTATAAATAAAGTAATGGCATCTGGGTCCAAGAAGTCATAGTGCCACTTTATTTGGCCCTTATCAGACGCATCACTGAGTTTAATTCCCCTTTGGCATGTACTTGATCAGACATATGTAATAGCTGGAATGCCCCCAAAGATTCCTTACTAGCAGAACCCATAGTTTAAACACATTGCCCTATATGGATCACCGTAAACCCCTATCTCTGTACTTGGTCTCCTACAGGCTACTGATAGGCGATTTATTCCTGGCTTACAAGACATCCTCGGATACAGCTCTGAAGCACCTTTTGCACACCTGCAAAATAAACAGCATCAGAACCATTAGATCTAAGGATTTAAATTTTGCTTGTGACAGAAATAAGACATGTTGGTGAGAAAGATATCTGTCTTAGAGGATCCCCATACTCTGGAACAGGCTTCCCATCCATGTGAAGCAGAGTCCATTCCTAACCCTATTTAAGCATAACCTTGACCAATGGATGGGAAACTGGAAATTCACCCCACATCTGGCCCCATGTCTCTGATAGACAGAGGCAGACGGCAATTATGCCCAAACTAACATACCCCCACATAACATTTAGAATCTTCCTAACTAACATATCCCCACCTATCGAATGTCCATGATACCTAGGGACACAGTTGGGTTGCATTGCTCAGTTAGGCTTTTAAAAGTCTTGGTGGTCATTAGTCTAGTATATACCTAAGAACTAATGAACACTCATAATAGCCTACAAAGTCTTACACCAGCCCACAGACACCATCCCTAGCCAAATCCCTTCACTGGTACAGATCCAGTAGAGAGCTCAGATCCAAAGATCATCTCCTATTCCAAATGGCCAAGGTGAAAAATAGCCATGGCAACTCCCTCCTTTCTGTTCAATTAGCCAATCTTTGGAACAAATTTCCTGTCACTATAAATCAGGCTAATAACCTTCAATACTCTGAATCTAAACTAAATACACACCTCCAAAACACATGGCGCTGCCACTGCAGCTCCAGCTCAGCTTAGCTCTTCCCATCACACAGCATCTCTGGTCACCACTTCCCACATTCATTGCCACAGCATATCACAGTGACAACCAAATGCTCCTGTAACAAACAGGATGCAATATCTGAATAATCTGGAGCATATGTAGTACAGGCTCTCTTTGCTTATATATTTTGTGTTACTCATTTGCGCATGTAATACTTTGTATATCTATCGTTATGTATTTACAACATTTATGAACAGACCTTTGTTAGATGTCTATAGTATTAACTTATGAATTTGTGTCCATTAAGAACTAATGATGTTGGTGGCCAAGGATGAACACAGGATAGCAGCAGATTTCTTCAGCTCCACCAACTTAACTGCACTGACAGGAAATAATTACTTTAAAAATCAACTAATGAAATAATTTTCTTTCTAAATACGTTTGGAATATCAGTTTCTTGAATAATATCTAAAAAAGAAAGAAAATTTCAATAATTTTCCTGTCAGAAATCATCTTGGAAATTTCTCTTTCATCACCTCTGTTCAAAATGAGTTCCAGTAAGGCAAACAGTCAGGATTCCAGCATCAAGAAAGAGCTTCAGTCTCTGATATCTACTATTCAGCAACTAACAACCAAAATGGACAAACTGGATACTAAAATTGATAACTTCATAGAAAAAACTACAAAACAAATGGATTTGTTACATCAAGACTTGCAACAACAGAAGGCTCAGATTACAGGCATAGAAGAGACTGTTAATGATATGGAGAACAGAATCCAGGAAGAAGAAATTAACATATGAGTTTTTGCTGAAGCAGAATACACACCTACAATCCAAACTTGATGACCTGGAAAACAGATCTAGACGCAATAATATTAGGATTTTTGGACTGCCAGAAAATATAGAAGGTAACAACATTACTTCCTTTTTAAATATTTGGCTTCCCAAACTTTAGACTTGTCAGAAGCATTTTCTTTTGGTATTGAAAGAGCCCATAGGTCCTTATCTAATTTTAACTCTAACAAAAAGTATCCTAGATCAGTTATAGTAAGATTTTTATCATCTTATGACAAGGAGATGGTATTAAAATCTGCATGGGCTAAAGCACCTATTAAAATTAATGAGGCAACTGTGCGTTTTGACAATGACTATTCTTCCTTGGTAATAACTAAAAGAAAAGGTTTTTTGCCATTAATAAGAGAGCTTAAGAAAGCACAGTTCAAAACTTACCTTTTATTTCCTGCCAAACTAAAAATCTTTTTACCTGATGGCCCTAGAATTTTTGAAGACTTGGACTCTGCTTTGCTGTATATTAAAAAAAATAAGATATTAGATAAAATAGAAGATATGGAATGGGCAAGTCCTTCGTGAAAGAGGATGGCAACAGGAACTTCTTGGAAGACTTCAGAGAAGCAAAAAAGACTAAAAAACAAATGACATGTTCTATATTTTTTTTCCCTTCTCTCTTAATCTCTTCAAATACAGTTACTGCATCTCCAGAAAGCCACAAATATTTTAAAGATTTATTCAAAGTTATTTTTCTGTGTGCAAAGAACTCTTTTTGTTTCATAAATAGTCAAACTCTCTGAGGAACAAATAACATGCTATCAATCAACTTGTTTCTCTTTGTGATAAAGAGACCTAAGGTTAGTAATTTGATACATTTTCTTTCTCTTCTTATTTTAAATAATGGCATTCTTTTTAAACTATGCATTTAGTGAGGGGGGGGGGAGGGCAAGGAGAGAAGTATGATGAAAATATGGAAAAAGTGAAATAATAACTTATTAGTTCTTTAAAACTATATATGCTGTTTAAACACTGTTGCTAAATATTATACCATGACTTTATTGCTTATACATGATTACAAATAATATGTCATGATATAATTGCAAATAATTAGAACTAAAATAGTTGTAAGTAATATGTTTCATGTTTAACTTTATTAATATAAACAGCAAGTAATATTTCTTTGTAGATACTCTTTGTAGCTTCCTTTTTTTCTTTCTTCTCTCTCTCTCTTTCTTTTTTTTTTCTCTACTCTCTTCCTTTTCTTTTTTTCTCTCTCTCTTTCTCTCTTATAAGTACAGTTATATGCTTCTGATAATACTGATATATGTATATAATAAGATTTATATGAGAAAATGAAATGGGGCATATAAAAATAAGTTGTATAATATGTTAAATAATTGTAGGCTTGGTTTCACTGTCATAGAGACTGTAATGACTTGTAAAATACTTTGCAAAGGTTTTGCACTGTTTAGTTTCATTTGTATTACTAAATGAATGTCAGTCACTTGCATTTACTAAAATTCCCGCCAGAATGTTAGGGGAGACAATTTGGAATGTGGGTTACCTCGTGAATAGTGTCCTCGAGTTGTTTTAAAACCTTCAACAATCAGAATACACGCAGAGAAGCTGAATGCAGTCATTTTGAACTTTGACCCCTGATTTCACACTGACACATCGCAGATTCAAGAAGAACACTGTTCCAGGAAGTAGAACTGCTGTAAATGCGACTTTGTGATGAAAAATGAACTTTATGACATCTAAATGTGAGTTATTCTTTATAACAACTTACTTATTTAAGATGTAATTTATAAAATATGAAAGTTATAATGATTTTGAATGATTTAGTATGCCATAGTAAACAAGTGAGATATTTTAGAAGGCATAGCCATAGAAGGTAAAACATATATACACATGTTTTTGAAAGCTTACATGACTGCAACATATTAATGTATATAAATACTTATGATTTAAACATATATAATGTTATAAATCATTTGACTTATCTAATTGACAAGCACAAGTATCATTATGATTATATCTTAGAAGAAACTGTCATGTGACATATTTTAAAGCAGCAGTTCAGATATATAAAATATGGATGACTTTCTTCACAATGATTTATGTATAACTAGGAATTTACATTGCTGTGCAGTATGATTTGTAAACATATGTATGAGTATAAATATTTTATTTAACTGGCAATAATAAGTATGAGAAGAAAGCTTTGGTGCAAGTAATTTAAAGTTTTTAAAACTGTTAACTGCATTTCTATGGCAGAAAGTAGGAATACCCTAATATATGTAATGTCTGAACCATAATAGCCTAAGTTATTGAATCCAAATGAACATAAGAACTTATTTTTACAAACTTTTAATAAACTAATATATAGATATGCCCCTTTTTTTCTCTCTCTCTTCCTTTCTCTCTCTCTCTCTTCTCGGTTCCCATTATCAAGTTTATTAGAATGCTATTTTGATTATGAGTGTACTATACAAAATAGATGTACATAGTAATATGAGCTGTTTCTAAATGTTCTTATTTGTTTATATGAAGCTGATTTATAAATTGTTTAGCTTTGTCTTACTAGATAATCTAATTAAATGAGGTTAAATTTAGTTAATAATAGTTAGTATTGAATTGATAAGGTGGCAGCTGAGGTACTGCTGCTTAGGATAGGGGGATAACTTGAGTGGTATGTGCTACTCAAAGTTGGAGTTCTTAACTCCAAGCTGGGTGCAATTTTTAATCCTAATATTATTTTCACCTGTTTATTGTTGTTTGTATATAGTTCTGACATCCACAACACATTTTATAAACTCATTGTCACTACAAATAAAAGTAAAGCTTATACAAAATCCCATAAGATTTTCAATAAATACAGCTATAATTAAGGGTACACCTAAAGGAGGAGGTATAATATCACTTATTTTGTTAATTGTTATTCTGATTATATGTTTTATATGTTTATAAAAGCTAAATGATTTCTCTAAAAGGAATTTCTTTAAACATTAATGGACTGAATAACCCATGTAAAAGGGCAAGTTTAATGAGATACATTAATTTGCATAGGGCCAACTTAGTATTCCTTCAAGAAACACATCTCCTGAAAAAGGATATTGATAAATTAGCCACTAATAAATATACAGTCTTGGTTAGTTCAGAACACACTCAGAAAAAAAGAGGAGTGGATATTTTATGGAATAAAAGTATGCCCATACCTAAAACTATTAAGTCTTATAAAGATGATAAAGGAATGTTTTGTATGGTTACAATACAGATTAATGGAAAGACATATACATTAATCAATGTATATTGGATACCAGGAATTGGCATTAATACAGTGAAACACCATCTCAATAAGATCATATCATTTTCTATAGGAGATATTATTTTAGCAGGTGACTTTAATTGTATCCTACATGAAAAAGATACTACTACTATAGGAAAAAGGAAAATTACATCTAATGCAAAACATTTAAAGGATTTTGTTAATTTATATCATTTGAATGATATTAATAATCAGATAGATTCTAAATCATTACCATACACTTTTTTTTCTAACAGATATAAAACTTATTCAAAAATAGATAGAGTCTTTATTTCTAACCTGATGGTAACAGACTTAATTAATTCTAAAATCATTTCGTGTCCTATATCAGATCATAATTCAATTGTCTTTGAGTTTATGATAAAAAGTACTTACAATGTTCAGATCAAAAGGATACCAGCATACTTAACTCAACTAAAAGACTATAAAGATTATATACTTTCAGAAGTGCAACATTTTTTAGACTTAAACAATACACCTGAAGTCTCCATTGTTTATGTTTGGGATGCTTTAAAATCATATTTATATGGACAAGGTATCAGATGGTATAATAATAAAAGGAAATCTTGGGACAAGGAATTACTAGATATTCAAAGCAAATTAGACTCATACGAACATAATAATAAAGAAAATATTATGGACAAAAAAGTCATTGAAGGAATAAATAAATTAAATGAGAAATACAAAGAAATTTTAACTCATAAAGTTAAAATAACATTAGAGAAATATAAGTTTTTGTCTTACTCAATAAGTCCCAAATACTTACATAGACTTAAAAATAAAACAAAAAGGTTGGATAAACAAAATCATATCAAAGAAATTTTCTCTCCAAGGAAAAAGAAGAATGTTTCTAGTTTACCAGAAATATTAGATGAATTTAGAAATCACTTTCACAAAATTAATCATAATAACATTAACATGGAGCCTAAAGATAAAATAAAGAAATTTATAACTACAAACATGAACAAAAACTTAATAAACAACAGACTAAACTAATGGATAAAAATATTTCATATACAGAGGTTATTACACAAATAAACAAGCTTAAATCAAACAAAGCACCAGGTAATGATGGTATTATACCAGAGATCTATAAAATTCTTCCTAAAAGTACTTACTCATTAATACATAAGGTTTTTATTTTGGCCCAAAATGAGTTAACAACTCCCCCATCTTGGCAATACACATTTATTTCACCAATTTTAAAACCCAATAAAGACCCAACCAGATGCACTTCATATAGACCTATTTCATTACTTAATGTTGACTATAAAATGTTTATGAGTATTTTTGCTGATAGATTAAAGACAATCATCCCAGGCATTATAGATATAGACCAGACAGGCTTTATTGTAAATAGAAATACCTTTGATAATATAAGGAGAACTTTAACGTTAATTGATTTTGCAAATAGGAAAAAGAAAGATTTAACACTTATTAGTCTCGATATAAGTTCAGCATTTGATTCAGTAAGTTGGGACTACTTGTTTATCTTACTGAAGTGCACAAACTTCTCAGATGCATTTGTAAATCTAATTGAACATCTATATAAAGGAGCATTGGCTTACATTAAGATAGGAACATATGTCTCACAAAAAATACCCATTTTAAAAGGTACAAAACAAGGGTGTCCACTCTCTCCACTATTCTTTACTTTAATAATGGAGCCTTGGGCTAATTTGATCAGAAACAGTACTGATATAGAAGGATTTGATATAGATGAAAATACAATATCTAAAATTCAACTTTTTGCAGACGATGTTCTAATTACATCAGCAGGATCTAACTCTTCTATGCAGTCCTTATTTGATAAAATGATGGATTTTAAAAATATCTCTGGTTTAATATTCAATGAAGAAAAAACTAAAATATTACCAATATACACACGAAAAAATGTCATCATTAATGATTTTAACAAATATATACCCAACTCAGGTCAGATAACTTACTTAGGTATAATATTAACTAAAGATATCAAATCTATTATACATAATAATTATAGTACCTGTCTTCTTAATATACAAAATCTTTTCAATAGCTGGAACAATATGTTTTTTACCATGGAAGAGAGACTCACAGTTATTAAAATGATAGTATTCCCTAAGATATTATACTTAATACAATCAATAATACTCCCACCTACAAAAATAATTATTAAGAAATTGAACTCATTAATGCTAAATTTCTTATGGGCACCTAATAGACCTAGGATTGCATTAAAGAAACATACTAATAGCTGGTCTCAAGGGGGCATTTCATTTCCAGACTTTAATTTATATACTATCTCTTCTATTATAAAAGTTATTACTTTATTAATAGATCAGTCATATGTTGCAAGATGGAAAGATTACTGGGAACAAATTAGCATTCACTTCATGAAAATCTCTTTAATACATAAACAATATTATTGTAAATAACCCCATGTTATGGTTACTAAAAGAATTTTGTACTTCATTCATTACACCAAAATATATAGTTAGTTACCCATTAAACATTATTATCAGTTATCGTAATTTTATATTCATGCATCCTAAGTATAAGGAATGGAATTTTATTCTATTCCCTATAATGTATACACAAGGTATGCTTTTGTCAACCACCTCTGAAAGAACTCTTTTAGTCACAGAGAATGACCTAAAGAATTGGTATCAGTTGCTGTCTAAGAATAAAGTAAAAAATTTAGACTTCTTAAAGCAAGAATTTGATTTGAGAGAAACATGTTGGTTAGAAATTCAGACTTTTAGACAACATCTTATTAATAAAATTGATTTAATGTCTTTAACAGTTAAATAATCTGTTCTAATACTGATTGATTACTTGATACTAAATTTACAACATAGAGTTTCTGATAAAAGTAAGCTCTCATACATACATAAAATTATCAGAGAAGAAACTCATTACAGTTCAGATACCTATTGGAATTATTTCATTTCCATTAATGGTGAATCACCAAAACAACAAGATAAACAATATATATTGGAATCTGCTTATAAAACTACTTCTTCCATTAATTGGAGACTTTTTAGTTGGAAATTTTTACATAGATCCTTCTATACACCTTTAATGATGAATAAAATAAATAATAAAGACAACTTATGTAAAAGATGTAATGTAGAAATAAATGCTGATTGGGCACATATGTTTTATGACTGTATACAATTGAAGGAATATTGGAAGTTAATCAATGATTTTTTGCAGGCCCTTTTCACAGATAATTTCATTGTTTCTAAATCACTTATATTATTTAACACACCTGTTCCTAAAAGTGTTAAAAAAGTTAAACTTCCCTTATTATGGTATATTCTAGCAGTGGCTAGAAAAATAATAACCAGAAATTGGATTTCAGATACCCCTCCTTCATTTAATGAATTTAAAAATGTTATGACTGAAGTGTGTCATATGGAATTGATGACAATAAAATCAAGAGCTACTAGAAAAACATCTTATTATATTATATGGGATACTTTACAAAACCTGTTAAAAAAATCTTAGTTTCAATAGCATGACATTATAGTTTAATCAATTGATTTGATTTGTAATGGGTGTCTTTGTAAATACTTTGGTTATTTTATTGAATGTTATAACTATTTCTATTTTAATTGCTTGTATAAAATTGTTATGATATTTACTTTGTATGTTAAAAACAATAAACTTGTTTTAAAAAAAAAAAAAAAGAACTAATGATGCATATTTTTATTAACAAAACTATGCAAGTAATTTATTGTATTACTTTTATGAATTTGCATTTATTATTATTGCAATTGTATTGACCCAGACACCTTGAAATTACATTTTTCCTATAAAAGCACCCTTGAAATTTCACCAATACCCAGCTGCACACAAAGCAACTAATTTGCAGTGATAAGCATTGCCCCCAAGTTGCAAACCAGATACTCCTGATATTACTTTATATTCTCACATTACTTCATATTCTCACTACAACCTTCTAATCAATAAAAAGGGCTTGTTACCACTAACATGAACTTCCACACTAACTCTGTAACCAGCTTGGTGGATATGGGCATCCTGAGTCAATCTACAAATTGCATAATGATTACTGACAACCAGTTAATTCTCAAACAAACTGATACGGTATGTGAGAGCTGTATTTACAGAATGTCACTGGAGGCAAAGCTCTCACATAAAAGCACTCCTAATGTCAATGAGGTTATGAGTAGTTCACGTGCTGCACCCATTACACACAATTCAAAGCAGACACATAGACCGCATATGCTGAGGCACTTAAATGTAACCTTCCTAAACCCTAAAGACCTCCTAGATGAAGTACACTTAGAAAATACCTTCATCAGCCCTGAATGCACTCTTTCAAAACACCTATATCACCACATACAGCCACATCTCATAGATACTTTGCTTTTAAGCCCATAAGGCAGGCCATCAGACAATCCAACATTTTGGTTATTGGTGATTCCATTGTAAGACACATTGATGTCCCTCTCACCAGGATGCGTAAGGAGAAAGTCACTGTCAGTTGCTTATCAGGGGCCAGGATCCACCATATTACACACACATGCAATCAGGTCATTGGACCACAAGTACCAGTAGTCCATGTGGGTGTAAATGACCTGGGACATACCTCCCTAGACTATATGAAGAGAAACATCATGGAACTCTCAGAATATGTGTCCCAGGTTGGTATGAGCATAGCATTACGCGGCATTTTACCTCCTCCAAGGATGCTGCCACAATATGAACAGAAGATGACTGACTTTAGTAACTGACTTAGTTCCTGGTGTCATTCTAAGGGGGTGCAACATTTGTCAGCATGGAAGGAAATGGTCAACTAACCACACTACTTTGCCAGGGATAGTCTGCACCTCTCCCTTCTAGGCTTCCAAACATTAGCTAAAACACTGTCTTACCCATACTGCCTTTTTTAGGAGATGTCAAACTGAAAGTACTTCTGACACAGCTAATCAAGACAAAGAAAATCTAAACATGTTACTGCTCAAGTCTAGGAATTTAAATAAAATACTCAACACCCTAAAAGTTCTCCTCAGCCTAGAGAATGCTGATACCTATGAAGTCACTGAGATAATGCATTAAAGCCATGAAGCACACAGCAGTGCAAGGCTATAATGCTTTCCAAGCATTCAGACCAGCTACTACACAGATAGGAACTAAAGGTGGAAGTGTCTCAATTTACATCAAAATAAATATACCTCAAGTCTGGTCAAACAGAACAATGCACTTGAGCTTCTCCACACTCAAATCACCATAGGCAAAATCCCATACCACTTCCTTGACAGTTACAGGTCTCCCTCTATGACCCAGGAAACTCATAACATGTATTTACATTTATGGGAAACACTCACCATCCAACCCAATACCATATTCATGAGTGACTTTAATTATACCACTATTAACTGGAAATCATATATGACACCAAAAGTACAGGCACAGAGAGTCCTGGATTTTGTAAACACAAGCTCAATGGACCACATTGTCAATACCCCGACCAGGGGTGCAAACATACTGGATATGGTCCTCGCTAATATGGGAGAGTGGTGCACACCTCCTAGTGTAATATCTTCTCTGGTAAATCAGACCACAAAATGGTCTACTTTGAAGTAAAAATAAAACCTGAAACCCCACTAACCTTGGAATATTCAGGAACTACTCTAAGGATAAATTTCAAGTACCCTTAAAGCCTGAGAACACTGTTCTCTACATCCTTCTGTTCACCCTTCTCTTCCCTATAGAAGCATGTTAATAGCCGTGTAGAGGCAGCTGTATCCATCAGGAAGAAGTATACAACTACCTCAAAAAACAAACCCACCCTGATGGAAGCACATCAACAGGCTGTATAACAGAAGGAAGAAAATCATGGCAAAAATTAGGAGTAACACCCAGCAGGATAAAAGCACTCATATATAACTAAACAAATAACTCAGAGGACTAATAGAGTCTACATTTGAGGCAACTCTGTCCTTCTAGGCCAACGGCAGCCACAAGGCATTCTCTAGCTAAGTCCAGCACCTCAAATGCAATACACAGTTGTGTGCAGAGCCAGAAAATATACCAAATCTATTGGCTGACAAATTCAGCTTCAGGTTTACCTCTCTCCCACATAACCTTCACCTCAGGAAATACCATCAAATATAACACCCCCTACTATCACTAGGATACAGGTCCTTAATGTTCTCTCTACGGCCAAGAACACTCCATCAGTGGGCCTAGACAATATCTCAGGATGCCTTCTAAATAGCATGAAAGATTACCTATCAGGCCCTCTGGAACTGCTATTTAACTGTAGCCTCCAAAGAAGCTTCATGCCTCATGAATGGAGAACAGCAACAGTAGTCCTTCTGCACAAATATGGGCCATCTACAGACCCTGTAAACTATATACCAATAAGTCTCACTAGTCTCACATGCAAAACCATGGAAAGAATTATCATGGAAATGATCAATAATGATACAGGAAAACTTCAGACACTAGACCCAACCCAATTTTGTTTTGTCAAGGGCAGATCATGCCTACTCAACCTGGTGGACTTCTTTGAGATGGTCACCAAAGCAATGGATGAGGGTTAAATGGTTCGGGTCTATATCATATGTTCGAAGTTTGAAAACATTGAATGTTAAATAATCGAATTGAAATGTTCGAAGTTTCAAACATCGAACATATGATTAAAAAGAAAAGAAGAAGAAAGGGAACTTACCTGACTGTTGTAAGCAGGGGGGCTATCAACTCCGAGACCACACTATAACACGGTAAAGGGAAGATTTCCCTTACTGCACTGTAGTGTGGTCTCGGAATTGGTATATTTAAAGAACGGGGGTGTAGAGGGTGCAGGGGTGCTTGCCCCTCTGCCTACAACAGTTAATTTTGTTTTTTTTTTTAATTATACATTAGATGTTTGAAACTTTGAACATTTAAATTTGATTATTTAACGTTCGAAGTTTTTAAACTTTGAACATATGATATAGACCCAAATGGTTCACCCTGCCTACTTTGTCCTGGGCAAGGCATCTATCACTCAGGTACTGTTGTCAAACTCAAGAGGTTAGATATAAACTCTTATGTCACCCAGTGGATAGCTAGCTGGCTCACAGACAGGACCCAAGAAGTTAGAACTGGGGAGTCCACCTCTACAAAGAGACCAACCAGAACTGGAAACCCTCAGGGACTGGTCCTGGAACTGGTCCTTTCTGGTATTTACTTCTCTGAAATCAAGGCCAATGTTAATGGCCTCTGGCTGATGAAATCTGCAGATGATTGCAAATTAGGAGCAGTCAAAGAATCCCCCACCAACACAAATGTTCTCCAGGAAGAGGGACACAGTCAAATAACTGGTTTCAGAGCCATGGACTAAAACTAAATGCTAAGAAATGCATAACAATACCCTTCAGGAAATCATACTGACAACACACTCATAAGAGCTGACATAGTAGTCAGGGGCTTGGGGACATACATAGACAGTACTCTAGCCTTTGACTATCGTGTGTTTACAGTAGTAAAAAAAACATTCTATGTTGTAAAACTTATAAACAAAGGTATGGAATCTAGGTCCAAGGAAGTCACTGTTCCACAGTACTTAGCATTCATCAGACCTATCATTGAGTACAATTTCCCCTTTGGTAACTACCTAACCAGGCACATCTAACAACTGGAACATCCACAGAGGTTCCTCACTAAAACAATACAAGGTGTAATTAACATGCCTTATGCCGTATCCCTGTATTCTGCCTCCTACAGGCTGTTGCGAGGAGATCTATCCCTGGCATACAAGGCATTGTCAGATCCCACCCAGATGGACCTCCTGCATATCTGCAAAACAAACAGCACCAGAAATACCCATTCTAAAGACTTAAACCTTACCTGTGATATAAATAGGACCTGCTGGCAAGACAGGTATGTGTCCCAGAGACTATCCCTTGTCTGGAACAGGCTCCCCATCCATATGAAGCAGAGTTCCTCCCATACCCATTCGAGTGTAACTTAGACAACTGGATGCAGAATAGAAAATTTATCCATGGTTTGGCACCTACGTCTCTAATGGATATAGACAGCCTGTAAATGGCCCATCTCTAAGGTCCCTCCTTGTAAATGTTTCATCTCCCAAGTTCCAAGGGTGTAAGAACTTGTCAGAGATTTGGTATGCATGGCTACACTTAAAAAGGCCCTTGTGGTCGTTAGCTTAGTAAACCTCTATGTGCCTATAAACCTAGGTGAACCTATACAACTAAAATTACACTTGCTACCACTTATCTCCTCCCCACACTTCGTTAGGGTATTCTCATCTTTATTAACCTTCAGGTATCATAAAAATCAAAGCTTGAAAAATATAATAAAGTTACTAAATTTGCTGTAAATACCCCTTTTGGAACCCACTACTTTATAGCACTTGGTTAGAGCTACCCTATCATCTAACATATACACAACTTCTTACCGCCTATAACATTATCCAGCATCCATCTACTTGTCCAGCACTAAACAATATTCTAAACAACTATGTTTCCAGTTGGTCATTATCATCCAATGACAGAAAACTACTGTCTGTCCACAAACCTATCAAATCTGCTGTGCATTGTCTATACTTGTACCATGTTGCTAAGGCCTGGAATGCCTTCTTATCTGTATCTATCGGGTTGATACTCTTCCTCCAATCCTTCAAAATCATTCTGAAAGACTTCCTAGCCAAAAGCTAGGTTTGTTCTTGCTCAACACCAGAATAAATTATATCCCTAAATGTGAACAACTACCTATTCATACCTTATACCACCTTACTCCTTCTTATTCACTCACTTTCTTACTTCTATCAATTCCTCTCCCCTGGCTTTCTCTCTAAATATAACATAAGCCTGCTTCTCTCTCACTTCATATTACAACACCTATTTGTATTATACTAACTTACCTTTATTTTTTCCATAAACTGTAAAAATTCCAATTACAACACAAAAAAAACTGTATCTGATAACAAAATACAACAAACCAGTGACTGTAAAACTTTTAATATATCAAACTCTGGCACCTCGGCTCTAACAGCCTTCAACGGAGTACAAAATTAAACACACAGTTATATCTTATATAGATCATTATTCATTCATTTAAAACAATTAAATGACATAATTAATGTGTTAACTATCATATTAAAACTTTCCATTTACAAGTCACATTCATTCCTTCTGGATTTAAAGTGCCAAACTTCAATATAAAAAGTGTTTCTTTGTATAGAAGTTTCTTTTTCACATCTATACATTTATCTTTATTCTCCACTTTTTCTAGAATGGTTCCCTGCAAACCTGCAGGATCTCCATTATGACTTTCTAAAAAGTGTTGAGCTAAGGGGCTTTCTATTTTTTTTGTTTTTAATATCTCTTATATGCTCTTGCAACTGTAGTTTGAAAGCCCTGTTGCTCTCTCCTACATAAAACCTTCCACATGGGCATTTAAGAGCATAAACAATACATTCTGTAATACAACTGAACTTATCAAGAACTTTAAATCTACGACCATTTATTATTTCAAAAGTGCAAACTATATGTTTGCACGAAATACACTTTCCACATGCATATGTTCCTTTAAAGATGGGAGTGTTGTTTATATTCTGACTTGGGACAACAAATTTAGGGTCTATATTAGAAGCTCACAGGTGTACTTACCTGAATACATAAACGTCAACACATCTTCATCAAACCGCAAAAACATTGATCGTCCTGAAGTGCGAAATTCGAAATGTCGAATTGTCATGGTTGGCCTTTCTGCGGTATAGCTCCGTAAGGTAAGTGTGTGATAGTTACAGACCTGAGGGTTAGGGTGCGGGTTAAGGTAAGTGCATAGATGGTAATGTATGTGAGATTTAGTGTAGGGTTAGAAGTAGGGTTTTGTTAAGTGTATGTGTGTGGATTATTTAGTTTGTTTGGGTATAGCTTCTTAAGGTAAGTGTGCGATAGTTACCGACCTTAGGGTTAGGGTCCGGGTTAAGGTAAGTGCATACATGGTGGTATATGCAAGATTTAGTATAGGGTTAGAAGTAGGGTTTAGTTTAGGGTTAGAAGTAGGGTTTTGGTTAGTGTATGTATGTGGTTTACTTAGTTTGGGTAGGTAGTATGTAGCGGGCGGTGGGGTGGGACAACTGTGATGGTTCGAGTTTTTGAATTTCGTGGTTTAGGGCATTCGGTGTATTCGTGGTTCGCGGAATATGTGTCATTGTTTTAGTATTCGGTGACTAGGGCTTTTGTGCTTTTAATACAGACCCCAAATTTACTATGCACTATTCTATCCTTTACATTCCTCTCTCTCTTAAATGAAAAAGTTGGATATTTACTTCTTCTTCTTTCGGCTTTTCGAGGTTAGGGGTCGCCACAGCAGATCATCTGTCCGCTCATGATTGGCAGTAGAGTTTTTTACGGTGTTGAGTTGCCAGCCCGGCGCCTAACCTTCCACGGAAGGCACACACACGCACGCACGCACTCACACTTAGGGCCAGTTTTAGAGTGTCCAATACACCTATAGCATGTCTTTGGGATGTGGGAGGAAACCGGAGCACCGGAGGAAACCCACGCGACCACAGGGAAGATATGCAGACTCCGCACAGAAGGCAGCCCAGCCGAAAATCGAACCGGAAAAAGTTGTATATTTACTAAGTTTTGAAAATTCTTTAAACCTAAAAAGAAAACTCCAGTTCTGCTTAATAATTCCTGTAACTTTATCACTTATAAAATCATAAGTTATAACCATAAAAATCTGTTTTTCATCTCTCATAAAACAAGCAAAAAAGTACCAAACCCAATGCAGAGTTTAACGATAAACACAAAACGATGATTCAGACCACTGCACACAGACCATTTAAATTTAAATTTAATTTAATTTATTTATTTAATTAAATAAGTTGTAAATGTTTGTCTTTGCTGTGGTATAAGCTGGAAGGGTAAAAGTAATTTATATGTATGAATTTATATGTATGAATGCTTCTATGGACTCAATGGCAATGGTGTGTTTATTTATTTAATTAGTTCTTAGTTGTTTTTTTTAGTATAATATCAATTTTCTAATTTGTTAATCAATTATTCAATTATTTAATTGATTTAGTCTTATAAAAGGGGTGTGTTGTGTGAGTCTTTTACTCTGAAGATGCCATTTGGAATGGTGAAAGCGCTTAGTTTCCAATAAAGGGTTTGTCTACTGTTATTTTTCCTGGTCCGTGTGCAGTGGTCTGAATCATCGTTTTGTGTTTATCGTTAAACCCTGCATTGGGTTTGGTACTTTTTTGCTTGTTTTACGTACTTGTATTTGGCTCTGCTTTGGACTGTGGCTTCGGTAACATAGGCAGATCACCTTGCTTGTTTTTAGCTTTATGCAATGGATGTGGCCTTGAAGGAACTGTCGCAAGTAGTACAGAGGCTGATTGTTTTGAATGAGCAACAATCTGGTGCTCAAGGTCTGGATATGAGGGCAAGTCCCACTGACTCACAAGTTGAATTATTTACATTGCATTCTCCTGTCGCAGTTTCGCTGCCTCCTGGACAGAAGACAGCGGTAGCTGGTTCTTTTAGTGGAGCAGTTACTAAGAGCAAGTCTAATTTGTCACGTACAGCGCCAGGGGGAGCTAGTGCTTCGAGTAATGCCCAACCTGTTTCAGCGGTGGATCCCGGAAGTAACAGCAGTGTGGATTCTTGGTTACAATTACCGGTACTAGAATTGTGTATGCCTGAAACACTTTCCAATAGTAAAACTGTTTTTCTGACATTAAAGGAGCAGATTCACCGTTACGACAAGCTCTGTACTAGGTACAGAGCGCACCAACTCGACAATTTGTTCCTTTCCAAATCGAGAAGTTTGTAGCAGGTTCCTAAGGGGCTTCGAGTTTGGAAGCTCCTAATGGGCATCGAAAAAGGTATTGTGTATTTTGATAGAATGGTTTCTTTGTATGATCGAGTAGGGTTGGAGTTAATAGATATTATCATTGAAAGCAATGATTCTAAGTTGTTGGAGTTGCGTGGTGAAATAGTATCATTGCACTCTGCTATTACATCTGACTTGTTGTTCTTTCAGTATAAAGAATGGTTTGACAGGGTTTTGGCGGGCGTGGAGCAGTTTGTTAACAAAAGTAAGGCTACTAAACAGAAAAAGTTGGCTGGAGATCACTTAGACTATGCCAGTAAATGTGCGTATCCTCCTGGACATTCGAAGCAGTATGTATCAAGAGCTCCAAGTACTGCTATGGCTGTAAATTACTGTTTGCACAACAATAACATTGCACACAGTGACTCTCTGTCAGAGGAGGTTTTTTTGGATCAACCTCAAGGACTGAGGAGGTCGGAGAGGTTGTACAACAAGGGGCGATCGACGGAGCGACTTCAACCCAAGGCTTTTTGAGGGGAGGGGAGGGGGAGAGTTGTGTCTCAGCGGGACTTTTTGGAGCTTTAGTTCCTTTTCATGACAATGTAACACATCTTAGTGATTTTTGTTGTGTGAGTAATGTGAGTGATGCCATTGAGTCCAGTGTTTTATGTATTGATTTTTTTGAATTTTCTGAATTTTCACAGGGTATATTTCATTTTGAAATGTGTAATGATGTTAATATTGAAAGTTGTGATGTGATGACCATTAATGAACAAAATTATGGGCAAAGTAATTTTCCAATTGCTGGTCTACAAGTACTGCGATCTTTAGAATATGAAGGAGTGAGTGTTATTAATGGTGTTGAATGTGGTGTAGAAGAACAGGTTTTAATTGAGTCCAATGGTTTTAATGGACATCACAAGAACAATAGTAGTGATGTTGCTACTGGTGGATTTTTGTGTAGGAACATTTTGAAAAAATATGGTTTTATAATATACAACTACACTGACAAGGAAATTACAGATGGTTTTTTTAGTCTGTTTTCCAAAGGTATAAATTTTGTGCCTAATTTTAAACTTGATATTGCTCAGGTTCTCATTAATTTAAAGCTTTTTTGAGACAATTAAATTTGCAGGTATTTTTTCAAGGACAGGAAAGGCAAGAAGATGATGAGTTCTCTAATTCCCTAGTGGTTCCTTTAAAAAGGAAAAGTACTTTTATTCCTCCTTACAATTTTGAATTTTCAATGTTTGAGAAATTGTTAGAACTTGAGTTTAGGAGGATTTGTTCTCAAAAGTATACGTTGGAAGACAATTTGAGTAACGAGGAGAGGTTGTCTTTAAGGGAATTGAGGGCAAGTGAGAATATTAGATGTATGAAGCCCGATAAGGGTGGCGGTATGGTCCTTATGGCAAAAATTGATTATATTTCATCCATGATGGGGCTTTTAGGGGACCAAGCCACCTACAACAGGGTATCCATCAACGAAGTGAATAGGGCCTATCAAAAAATTGATTTATTTTTAATGGATGCATTGTTTCAGGGTGCAATAAGTGAAATAGAGTTTGATTTTTTAACAGTTAAGTTTCCGGTTATGCCGTGCATCTTTGGTATACCAAAGGTGCATAAAGGAGTGGACAACTTGTGTTTTAGAGCTATTGTTTCTGCAAGAGGCTCAAAGACTGAGCCCTTGGCCGCCTTTGTGGATAACTTGTCGAAACCAGTTCTGAATGATGTTTCCCATGTTTTGAGAGATTCATGGCACTGTCTTGAGAGGTTAAGGGATGTGAGTGTATCTTCAGGCAGTTATAGTTTTCTTACGGTAGATGTGGTCAACCTGTTTTCTGTTATTCCGCACCAAGAAGGACTAGATATGTTTTATGATAGCCTCAATACCAGTGGTAAAGTTGATAAGGCAAGGTTGAACCTCCTCCAGGATGTTATAGAGATTGTTTTGAAGAACAATTTTATGAGGTTTGAGGGTGAATTGTTTCGGCAAACCTCTGGTGTAGCAATGGGGGCTAAATGTGCCCCCGTGTTTGCTAATCTTGTTTTATTAGCATGGGAGAGGAAGTATGTGTTCCCTTCTAGGTTTAATTCTAAGATCGTCCTTTACAATAGATTTCTGGATGACCTATTAATTTTATGGAATGGAAGTGAGATGGAAGCTTTGGATTTTGTGAACTATCTTAACAGTACGACAGGATTTTTTAAGTTCACTTATCAATGGAATGATGAGAGTATTAGTTTCCTAGATATTAGGATTGCTAAGATGGAAGGGGGATTGTCTAGTACTATATTTAGAAAGGAAAACTATTCCAACTCGATGCTTCACTATTCCAGTTGTCACCCATTACATCAGAAGAAGGGGGTTGCTAAGGGTCAGATGGTGCGGGTTTCGAGGTTAGTAAGTGAGGAGCCCAATTTTAGACAAGAGATCTTCAACTTAATAGGTCTGTTACTTGAGAGGGGTTACCCCTTGAAGTTCCTGTTGAGGGTCAAGAAAGAGGTTTACAAGAAAAGACGGACTATATATAAGCCCATTTTGAGAAAGATTGCCCCTGAGAGTGGGTTGACCAGTGAAAAGGATGGTGTGCGTGGAGATGAGGCAAATAATGTTAAGAATGGCCCTGTTTATGTGTTAAAGTACAGTGAGAAGGCAACTGAGATGTGTGTGGCCATTAGGCATACCTGGGATCATTGTTTAAGTCGTGAGATGAAAGGAGTTGTTGGGAAGACGCCGATGATTGTTTTCAGTAAAGGTGACAACTTGAAGAATTTGTTTGAAGGTGTTAGTAGGTCGAAAAGATCTTGGATGGGTAGGTGTGGGGCGTGCAGATGTTGCAGATTTATAGCTGAAGGGGCTTATATATGTGTGGCAGGGTTTCCACGCACCTTAGCCTGTCCTGGAGTATGTGGTTGCAATAGCCAAAATTTAGTATATTTGGCAACTTGTAGTACCTGTGACGCATTCTATGTAGGGATGACCACTCGTAGACTGAGAGACAGGGTCATGGAACATGTGAGAGCTATCAAAAAGAAAGATGACCACAATGCATTATTTTTGCATAGTGTCAAATGTACTAATTTTAAGAAGTTTGTATTCTTTGTCATTGATCGTGTGCATACTGACCAAGGGGGTGATGTGAACAATAGGGTCGCTGTCTTGGAGGTTGAGTGGCAATTGAGGCTAAATACAATGAGGGAGCCTGGCCTCAATGATTATATTTCCTTGAAACCTGTGCTTAAGCAAAAATCTTATCAGATTTGATTTTAAAACATTTTATAACATTTATAACTATATATATATGTATTTATAGTTATGTTTATATTTATATTTATATTTATTAATATATTTATTTTAATATGTATATTTATATTTATATATATACATACAACATTTATTTATTTAATTAAACAAGTTGTAAATGTTTGTCTTTGTTGTGGTATAAGCTGGAAGGGTAAAAGTAATTTATATGTATGAATTTATATGTATGAATGCTTCTATGGACTCAATGGCAATGGTGTGTTTATTTATTTAATTAGTTCTTAGTTGTTTTTTTTAGTATAATATCAATTTTCTAATTTGTTAATCAATTATTCAATTATTTAATTGATTTAGTCTTATAAAAGGGGTGTGTTGTGTGAGTCTTTTACTCTGAAGATGCCATTTGGAATGGTGAAAGCGCTTAGTTTCCACTAAAGGGTTTGTCTACTGTTATTTTGCCTGGTCCGTGTGCAGTGGTCGGAATCATCGTTTTGTGTTTTTCATCTCTCACGTTTTTTACTTTCCCCCCTTCCTTCATTGTTAATAATTTGCTGTATTCCCTTCATAACCGTAACTAGTGCATTTTTAACTTCTCTTTTTTCATAACTCCTTCTTATAAACATATTAACTGTTTTTTTTCCAATTCCTTTTCCAAAATATCTTTCTTATTACATAATCTTTTAACTCTCATAAGCTCTCCATATGGGAGAGACCTCATAAGATGTTGTGGATGGAAGCTAGTTCCATGCAAAAAATAATTGTTATCCTTAAATTTCCTGTGTATAGCTGTCACTATTCCTTTGCTGTGAATATCCTTATAGACATTATATACAAAAATTATATAAAAATTATCTGAATATTAAATCATTGCTATACAAGTTGTTTCTATTCTTAACTGATGTTTTCATATTATGCTTAATCTGGTGTAATTATTTAAAATGCTGTTGTTTTTTTTTTTTATTATTTTTAAAGATTGTAAAATTATTGTTCTTAAAATGTTTTGTAATACGTTGGATCTTTTTTTCCCTTAGCCACCGCTGAAAATGGGCTCATACTGAATTGGGCTTTCCCGGTATCAAATGTCAATAAATAAATAAATAAATGGCACTGTTCAAAATATGTGAAGTTAATAAATGTGTTTAAAAAAAGTGTCATAAGCACTTCATGTTTAAGCACCTTGATCTTTTCTCTTCATTCTTCATTTCACTGGATATATACTGTGCAGTTTTAATTAATTCATCGGTTTAAAAAAATTAATATAAAGTATCAAATATACTTACTGAGAAGAAATAACAGCCATAGCAGTAAATGTACTAAATCCTAAACTTGAATACTGTTTACCCACTGTAGCACTTCTGTCAACTCAGAATATATTACTGTTATAAACTGCTGAAAATAGTGCAGTTTGTATACTTTACTATCAACACAGAGCAGTGAGAGCACCATTATGTCACCTTGAAGAAAAGTAAATGGTGGCCAGTGTCAACTAGAGCCTCTCTGCTACTGAACACATTTATGGTCACCTTACTTAATAACAAATGTTGCACATTTTTAAATACAGTCTGATTGCAAGAAATCAATGCTAGTCCTTAAGAGATAAAGAAGAAACACAGTTGCTTAAATCACCATTCATTTTACCCCGCACTGAAAAGGCTCTAACAAAACATGTCCTCGCATGTTAAAATGTTATTCCATAAAATGTCAGAAAAACTAAATGTCTGAAACTCTACATAAAAAAATCTTAAGGCACAACTTCATGGAGAGAATAAATGCAATCCATTCAGAGATACAGGTTAATTACATGCAATTAAGATGATTTTATACAGAATATTTATTTTATTTTTTATACTTTCTTAATCAGGTTGTCTGCTGAGCGCAATGGCTTAATACTGGTGCAAGGTTATAACCCATGAGTAAAGTCTGCTTGTAAGATGATGCTATACAAAATATTTTGTAATACTTATATAATGGTTGTCTAGGTAAGTGACCTACTCAGATCCAACAGTAGGCAAAATGGAGTCTGAGGGGAATCAAACCTAGGACTACAGGATGAAACCTTATTCCTTTACTGTGCTCAAAACTGCCAGTAATGAGATTACATAACTGGATATACGTATGGATTTCACTGTAACAATATTCCATTACACTCAATAAGTACGGTAATTGAATATTTAATCAATGTTTTTACTTTATTTATCAACCTGTCTTTTCTGACCCCTTCCCACCTTGTGTCTATACTGGATGCAGTCAAATGGCACAGCTGTCTTAGCAGCACTTGGTTCTCCAATTCATTTCACAAATGTATTGACTTCTGTGTGTAGTCTGCATGTTCATAGGCTTATAACACGGTTTCTGATGTCCTCTTGCATTTCAAAGACATGCTGAAGGGTAAAATGACAATCCTTCAAACTATCCACTGGTGTAGTTATGGTGTGTGTGTGTGTGTGTGCATGTGTTATACATGTCAATATCAGAGTGTGTGTGTGTGTGTATTCCTCAATGGGAAAGCATCTCATGCAGGATTAGTTCCATATCTTACAAATTCAGGGATATAAAAACAGGCAGCCGATGCCATTACATCAGTTTTTCTTACCCAAAATGTCAGGAGCCCCTCCCAATAGGGATCTAAGCTACGGTGGGAAAAACACCACCAGTAAAAAGTAAATACCGATACCAATACCCTAGTAGGGGGTGAGTAATAGACATAGAGAGAGGTGAGAGAGACAGAGAGAGAGACACAAGGGGGCTGGAGGGAGGGAAACCAGGACTGCAACAGTGAATACACTCGAACATCTACATTTATGGTAAGTGTACACAAATGTACTATATTCTTCATGTTTTACTGTTGCAATCATCACACTTGGGTTGATTCCCAAAGCTGAAGAAAGGGTGGAGGCATTCAAGAAGCATTGGGGCTGGCTAGTATGCCCTGCAGGACTGCTGTTGCAAAACCTGCCCTGGATTTGGAAAAGATAGGCAGGTGGTAATGCTTGGTGAAGGTGTGTACAGAACTCCAGGTAGCAGCTTCCAGAATGTCCCTGGTAGGGACTCCCCTAAGGAATGCTGTAGAGGTAGACGTTGCCCTAGTGGAATGTGCTCTGACCCCCTGAGGGGTTGGTTTCCCATGGTGCTTGTAGCAGAAAAGGATACAGTGTACTATCCATTTGGAAATTGTTTGTTTTGAAATGGCCTTGCCCTCTGCCCCTGGTCAAAGCTGACTAGTAACTGGCCAGACTTCCTGAATGGCTTAGTCTTATCAAGGTAGAATCTGAGCTGTTTGTGCACGTCCAAGGAGTGCAGGATCCTTTCCCCTTTATTTTGAGGATTATGGAAGAAGGTTGGCAAACTGATGGATTGGTTGAGAGCCACACTGGACACCACTTTAGGCATAAAGGAAGGGTTAGTCCTGAGGGAAACCCTGTCAGCATGGAAAATAATGAAGGGTTACACAGCCATAAGTGCTTGTAGCTCAGACACTCTTCTAGCTGAAGTGATGGCCAGAAGCAAGGCTGTTTTCAAGAGAGGAATTTTAACTCTGCTGATGCTGCAGGCTCAAAGGGGGGGCAGCGTGAGCTTTTCCAGTACAAAGTTAAGGTCCCAAGCAGGAGTGGGTGCTCTGCTTGGTGGTCTTAAGTTGTTTGCCCCTCTCAGGAACTGTTTGATGAGAAGGTGAGAGAAGAGACATGGTTCAGTATTGTAATGAGCCGAGATGGCAGAGGCATGGATCTTAATGGAGGAGAAGGACAGGTCTCTGTGGAGTAGATCTGCTACGTAATCCAGGATTAGAGGTAAGGAGGGCAGTGTTGTGTCCTCTCCTCCAGATTGAGCCCAGGAACAATACCTTTTCCACTTATCAGCATAGGATTTTCTAGTACTGGGTCTTCTGGCTTCAAGAGTGACATCCAGCACCTGCTTGCTTAGGCTTGTCACTGGGGGAGAATTTAAGGAATAAGTCAGGCTGCAAGATTCATGGTTTGCAGATGTGAATGCAAGATCTGTCCCCCCTGCTGAGTGAGGAGGGTTGGGATCTGGGATAGGTGCCAGGGTGGCACTGGTGACAGGCGGCTCAATAGTGGGTACCAGTGCTGGCGTGGCCAGTCTGGGGCGATCAGGATTGTCCTTGATCTGTCCTTTCTTATCTTGAGTAATATTCTTGAGAGAAGAGGCAGAGGAGGGAATGCATAGATCGATAGATTTTCCCATTGGAAGGATAGGGCATCCACTTTCCAGGCCCTGTTGTGAGGTGTCCTTGTGCAGAATTTGCTGAGCTGGTGATTGCAGGGGGAGGTAAAGAGGTCCACCTCTGGAGTCCTCCATTTCTGGATTAGAAGGCTGAAGAGGCTGGGGTCTAATTGCCACTCATGTAGGTCTAGGAGATTTCTGCTTAAATTGTCTGCCAGAGAGTTTTGTTTGCCTGGCAGGAATTGAGCTTGCAGATGAATATGCATGTCCAATGCCGCATTCCACAGGGCCATGGCTAGCCTGCAGAATGAGTAAGAGTGGGTTCCCCCCTGCTTGTTGATGTATCACATAACTGTGGTGTTGTCTGTTTTTATTAGCAGGGGTCCTGGTGAAAGTAGGGACCTGAAAGCTGTCAGAGCATGCTGAACAGCTAGCATCTTTTTGGTTGATGTGCAGATGAATTTGACTTGGGCTCCAGTGTCTCTGAATGCAACTGTTGTCTAGGTGTGCCCCCCACGCATAGTGTGATGCATTTGTGGTTAGTGTCTGGGTGGTGAGGGGTTGAGTAAAGGGAAGTCCCTTATTGTGATTGCATGCTGCTGCCTAGCAGAGAAACTCTGTCCTTAGACAAGGTATGATAGGAATGACGGTTTCCAGGTCCTGAGAATGTTCGTACCAAAGATTTTTTTAAGTACCATTGAAGTTTCCTCGTATGCAGTCTGGCATATGGAATTAGTAGGATGCAAGAGGCCATGAACCCTAGGGCCTGCAGAATTTTCCTTGCGGATAGCTGGGTTCTGATGGCCATTTGAGTGAAGTAGCCTGTCAGATAGGCTTGTTTTTCTGGAGTAAGGAATGCCATCTGCTGTGTCCAAGCTTGCTCCCAGGGATACAATCTTTTGACTGGGGACTAGTTTTGATTTCTTTTCACTGACAGTGTATCCCAGGGAGGTTAGAAGGTTCTTTACAAATGTCAGGTGCTGCAACAACTGTTCCTGACTGTCCATCTGAATCAGGCAATCGTCCAAGTACAGGTAAATTTGAATTTTTCTGTTTGCAATAGGCAATGGCTGGAGCCAGGCATTTTGTGAATACTCTGGGAGCAGTGGATAAGCCAAAGGGAAGTGCAGAGAACTGATAATGCATAGATCCTCCCCTGGAACGTTGGTATTTCCTGCATGAGTCCCTGATAGGGATGTGCACATAGGCTTCTTTTAGGTCTAGGGTGGCTAACCAGGCATCTTTGGACAGCATAGGAAGAAGATGCTGAAGGGTGAGCATTTTGAATTTTGGTACCACCAGGAAGGTGTTTAGAATGGAAAGATCTAGGATTGGGCGCCAAGTGCCCTCTTTTCTGGGTACCAGGAAAAGTCTGAAATAGAACCCTTCACTTATCTGTTCTGCAGGGACAGGTTGAATTGCCCTTATAGAGAGCAGGGATTGAACTTGTTTTTTTGCCTCTGCCCACTGGTTTGGAGGAAGGTCTGGGAACCCTTTTGGGGTTGGCAGTGAGTGGAAGTAAAATTTGTACCCCTGGAATACAATGTTGAGAACCCACCGGTCTTTGGTGATGGAGGTCCAATTTTTTGCATGATGGGCATGTTTTCCTCCTAGGGGCATGAGCAGTTGGGCAGAGGTATGGAGTGCAATACAGAAGTCATTGTGAATTCTTTCCGTAAGGGGGTGGCTTTGCACTCTCTGCTTTAGAGGTGGAGGCACTCCATTGCTTAGATCTCTGCATACCCTGAGACTGTAGTCTGGAGGGTCTGTTTCCCCTGGGTCTAGTTTGAGATGGCCTTGAGGGGACTGGAAAGGACCAATGTTTTGATGGGCAATGCCTACTGAATCTAGGAGGCTGTACTTGCAAAAATTCTTTGACTGTCTGCATAGATTTAGCTTTTTTTTCCATCTTTTTAAGAACCTCTTCTGCTTTGGTGCCAAATAGATTGTCCTTGTTCAAAGGAGCGTTAAGTAACTCTGATTTGACATGGCCTGGCAAGGTCTGCTCCTTAAGCCAGGCATGCCTTCTCAGTACAGAACCAGTGACTGTGTCCCTGCAAGAAGCTTTTAGGGCATCAAAACCACACTGCAATGTATGCTTGCTGACTTGGCTTGCAGAATGCATAAGCTCTTGTAATTCTTTATTTTCTGCACAGTCTGTAAAGGTAGCTATTTTTTGCTTAATAAGTTCCATAACATGTTGTTGGTACTTCAGCATGTGAAACTGACAATTCAAAGCCCTAATGGCGAGAGTTGCAGAGGTATATACTTTCTTACCCCATTTGTCCAAAGCTCTGGAATCCCTGTCCGAAGGGGTGGGATTCTTAGCTGTAGTTGCTTTGATACCTTTAGGCCCCTGGGAGATGACCTCTGGGTCAGAAGTAGGATTTTTGAAAAGGAAATTGTGAGAGCCAGGTACTCTGTGGTACCTGTTTGGTTTCCTAGGAGCAGGGGGTAAGGTATCAGGAGTTAAAATGGACTCCATAAAGACATCATCCACAACATCCAGGACTGGGGGTATTACTAAAAGCCTATGTTGTGGCAAATCAAGAACTTCTCTGAGTCTCTTTTTTGATTGAGGATAGTCTTGGCATTCCCAATGGAAATGCTCTCTTAAAGTATGTAGGGTCTCACCAAAAGAAAAGTCTTCTAGAGGAGAGGCAGAGGGAATGGAATCATCTGCATCTGAATCCTCATAAGCAGATAAGGGCAAGTCTTCATAATCAGAAGCCTCAGAGTCGTCGGACGCTTGGTCTGTTGAGGCTGCTGGGGACTAGTCTCTTTTTCTCTTAGCAGGGGAAGGCTGGCTTCCCCTAATCAACATAATAAGTTCTTCTGCCATTTTAAGCAATTGATGTTGTGGCAAGGGAGCAGGTGCATGTGCCTGGGTCTTCAGTTTTCTAGGCGTACATGCACTCTTGGTCTCAGAAACTCAGTAGTTTTAGACAGAACTGAAGACGCGAAAGAAGTTGTTGGTTTGTGTCGAACATCGGTAATTCAAAGTACTTTTTCAGAAGCCAGTGCCTGCTCAGCAGCTCCAGACCCATCCAAGGTAGAGACATCCGCAGGTTCCATAGTTGAAGAAGAGTCTCGCGGTATACCAGACTCCGAATGGGTCTTGGTAGAAGCTTGCAAATCCACTTATGCAGGCACCAGGGGTTGCGAAAGTGCCTCACTGAGTACCAGCGGACTGGCGACTAGCTTAACGGAAGCGTCGTCGGCAGCTTTGGACCTATGCAGTCTGTCTCTGTCTTTATCCTTACATTTTTTCTGGAATATCGGTAGTCGGATGGCTTACAGAGGCCATTTCGGAATATGAAGATCGAGAACGAAAGTATTTAGTGACAAAAAAGGCCTGATGACAGATGGTTCGGGCGTTGAACAGGATACAAAACCAGCAATGAGGTACATCGTGGTCTGGGCCTAAACAGGTGACGCAGTAAGAATGAAAATCTCGGTGTGGTATTTGCTTTCCACAGGCAAGACAATTGTTAACTTTTTATGACATCGGTTAGAGCAAGAAAAAAGGATCCCCAACGGGGTACTTAGCTTTAGAAGACTTCAGGATGATTCAATTCGTGAACGAAAAAACTCAGGTAGCGGCTGACCGCACTCGTGCAAACTGCTTCTGCTACAGGCTCCTCGGCAAGAAAGACTGATGTAATGGTGTCAGCTGCCTGTTTTTATACCCCTGATGACCTGATGTCAGGCCTGGAGTGACTGCAACCGACGCAGAAATACTAAGTCTCTGGTATTCAGGCCAACTGAGGGCTACGTGCAAGCAGATAACCCAAGTGTGATGACTGCAACAGTGAAACACGAAGGACATCTACTGCTTACCAGGATGGTATGTGGCTCCTCTGTAACCTTAAAAAGAATAGCGCGGGTATGGGAAAAAAAACTAAAGAAATAAGTGTATATGCTAATAAGATCCAAGTGGTAACTGTCCTCAGCCATATGTTAACAATCTCTTCTCCATCTTGCATGCCCCATAGCTGACCATCAGCTGCCCTGCTGCACCATTTTATCTTGTGTCCCTGCCCTGGTACAATCTACCAGGACTGGGACTGCACCGTGATGGTTTAGGTACGGGAAGTAGAGTGGAGCAGTTTGCAGTATCATGCACACTGGAATTACATGCCAGTGAATTTCTTCTTACAAAGGTAATAAGCATCATGCTACAGTCAATCTATCACACACTTAACACTTCAGTGCTTCAGCCACGACCACACGTGCAATACTGGTATTTGTTAAAATACCAGCATTTCTTTAACAAATGCTTATATACTCCAGCACCATCAAGCATCTGGCAATTATAACTGCTAACAGCTTTAAAAGCAAAGCAAAAAAGGTATTCACCTTGCAGGCCAAAAGAAAAAAAAAATATCAGACTTTAGACATTCATATTTCATATTGTTCAGAAAATGCATTCCAATGCAAAACCTGTTATTCTATTAATCTTTTAAGTGAATTAGAGTAATATTTAAAAATATAAGGAGTATTTCTTAAAACATAGACTTTGCTCCTGACCCCACCCGGGCTAATCATCTCAACCCACCAAGTTTCTAACTCCCTTGTTCATATTGCTCTATACCTCCTGGCTTTATAAGCCTTCTTATACTCAAAAATTAACTTGTAAAAAAAAAAATTGCATGCTAAAACTGCTGCAATTCTTGTTTACTTTATAGACGCCTTGTATTTGAATCTTCTAATTTAAATGAGATTTGCATGGTAAAATGTTTTGTTTAATTTTGTTTACTTTATACCCATGTTAAGAACCTTGTAATTTGAAATTCTATTTGCAGCTTCTATTTGCATTTGCATGAATATTTATGCTCTATTTTTTTCTTGCTAAATTTCCTTATCTCAAATATTACCTTAAATCTAAAACATTCTATGTAACCTTCTTGGAGCTTTTTCCCCTGGGTCTCCACTGAAAACGGGCTTCTGGCCCGGTCGGACATTACCCAGTTAACAAATGAAATAAATAAATATAAATAAATAAAATGTCCCTGATTTTGGACATTTGTTTCTCATTATTTTTGCCTCTGTACAAAATTCTTGAGTAAAGAAGTTGAGACGTAAGGCTGTGGCATGCCCCTGCCCCCCATTACAGCATTCATTTCTGTTGTGCCATTTTTGAATGTTGGTATGGAAGTTAATTCTCATACTGCTTGCTGTAAGTATCAGTACTGAAGCTTTTACTTCAGAAAATCATGTATGGTTGGTAAAAGGTGGTGTAAACAAGCCGGTTGCTATAAATGTTGAAAGCGGCTGCTTACTACAGCTTTTAAGAGTAGAAGATCTTATTATTATTATTATTATTATTTTTTTGTTCCTCAACCCCAGTTGACAGGTGCTAGATCATGGAGCAATGCAATTGCTAAAGCTGGCCCTGTTTACCAGTACATTGCTCTGTGATTACGGAAAATCCCTGCTAGTGGGGATGTGTCTTCATCAAAGGTAGAAACCCCTGCCTCTCTCTTGGATAAAGTGACCCACTCTTTCCCACCCATTTCTCCTTGGCTCCTTCAGCAATCGAGCTGCTAGTCTGTCTTGGGTCACCTTGGTTGTAACTGAGGCTTCATTCCTCTACACCATGCAGTTGGATATATCTTAGCATTTTCCCTCCTATATGACAACACCTTCAGACATTGAACCCTATAATCAGGCATGCAACACTTCTCTTTCATACTTCATTCTGAAAGTAGATTTTTGCAGTTTTACTACAGCTAGATTCTGGTTAAAGTATCGGTGTACTGTTGTTCATATCTACAGTGAACTAATTTTAGCAATTTCTGTTTATAGGACGCTCTTTTTACAGGAACTGTAACACACAAGTACCACTCAGATTCTGGAAATTTGAGTTTGCTTTTCATACCTGCTGCAAGAGTATAAAAAGCAAACGAGCAGAAAAAGCTAAAATGCCAGTGAGCAAAATAAGACAGATGCAGGAAAAAAGATATTAACAATTACAAATCACATCAGCACATACCTAAAAACCATGATCCGATACCTAACAATTCAAAACTGCTACCATGGATAACAAGCACTGAAATGGTTTGGTTAACTTTTCCAAAGCACTTTGAACTTCAAACGACTGGCAAAAAACAGAGACGTTAGGGCAAAAATTTCTATTTCTGTTTCTTGGAGCAGGAGGGGGGAGCAGAGATAAAACTTAATCAAAATATAGAACTGATTATAAAACCTTATACTCATAAAGAAGGCATTTCTGGGCAAAGCCTAAAATAATGATGAGAGAACAAAGGCTCAAAATCATGGACAATTTTTAAATATTACTCTAAGTCACTTAAGAAGTTAATGGAATAACACATTTTGCAACAATATGCTTTTCCTGATCAATAGGAAATATAAATCTATGAAGCCTGCCATTATTGACCGAATCAAATTTCTGTGATTTACCAGAAAATCAAACATTTTATAGGGAGCATGGGTATAAATATGAGGCAAAGTCAGGAACAGTTGAGAGCCATGACCTTTGGAGTTTGGCAATGGGGTACAGTAATAACACAAAACTATGCTATAAATGCAGGCTATTATTTATTTATTTTCATGTGCTTACCAAAAAAGTCCAATGGGCAAACAGGTCCCTTTTCAGCAGTGGCCACAGGAAATAATAACAGTAATATATATGCAACATACAGAATACTCGGGTAACATCACAGGAAATATTTACAGTAGTACTAAACAATATGAAGAATGCTCAGGTAGCAGCATTACATACAAAGTGAGGATAAATAAAGCAAATGATTTGCAGCAACATAGTATTGGTTGCAATACATTGTCAGATACAACTATATCCATTTTGTCATAAGACGAGAAGAAGACAGAAAAATAAGAGAGAAGAAGGAAGAGACAGTAACTGAAGTGTTTGTATACATAGGAGAGGTAGTTTAGAAATTATTTAGTCCAGAGAATAGTAGGGGCATAGCCAGGCATCAAGTAGGGACAATTTTAATTTATTTTTGAACATGTGTGTGTTGTTGAGGAGTATGACTGGAGGGGAAGTAAGTAGCAGGATTTTGAGATACAATTAGAGTAAACAGCATTTTCTAATTTATTGTGAGCTTTGTGTACTGAGAGGAGATGCTTCTCTGTAGAGCGATAAGCTCTACTGGTGGAGTGGAGTTGTAGTATACTACTTAGGGCAGGGCATTTTTCAGGGTGAAATCATAATCTCAATGCAAACTGAAGTTGAGAGTATGTGAGGAGTTGAGGTAGCTCAAGCAAATGTAGGCACCTGAGGGCAATACAATACAGTGATGTGTGTAGTATGGTTTGTTGGAAGCAAATGTAGCTATTTTACTAAAGCATTGCACTAGTTTAGTTGTCAGTGTGGACTGGAGGTTAGTGAATATAGGACAGGCATACAGAAGTGTAGGCAGCAGGGAGGTGGATGCTAATGTTATCTGGCTGCTTTTAGTCAGATATTGTTTTGCTCTATATAGCAGACTTTACTTCTGATTTGTTTTCTGGTTGCTTGTTGGCTGTGGAAATTGAATGTCATGGTGTCATCTATTATAACCCTCAGTAATTTAGAACTGGAGACTACCTCAATGTTTGTGTTATTTGCAGAGATGATTTGAAAGTTATCTTTGCATTTGATATGACACCTATGAGTGACAAACAAGAGGTTTTGTCTTACTTGGGTTCAGTATTAGCCCTGATTTGCTAGCCAGTTTTCTTTGGAGGAGAACGAATTGTGTGTGAGCTGTGGGAGATGAATGGGATTTTGTGCAGTGCAGATAAGGGTAGCACCATCTGTATACTGGACTAGTTTGGCATGTTTTGAGGCATTGTGTAAATTATTGATAAATACATTAAACAGGAGTGGTCCTAGTATGGAGCCTAAGGGAAAACCAGCACAAACAGGAGAAAGGTTGAAATGCTAGATTGCCATTCAATAGCTTGGGATCTGTTAGATGGGTAATTGGGGACCAAAAGGGACTGGAGTAGGACACATCAAGAGAGGCTAACTAATGGAGTGCTTTATTATGAGATACAATGTCAAGGACTTCAGACAGGTCAAAGAAGAGGGCAGATACAATATTACCTGTACTGTAGCTATGATTAACTCTGTTAGATAAGTCTAATAGTGCAGTAATGGTACCCTGCACTTTGGTCTAAAGCCATACTGAGCGGAGGAGAGGAACTTATTCATTAAAATGTAGCTGAAGAGTTGAGAAAAAAAAACATTTTCTAAAATTTTTGATAGGGAGGATAGTATTGCTATGGGTCTATAGATGGACATATCAGTTGTGTGTTCCCCTTTGTGCTGGGGTAAGATGAATGATTTCTTCCATATGGAGGGGACATAAGACTATTGGATGGAACTGTTAATGAGTATTGAGACAGGGTAGGCAATGGCATCTGCTGTGATTTTCAGGTATTCAATGGGAAGGCTATATGCAGATAGAGTGGTAGGTTTTAATTTTTGGAGGTGTTTTTTAATGACAGAGGTTGGGGTTGTGTTGATGGAAGCTGGAGTGAATGGTTTGTGTCTATGTTAAGTAGTGATTTTATGGTGTTGATGAAGTAGGAGTTACATAATTAAGCCATATTGTCTGGACACATGTCTTGGTGGGGTTAAGCTGCTCTATTTTACCAGGAGAAAAAAAAGTTTTCTGATGGCACTCTAGAATAGTGACACTGAGTGAGAGTCAGAAGTGAGGGAGAACCAGTCACCCAGGATTGTTGTTTCATGGTGCATATTTGATGAGTCCACAACAGAAAATTTTCATTTAGCTATATTAAAGGTTTCACTACTAAGGTACTCAACGTATCCCACACACAAAGTAACACATAAAGAATGCTGTGTTTTATTTCACAATTCTTGTCCTACTTCATAAGGATGGCTATGGGAAAGAAGACATTTTCTTGGAAATGAGAAAGATAGTGATAGAAACAAGATGGTTGTTACTAGACTGCTTGAGTATATCACTGAATTTGCAGTCTTTCACTGTCAGCACTTTAAAGTGACTCAAGGAAAAGACATTATACAAAATTGTATTATTCTGTTATACTCACGGAGCTGTAAGGAAACCTTCCAAGAATCCAGCCAAATACATTTTCTCTTTGTTGCCTTGTGGCTTACTGCCAAAACCAGCCACAATTTCAAGCACACCCCAGCCAGTACTCTGTAGAGTGTCATTAAAAAATCCATATGCATCACCGTTTTTGTCCAAAACGCCATCTTTAATTTCTATGACCTTCTTAATGTTGTCCCAGAAAACAGTTGCATAATGAGCCTCTGTAAGAGAAAATAACAGAGAAAAAAGAGCAGTTATTTTATTTTTGTGTGTGCGTTTGTGTGCATGCATGTCTGTTGCATTTATGTGTAAAAACTGCATGAGGAAATAAAGCAAAATGTGAAACCTGTTCTACTGAATATGTTTCTACAAACATTGGGCATACGTTTTACCCTGTCATGGACACAAATTTTACTAAATAGGTAACTGGTTCTTGTCATTTGAACCCTCAGACTTTGGAAAACCCAAGATGTAACCTGGTACAAACCTGTGAGACCAAAGCCTCCTTCCACAGGTCCCTCAAGTGTCATCTTTTTAGAAGAGTGTTTCAGAGAGCTTTTACTATTACCCATCTTGCTTGTTTTAATACATATTTTGCTACCTATTTTTAGCATATTTTGTTGTATTTCTAATTCACCTCACTATCGACTATTTGATGTGCTTTTAATATCTGGGCCTTAGCCATGTGTTGTCCCTTCTTAAGCAATGGCATAGGTCTACCTTGGATCTTACTGCATTCTCAGTATGCTATTACATAAACTTATTAGTTATCAGATGCAGACAATGACTCAACTGTTACCCAACAGATTCCTAAATTCGACATATACGCAGAGAATGATAACACCTGATGTTATGTAGAAAGTACAGTTAGATCAGCATAATCCAAGTAAATGTCAAAACTGAATCTTGGAGCGTAAGACTGTATTTCGTGAAATGTACATAGACTGTTACTCGTGTGATAAAATAAATCACTCACCTGTCAAGTACTGACAGTTAACAAGCAACTAATTTATCATAAAAAGAACAAAACCACAACTGGGTTCTTACCTTCAATGGTGACAACTTCACCACACAGGAGTAATCACTGGAATAAAAAAAAAAGCAGTAAAAATGGCAGAAAATGGATGTAGACAAAGAGACCGACGGTTAGAAACAGTGTCTGGACTGGCGGCAAAGAAGTTCTGAGGATGGTACATCTGAATGTCACCTTTATGCCCTACGCTACACAAGGAGCGTTTGGGTGACATTCAATGTACCTTAAAGCAATGGTTGTATTTGTTAGACTGGCCGGAACTCGGGCTTCCATGACAGGGAATCTCACACATGATGAATGCTGTAGCAGTGAATGTAAAGACATCAACTAATATCCCCTACCTGATGAGAAGACAAAGTAAGATAATGAATGACAGGGATCAACAAAATTGAGACATTTTGTCCACTTTCATGATATGAAACAATGATCACCAAAGTGTGCATCCAGTCTAAATTTAAAATTGCTTGTATCAGCTACACTTTTTAAATTCTCCAAAGGTTTACTACATTCACCCACCACTCTCTGTAAGAACCAGTTATCAGAAGTGTTATTCTTACAGAAACTCCTTTTTACTCTAAGATGTTTTAATGCAAAGTTTTGCAAACCGCTACAACATAAATTACTCTTGGAAGCATTTATGCACCATGGAAGGTCTTCCCTCAAATTTCTGTAGGACAGTGAGAATGAATTGAGATGCTTTAATCTCTCATAATAACTCATACTCCCTAGATGTTTTATTTCTTTAATGTAACATCTCAAGACATATTTAGTTCCTTGTATATGCATTTTATACCATGGATGCCATATTAATGTTGCACATTCTAATTTTGATCACACATGACTTATAAATTCCTTCATGAGATGTTTCTCCCTACTCTTAAAACATCTACATATACATCCTACAGTCCTGTTGGCCAAAAGACAAACCATTTCAATATGATTTTCAGAGGAAGAACTTTTTATCCACAAGTACTCCCAAATACCCAAAAAGATTTTACCCTTTCTAATTCTCTACTATTCATGGTGTAAGCATTATACAATTTATTTGGCTGAAATGTAATCCATATACTTAGTTCTCCAAACATTTATTTTCATCTTATTCTTCTGTACCCAGTTACTAAAAATATTTTGTTCCCTTCAGCAATGTTCTTCTATCAGACTTCAAACAAATAGTTTTTCCTAATTTAGTCATAGGCATAAATAACAAAAAATATGCTGTTGTATGCTGATATTGCCAGTATACTGGCCGGCAGATTCAGTGCCAACTTTACCCCTCCCCCCCAAAGAACCAATCACAATACCAGTAGATTGCCAGGCACCCAGTATTACTGCTGCACAGGTTAAAACAGCATTGTCCAAGGCCAAGAATACGGCTTATATGGGACCTGGCAATATCCCTGGTTGTGTTCTACATGAACTACAGAGTGAACTAGCACCTCACCTGTGTGCCCTGTTCGATCACAGCCTCACCTCAGGCTTTGTCCTTACCAAATGGCGCACTGCTACAGTCATCCCTCTCCACAAAGGAGGGGCGACTACAGACCCTGGGAATTATCGCCCTATTAGCCTGACAAGTCTGATATGCAAAGTTATGAAATGCATCCTCATGGACCTAATAAACAAGGATATAAGGAATCTCCAAAATCTGGATCCCGCACAGTTTGGTTTTGTGAAGGGTACATCATGCCTGCTCAACTTGGTAGACTTCTTTGAACAGTCACCAGAGCTGTGGATGAAGGCAAGGTGGTTCATACAGCCTATCTTGATCTGGCCAAGGCTTTTGATACCATTCCCCACTCAGGAATCATAAAAAAAACTCACTAAGCTTGGCATCAACCCCTATATCACTAGGTGGGCTGCAAACTGGCTCACAGATAGAACCCACAGTGTGAAAGTAGCTGACTCCAAATCAGACTGCCGACTAGTCATGAGTGGAGTCCCACAGTGTTCCGTCCTGGGTCCTCTCCTGTTTGGTATCTACTGAAGTCCAGGCCAACACAAAGGGATTCTGGTTGACAAAGTTCACAGACGATTGCAAGTTGAGAGCTATTACTGACTCCCCAAGTGATGTTGACATCCTACAGAATGGCCTCACTGAGACCAACAACTGGTGTCAGAACCATGGCCTTAAGCTCAATGCCAAAAAAATCTGTCATCATCCCCTTTGGGAAAAACCCAGTTCCTATGAATTACCACATTGATGGTAGTCCACTGAACACAGAAGGCATTATAAGAGATCTGGGAACACAGGTTGACAGCAACCTCTCTTTTGATCACCACATTGCCACTGTGGTCAGAAAGTCCTTCTATGTGGCAAGAGGTCATTGTCTCCCTCTACTCTTCCCTTATTAGGCCAATCATCGAGTACAATGCCCCATTTGGCATGTACCTCACTAGACACCTGCAACAACTGGAGAGGCCACAAATGTACCTCACAAAGAGGATCCTAGGCCTTAAACACTTGTCCTATATGGACAGACTCAAAAAACTCCAACTATTCTCTGTCTCATATCGCCTACTTAGAGGCAATCTCTGCTTGACTTACAAAGTCATGTCTGACCCAACTCTGTTAGAAATGCTACATCTAAAAAAATCCCAATCCCTCCGCACCACACACTCCAGAGACCTCAACCTCATTACCACAATTAACAGAACATGTTGGAGGGACAGGTTCATAACCCAGAGACTGCCCATGCTATGGAACAGACTTCCCATACATGTCAAGCAGAGCACCTCACTGACCCTCTTCAAGAGAAATCTTGATGAGTGGATGGGAAACAGAAAATTCACCCCGGGGATAACTCTAGTGGCTCTACTCGACAGAGGCACTGGGAAATAAGGTCAAGTGGCACTATGCCAGGGTAATCCTATGGCTAGGCTTGTAAAGGCCCCAGGGCATTAGCCTAGTACACACCTATGAGCCTATGTTGTCAAAACTGGTGTCAGATAAATAACTATTGAATAGCTGAGGTACAAGAAGTGATCCCTGTGGTACACCCTGATTAACATAAGGCACATCATTTATTCTGTTTTCTCACTATATATACCATTGTCTATTTGGCAGCCACTTCCTTGTCTATCTAAACAAGATGTCACACAATTTCATGCTAGATAATTTATACAGCATTTGTCTATGATCAACTGTGTCAAATGTGAAGAAAAAGTCTGTATAAATTACATCAGCCAGCAGCCTGTTTTCTATATACATTCCATGTTGCTTTGATGAAAAGCTAAGACCCCAGATGATAGTTAATCTAGCTGTCACCACTGCTTCCATTAATTTGCCTGTGCAGGCTAATAGTGCTTTACAACATTACATTCAACTTTGTTCTTATAGACTGGCCTAATGATGGCTCTTTCAATTCTGTGGTATAGTTCTTTCCTTAAAACGTTTCTCACAGAGTAGTTTTCAAAGGTACTGTTAGGGAGTATTTTAGAGTCCTAATATAAATAACAACGGCGTTCATGCCACTAAGTTTATGTGTATTTATTAATCAATTGGTCTGGACTATTACAGTTTACTACAGCTTCATATAGCAATAACCCATGGATGGGTGTGGGTAATGCTGGAGAGTATGTGAAAGTGTCTAAATGTGTTCCACTGAAGGCGAACTGCCGAGGTACCAGGACAGAAATGATGGATTAAAACTGCTTTTGCTGTTCCACCCTCTGACTGCTTATTTTGTGGTGTATCTTTGAAGAGTTTGGTTTTTGTTGCTTTGAGTATCATGGAGAAGTCTGTTCTTGAAGGAGTTCAGAGTGGTGAGACATTTTCTTTTGCTGAATTGTTGAAGGAGAGAGAACATAAATGTGCTACTTCTGACTTATGGACTATGGACATTAATGATTCATGCTCTGAAGGTTTTGCACATTTAGAACGTGTAATGGCTAAAGAAATGACTATTTTCTATGATTCAAAATTGCTTGAGAAATATGTGATGCTCAATATTACTCCCAGAGGTTTGCGCATTGACAAACTACCAGCCGGTGGTTTCAAAGATGATGAGAGTGATTTATTAACTGAATGGAGGCAAGCAGCACAGGATTGCTGTTTAAATTGGTTAAAAATACTTGTTAAGAGAAACCAGAGAGTTATAGAGAGTTTGCACAAAAAGATAGCAGAATTACAACATGATCTCACCAACAGAGCTTCGACTGCAGTCTTTCAGTTAAATTTCAAAAACATTAATGAGAAGTTGAAAAAAGTAGAGACTGATGTTATGGCTAGGAAGAAATCTAAGCTAAACAGAGACATTCAGGACTATGAAAAGAAAGAAATTTACAACTGGCCCCGTAGAGGGCGCGGTTTTCAAAAAAATGTTAAAAGACGTGCAACAGGAAGTGAGGAAGTGTCTTCATGCTCCTCACTGGAGACTGGAGGTAGTCGCAAGAGCGTCTCTTTTGAAAGTATTGCAACTGAAGGTTTGGATGGCAATGTAGAGAACCGAAGAGGCGAACAAAGCCATCGGAAGAATTTCCCCAGCATGCAGACGAGGTCTTCAAAGAATCAGGGTAAGACAAGTCATTTGTCAGCTTCAAACCAGCTAAAAAACTAATTTCAAACTGTCAGCGTGTTTCTAATGAAACAACGCTGTTAGCGGATGAAGCTCGTGCTTCGTCCAGTACTGTTTGTGCTGCAGCTTCGATCAGTTATGATAAAAACATACTTTTAGAAGACAGTTATAGTGCGAATGCTTTCAAGCAGTCAAAGCATGGTGTTGATGCTCATTTGGGACTGGCGTTAGTGACTACAGAAAAGATTACCAATGAATTTAACCTTGTGTATTGCAATAGAGAAAATACTAATGTTCATGTTAAATGTGTTTCTGAAAGTGCTCAAAACGCTAGCGAAATGGATGATGTAATGATGCTTGATTGTACTAATGATTTTGAAATGCGTTTTGAACACGCAAATGGTAGTAATGATGGAAAAGATGATGGAATGAATGACATTTACTCTGCTAATGTGGGCTTGAATGTGATTAACCTTTCTGATGTGGTTTTATCTGATGAAATGTTTAATGACTTTCCCGGTCAACAAATGTTAAATAAATAAAAATAAAAATAATGTTTTGCTAAAGGGCACAAAATTCATACCCACTAGATTACCCTCTTTTGCAGACATATTTATGGATGCTAAAGACTTTGTCCGTAAATTAAACCTGAAGGTTCACTTTTATGAGAGAGAAAAGTGTTCTGTAACTGAAAGTGAAGTTTTACTAGATGACTCTCTTCTAAATTTGAGTATATATGATTATGAAGGTTTAATATTGAATCTGTTTTGGAAGTTGATGCTAGCACTGAGGAAACCTATGGGTGGGGTTATGGTCACACTGATGTCCCTTATTTCCCGGGTGACAGTAATTTTATTCCTCCTAAAAAATCACAGGCCATAAATGCTTTTGAACATGTTATGCTTTCTAAACTTGAACAGGCTTACAAGTCATTTTGTATGAATGAAAAGGTTTTTAACCTGAGTAAGGACAAGTGGTTGGCCCTTAAAGTATTAAGGAAGAAATTGGATAGAGTTACTGTCAAGCCTGCTGATAAAGGGGGCAATTGGGTGATGATGAACACTGAAAAATATGAAGGCATTGTTAACAATTTGTTACTGGAAGATACCTATGTAAAACTAAATAATAATCCTTTGTCATCATATTCTGATGAACTTACTGAACTATTGGAAAGAGGTGAAAGGTTAGGATTTTTCAAAGGAAAAGATGTGAAAAAACTTTTGGTAAGGGAACCTCGTCACCCATATATTTATATCATTCCTAAGATCCACAAAAATGTTACTAACCCACCAGGAAGGCCCATTATTTCAGGAACTGGTTCTTATGTTGAGAGGGTTAATCATTTTTTTGGATTTTCATCTTAAAAAGTTTCTTCCCAAAGTGTGCTCCCATGTGAGAAATACCCAAGATGTTTGTTCAGCTTTAAAAGGGTTAAAATGGGAGAAAGATTATTATTGGGCAACAGTTGATGTTGCATCATTATATACTAACATCAACAAAAGATGGGGTTTAGAAGCAATGCATAGGATGATGGGCGAAGGACCACGCACAATGTTCTTGTTAAGTTTATTTGAATTTAGTTTGACACACAATTATTTTTTGTGGAAAAAAGATTTCTTTTTGCAGACAAAAGGAACTGCTATGGGTGCAGAATTTGCACCCACGTATGCGGTAATTTACATGGGAGAATTTGAGAAAGAATTCATTTTCCAGAAAGCCTTTTTTGTTAATAATGTAGTATTTTTTAGACGTTACATAGATGATTTAATTTTTGTTTGTAAAGGTGAGATATCTTTGTTTGATCAGTTTTTGGTTGATTGAATAAGAATTATCATGGGTTGGTATTTGAAGCACATATATCACGGTCCAGTATTCCTTTCCTTGATGTAGAATTTTATGTAGGAAATGATGGTTTGGTTCAACACAAACCTTTTAGGAAACCTACATCAGTTAATAATTTTCTGCATGCCAGCAGCATGCATCCTCCTCATTTAATCAAGGCTTTACCAGAAGGGGAGTTTAAAAGGAATTTGAGAAATACATCAGATAAAAGGCTTTGGGAAAAAGTTTGTGATGGAACTTTAGAGAGACTTTTGTCTCGAGGATATGATCATAATCAGCTTTTAGATATAAAAAGGAAATTGTGTGGAACTCAAACATTAAAGACGAACAGACATGTGAATAGTCATAATTTTGACTTCAAATTTGAATTGGATAAAATATTTTTTGTGTCGAGGTATTCCATTTTTTCTGATAGAATGGAGAAAATTATAAGAGGGTTGTGGCATGTTGTATGTGAAGATTTAACAGTTGGTCATCTATTTCCAAAGCATATCACTTTCTCTTATAAAAGGTATCCAAATTTAAAGGAAATATTAAACAAAAAATTTGAACCCTTGGTTGATGGTAATGTTGGGATGCATAGTTGCGGCCGATGCTCAGTTTGTAACAAAATTAAAAACATGCATGGGGTTAAAATAAATGGAAAGAAATATATGGCGTTTGAGAGATTTGATTGTACGTCTTTTGGTGTAGTATACATTTTGGGATGTGACTGTACCCCGCCTATGTGGTACATTGGTCAGACCACCAGGAAGGTTAAGGTTCGCATTTTGGAGCATTTGAGTGACATTAGGAAGGGCAATATGGAGAGTCCAGTAGCCACTCACTTTTGCAATACACACAAAGGTAACATTGAAGGTTTCAGATTCAGTGTACTCGCCAGACCTCATTTGTGCATAGGAAATTTTAAAACTGCTTTGAATAAGCTTGAACAGAGGATGATCATAGGGTATCACACATTATTTCCTGTTGGAATGAATTTAGAAAATGGATGAAAACCCTTGGTGAAGCTATTTTGAATCTTATAATATATTTATTTCATATTTAATTATGTATATTTATATGTAAGTTATACGTTACTATTTTCTTGAAATTTATAAGGCATGAATCAGTTAAGTTAAATTAAAGTAAATTAAATTGATGTAATATTTAAAATTGTATTTAAAATTGTGATAAAACAGAGAATTTTCATGTTTATACATGTTGGATTTTAGTCAGAGTGTGGATAGGGTTAAAAATGTTTGATGAACTATTGAATTGACTTAATTATTGATTTATTGTTTAATTGATGTATGTATAAAAAGAGTATGTGAAAGTGTCTAAATGTGTTCCACTGAAGGCGAACTGCCGAGGTACCAGGACAGAAATGATGGATTAAAACTGCTTTTGCTGTTCCACCCTCTGACTGCTTATTTTGTGGTGTATCTTTAATGCTGGATTTACCCATGGTTGGAGTGATTTGGTCAAAAGGGTGAAGTCCAAGTGACCAAACAAAGCCAACCATGAGTAAATCCAGCATGAAACCAAAAGAAATGGCCTCTGCAAGTATTGCAGCTGCAAGGACTCAAATCAAACAGAATCCAAAACACAAATAAATCCAGCAGCTGTAGCACCAAAGATATTTTATTGAAATGTAGTATAAACTACATGTAAAAATAAGTATAAATCAAATGTAGTATAAACTACATGTAAAAAATTAGTATAAATCAAACCGGTTTCGGCAAAAATAAGAATGTCTTCATCAGTGTAAAGAGAACAAATACAATACTCATTTATATAGTACACATATAAGTGCTCGTTGAGACCAGGAGAGAATAATCCACCTATTTTAATAATCCACTTTTTTTCTTTTCTATTCAGTATGTTATGCCAGCCCATTTTGTTTGATCTATATGCAGTAATTTTGTCAATAATAATAAAATTAAATGAAGCACTTGGATGTACCAAAGTATGCTTGCAAAATGTGTTAGTTGGTTTGTGGTGTCTGATCTCACTAAAATGTTCACCCATTCTGAATTTGACCGGATGAGAAGTTTGTCCCACATAAAAGGATGAACAGTGACATGTAGCAAGATACACAACCCAATCAGATTGGCAGTTGGCATAAAAACCTATGTCAAAAACCTGACTGGTGTTTTTACTGCTAAAAGAGGTGGATTTAATAAGTTTGGTGCAGTAGGAACAATGTCCACAAGGGAAAAAAACAACTAATCGGTCACCTGAAAAAGTAGTTTGTGATAAAGGCAATTTGGATGGTGAAAAATGTTTGTAATGATTGAAAAGAGAACCCAAATTTCTTCCTTTCTTGTAAGTAAAGGGGTATCTAGTTGGTAAAATCGTAGATAACGTGGAGTCAGCCAACAAAATATTCCAATGATGATGAACACTATGAATTAGTGAATTAGTATTATGGCCATAAGTACTCAAAAAACAGATGACTGAATCACCAGTAGAATGTTTATCCTTATATTGTAGCACATTTGACCTCTCTAAGCCATCAACATGGTGTGCAGCATTATATAGGGAACCAGTATCATAGCCCCTATTCTTAAATCTGATGATGAGATCATGCTTGTAGAAACTATAAGCCTGTTCATCAGAACAGATACGTTTACCACGTATAAACTGGGATTTTGGTATGTTGTGACAAATATGAGGAGGATGAAAGCTGGAGGCGTGGAGGAGTGAGTTATATTAGGGGAATTTATGATGTACCGTGGTGGACAGAGTATGATCAATGTTCCTGGTTATACTAACATCCAGAAACATTATGTTATTTAGATCATAATTGACTGCAAACTCAATACCCCATTTATTCTCATTGCGATAGTTAACAAACTCATGTAGGTATTCAACATCAGACCTCCACACCATTCAGCAGTCATCCAAATATCTCCTCCAAATGTCTATTTCATCAAGGTAAAGGTTATGAGAGCAATCATAGATTATATGTTCCTCAAAATAGGCCATAAATAAATCAGCATAAATGGGGGCAAATAAAGCACCCATGGCAGTGCCCTTATTTTCAAGATAACATTCACCTTGATAAAAAAAGACATTCTTGGTAAGAATATATTCACAGAGGATGATAAGAAAAGTGTTGAAACCAGGTGGATATAGTTCTGATAATGTTAACCAATGTTCAAGTGCATCAATGCCAGCTCAATGAGGGATATTAGTATAAAGAGCTTTAACATCAAGAGTGCACAGAAACCAACCTGGTTCCAATTGTGTGTCAGAAATTACCCTTAAAAATTCTGTGGTATCTTGGATACAAGAACGTACCCATTTAAGAAGGGACTTAAGATATCTGGTTAGATATATAGAGAGAGGTTCAGTTAATGATTTTCTACCTGCAACAATCGGTCTACCAGGAGGGTTGTTAACATCCTTATGAATGTTTGGCAAAAAATATATGTATTGGGGTGCTGGTTCATCCACAGTGAGATGTCATAAAGTATTTTGACTGATTATGCCCTCATCCTTAGCTGAAAGCAAGAATGTATCAATCTTCTTTTTAAATGACTGGGTGGGGTCAATAACCAAGTGTGAGTAGTACCTAGCATCCAAGAGTTGTCTTAGCCTCCATTTCATGTTGTGTCCAATCCTGCACCACAACAGCCACCCCCCTTATCGGCCATAAGTATAACTAGTTGATGATTATTAGCCATATTTGAAATCACCTCCATTTTCACCCTGGTTGTATTATTAGGTTTTAACCTGATTTCATTAGCATGAAAATGCAAATCCTTAAGGATGGATTTCTGAAACAGAGATAAAGTATGATGCATTGGTGGCATAAATGTTGAATTGTGATATCTGAATTCATGTTCTGAGACACTAGTTTCATTATGAAAAAACAATTTCAAATTTAATTTTCTACAAAATCTCAAGGCATTATCCACCAAATTGTCCTCAGATACAAAGAAGCCAGGGATATATGAAAGGCCTTTATTCAATACCTTAAGTTCAACATCAAAAAGGGTATATGAAGAAATATTACAGACATTTATTGTTTCTTGGTGATGAACTGTATCAGGGTCTACAGATCGTTGACCCTGCTTGTGTTTCCTCCCACCCCTTCTGCATTTGGGCCTAAAGGGACAATGTTGTTGGAGCATTTGTGAGCTGATGAGCCTGTAACACTAGAGGTATTTGGTTCGTAGCTGGATGAAGACTCATCCCCAGTGGATTCAGGACCAGAAGATGGTGCCTTTTTACGACTAGAACTTGGGCATTTCCTCATAATAGTATTTTGTGATTGCTGTGAAAACCTAACCCACTTGGACTTGTCCTTGGTAAATGGGTCCCCACGTTCATAATCAGACAGGTCCCTGAGGAATTTCTTCCTCTTCCTGTCCTTTAGTTGTTGTTCCAATTGTAATAAATCATTGGCTAAAGTTTTAAAGCCAGAATTGCAGCCAGGTTGGCCATCAAATTTATTAAGTTCCTCAACCAATTTGGTGACTTTAACAATGCCAGAATCAATAATACGTTCATAGTGTGCAATCAAAATATGGACAAAGCTCATCGTGGCCTTATGCTGAGCATCAGCCCATTCTTTTAACAAAAAATGGGTGAACATTTTAGTGAGATCAGACACCACAAACCAACTAACGCACTTTACAAGCATACTTTGGTATATCCAAGTGCTTCATTTAATTTTATTATTACTATTGACAAAATTACTGCACATAGATCAAACAAAATGGGCTGGCATGACATATTGAATAGAAAAGAAAAAAAGTGGATTATTAAACTAGGTGGATTATTCCTTCCTGGTCTCAACGAGCACTTATAATTATTAATCATGTGACTCTAGATGTGTACTATATAAATGAGTATTGTATTTGTTCTCTTTACACTGATGAAGGCATTCTTATTTTTGCCGAAACCGGTTTGATTTATACTCATTTTTTACATGTAGTTTATACTACATTTGATTTATACTTATTTTTACATGTAGTTTATACTACATTTAAATAAAGGATCTTTGGTGCTACAGCTGCTGGATTTATTTGTGTTTTGGATTCTGTTTGATTTGAGTCCTTGCAGCTGCCATACTTGCAGAGGCCATTTATTTTGGTTTCCTTTGTTGGTTGTTCCTTTGCTGTGGGCCTGTAACACCATGGACACTTTTTCGTTTTGTAAGGTTTTTGGATTTTGTTAGCTCGTTACATCAACTCCACAGCCTATTTTGTTTGGAGCATTGGCTATTCGCCAATTTAGATAAGCAATTGGATTACTGCTACTTTGATATGGACTCTCACTGTTTGTGGTGTCAACATCTCGTCAATTAACGGAATTGTAGCATAATCGCAAATGAGTTTTCCCTTGAATTGACTCATTAAATTGGATGTATATCATCATATTGTCAGTAACTTTTACATCTTACATATTATCCTGACTTGTTTTTTGTACTGCAAGAATTCCGATAATCAACGGGGTTGGACTATTGTTTATTATATGTAACTTTTACTCTTTTTCTACATGTTTCAGGATTGTCTGACTATGGTTGCGATCTCTCAGGTCTATTATGGTTGCTGGTGAAATATTTTTAACAGGCAACGGCTCTATGGTTTAATTTTTTCTGGTATCAGCCTTTTTTGGATTGATTTGATGAACCGAGCTTTTAGAGGATCACCACTATTATTATTTTAACTGTGTTTAATGTTTGAGTGCATTTTTTGACTCTGGTTCTGGCCAGAGCACATGGAGTCAAGGGGTTATTACTCCTAAGACCCTTTTCAGCCAGCAACATACATTATTATTCTCGGGTGAATTCGTGGCTATAGCATGGTTGCATTCAGCATTTCACTTTTGTGCCATCACCTTTTGGACAATTTTGGACATTGAATTATTATTGCATTTGGTTACTATTATACATTTATAAGTTTTTTGTATACTTATGCAGGTATTATGTTTGGTATGTAACAGATTTGATTTTTGTCTAGGACCAAACTTGACTGTTCACTTATAGCAGTGAGCTATTGGGGCAACATACTTTTTGAATGTCACGACTTATCCATTTTTGCATGTGTTAGAAGCATAGCATGTTATTCGTGACTTTTGAATTTCACGTGTCCTTGAGTTTGCAATTTATATTAGACAGTTTTTTTTTAATCATTTGGGATTTAATATCAGTAACATATGCATTTTATTATTGTTAACATTTTAGTAATGTTTTTTATAGCCTTCATAAGCCCTTTTTGACCATTATTAAGTTGGGTAGTACTTAAACCTATAACTTCAATTTATGCTACAGGTTCACTTGCAATTAGACTGTTGTTGGTCAATATATTATTTTTAATAGGGGCCTTTAGGGTGACACATTGCTGTTCATTTAACCTATATATATATATTTTTTCATGGCTTTTTAACACTGCAGGGACACCGAGTTGTGGCCTATAAGTTTACAGCTGTATTATTATTTGTTAACACAAATTCATTATATTTTCTTTATTTTGTCTCCCTCCAATTGCCATTGCAGATACATTTAAGTGTATCCCATACCTATATTGTGGCTTTATAATTTGTCACATATATACATTGATTACATTTTCTCCATTCTTCCTCTCCATACAAACATTATCTTATCAGATATTGTTTTTTATTGGTACTACTGGGTTGGTGGTTGTGATTCTATTCCAGGGGGTGCATTGTTCTTAGGCCTTTTTCTTTTCTTTTTTTCTCACTTGGTGGACTACACCAGAATTGCTCAGGTTATCAGTTTTATTTATTTTTTCAGGTTCTTCACAGCTTTCAGAATATTTGGTTTCATTGGTCCCTGATTTGTCTTTTGGCATACAATTATCATTCTTATTGTCAGCTGGGACATAGGTTTTGACTCAGCGATAGTTAGCGATCGGCTGTTATTGTCTAACCTAACTTGAGCATAGGCCTAAACTCTTTTGTGTGAACAATATAGTGCACTTTTTGTCATAGAATTCAATAATATATATGATTTATGTATGGGCCTATCTCTATTGTTGGATCCTAGGCTGATATTGTCATTGTTCTGGCTACTTCTGATAGCAATTGATCTGTCCTATTGGTGATATATATTGTTTGTTTGCTTTATTTTTGGCCAGGTTACCTTCTGGCCATTGCTTGGCCTTTTATACATCTATTGAAGTAATGCAAAAAAACCAAAGACAAGCAAAGAATAATCCACGACCTTGAAGAAAGGAACCGGAACTCTGCTAAAGTCCACAAGGCTGTATTTTTATTTCTGAAGTATTCCAAAAGTCACAGATAAAATCACACAAGCGCTTTCGCTCAGGCAATCCTGAGCTTTATCAAGTGAAAACAAATTGCAGTGTGCAGTAACCTCCATTAAATAGCCTGGCAATTATACGATTAATTAACTAGTACTAAGGTGTGGTGCTTTAGAGTTGGGTGTAAAAAAAAGTTAGTCATTATATCAACTCAAAAAATGAAATGTTTGCAATAACATATGCACTTAAATAAAAATGACTAACCATAAAAACATTTTAAAATGCCAGTTTCCTAGGTTTCAGAACATAAAAGTCTGAAGTCTGATTGGGGTTGTAGATTGTTAAAGAACATGCTTAAAGATGTGTTTAGATTGTCAGTGAATTGTTAAAAAATTGTTTTCATTATTACTTTACACTGATAAAAACATGCAATAAAATATGCGTGAGATATTTTTAATGCCCATCCATATAACATTTCATATAGAATTTGATTTATTAGTCGGAATCCTATAACCGTGGATGTTCAATAATTTAATATGCTGTGTGGGGATGCTGTGGTATGAAGGGGGTCAAGTGTGAGAGTTATAACCTAGCCCTCCTAAGCTTGAGGACCGGTTTAATGCTGATCATCCCATTCAGACCTGGTGGCTTCCCTGCATTCAGTCTCAACTGCCATAATAGTTCACGGTAGCCCAAGGGGTTTTTATACATCTATATATTCTGCTTTGCTGTAAACAACCATGGGTATGTCTCAACTTTTACGTGGCTTGGCCTCTGATCATGATGATTTGGCCATATTTGGCCTAAACCTTGATAATCCTGGGGAACTTGGGTGTTCTGTTTCACCTTCTGAGGATACCTGTGAGTCAATATTCTCACAATTCAATAAAAGTATACGGACATTGCGGAGTAATGTCTGGCATTGCAAATTATTTAAGGCGTATCCAGCTACGAACCAAATAACTCTGGTGTTAAAAGCGTCACCAGCTCACAAACGCTCCAATAACATTGTCCCTTTAGGCCCAAACACAGAAGGGGTGGGACGAAACAAGAAGTTATGTATTCACCATAACGTTCGATGTATGTAGTCCATCTCGCCTCACATTCTTACCCGTGTGTTCGGAGCCGAATATCGGCTCTGACTTGGCCAAACTTTTCTAGCTCAAAGTCTTCTATTGGCTGAGCTAAGCAGGTATCCCATGCTGCACTGCTCCATATCCCCAGATCTAGTTTGCTGCGACCACTCATTCATACCCCATGCATAACAACATCCAGGTAAAAAAAGAATACGCTAAAAGTGAAGGAACTCTGTAAATCAGACCTAACCTCCAGATCCTCCAGGAAGGGGGAAGGTGGGAGGGTAAGTAAGAATGTGAGGCGAGATGGACTACATACATCGAACGTTATGGTGAGTACACAACTTCTTGATGTTATGTAGTCCAATCTCGCCTACATTCTTACCCGTGGGACAGCGTCCCTAGCGCCTACATCCTGGGAGGCTCATAGGAAGATACTCCTGAGTACAGTGGAACCAAAGGAAGACCTGCCCCTAGATGCCACGTCCAACTTGTAATGAGTAACAAATGTGTGAGGAGAAGACCAAGTAGCTGTTGCACAAATATCATCCATAGACAATCTGGCTTGATAGGCTGTAGATGTAGATACAGCCCGAGTAGAGTGAGCCTTGACCGGAAATGGTAGGTCTTTACCTCCTGCAGAATAAGTGAAAGAGATGCAACTGGATATCCATCTGGATAGGGTGACTTTGGAGACAGGGGACCCAATTTTGTTTTCCGAAAAGGAGACAAACAGTTGATCAGATTTCCGGAGATCTTTAGTTCGGTGCAGGTAGAAACGTAGCTGTCTGTGTACATCCAATTGATGAAATTTAAATCCTGCCTTGTTAGAAAAAAGGGGGAAGAATACTGGCAACTCAATAGATTGATTAAGATTAGATATGGAGGCCACTTTAGGAAGAAAGGAAGGGTTTGGTCTAAGAGAAACCCTGTCCTTATGAAAGATCAAGTATGGAGGTTTGATAGAAAGAGCTTGAATTTCTGAAACTTGTCTGGCTGATGTGATGGCTATTAAAAAGGCAGTTTTCCAGGTCAAGAATTTTAAGTCACAGGTAGCTACAGGCTCGAAGGGTGGTGAGGTAAGTGCTTGCAGGACAAAATTCAGATCCCAGGGCATGATAAGTTCTGAGACCGGAGGGTGGAGTAACAGAGTGCCCTTCAGGAAAGACTTACAGAGTCTGTGAGCCATCAGACTGGGCTCATTAGCAACATGAAAGTTAGAAATCACTGCCAGTTGAACTTTAATGGTAGCTGACACTGAGCCCTGATGGAAAAGCATAGACAAAAACTCCAAGACTGAAGCAACTGGGGCTGTGTAAGGGTCAATTCCTTCGGTATGAGCCCAAATAGAAAACCTCTTCCATTTGCTAGAATAAATTTTATTTATTTATTTATTTTATTTTACATTTGTTGACCGGGATAATCCGACTGGATACATGTCCATTTTCAGCGGAGGCCCGGGGAGAAAAGCTCCACATTGAGAGTTATATACATGAGAATTACATTGTTACATAAAAATACAATTGGTTATATTAAAAAACAAGAGAGGAGCAAAAAAGTTTTTTTTTTTTTTTTTTTTTTTTTTGTTTACATGACTGGAGTCGCAGGTCGTAAAGTCATACAGTGGAAGTAATCAATACAAGCAGAACAGATGTTAATATAAATTTTTCGATTGGCCCCTTAGAGAGGTGTAAAGGTAATAGTAGGTAAAGAGGGTTTAGATTACAAGGTGGCTAGATCAGGAACAAAAGGAGGTCACAGCATACTACCAGAGGAATATGTAGAGAGAAGAGAAAAGATAGTTCAGCTACATAGAAGGGGGTTAGTCAGGATATGAGCATTGGCATAGCCAGTGGGACTTGAAATATTGGATTAGACTTTTTTTAAAGTGGGATAGGGAGGTAATGTTGGTGATACTAGAAGGAAGGGAGTTCCATATTTTGGCAGTGACGTTGGCAAATAGAGCATCACCTCCTGAGTTATAGGATCTTACTTTTTGAATAAGTGGCATGTTAGAGGAACGTAGGCTGTTTAGATTGGTATATGGTATGACTAGGTTCTTTAGTGCTGGAGATTTATCCGGATATTTGAGTATTTTAAATGCTTCGATAAGTTAGGTTTGCTGAAGGAGGTTTGGAAGTTCTATCCATCCCAGGTGTTTTAGGTTATTACAGTGATGGGTTCTATGTGGCGTACCAGTAGCAAATCTGGCAATGTGATTATAAGAACATGAGAGTTTATTTAGCTCGGTTTTGTTAAGCTTGGTGAGCACAGGGGATGCATAAAGAAGTGTAGAGAGCAAATGTGTGCAGGCAATGGTCACTTTTGTCATTGGAGTTAGAAAGGATTTGATTCTATATAGTGACCCTAATTTCTTATTCACGGTTTTAATAGTAAGATTAATATGCGTATCAAACTTGAGTTTATTGTCAATGGTAACTCCTAATAGTTTAGTATAGGGGTCAGGAGTGATAATCATCCCATTGTTTGATTGCATGGTAAAGGTAGTGTTGAGGAGTTTATGGGCTGGATGGAAGAGTAGTAATTTGGTCTTTTTTGGATTAATGATTAGCTGTCGTCCTGATAGCCAGTTTTCTACATCTGTAAAGCAGGATTGAGTTTTGGCTAGAATTTTATCTAGAGATGTGTCCGAACATACTAATGTCGAATCATCGGCATATTGTATACAGGTTGCTTCGGGGATGGCTTTATGCAGGTCATTGATAAAGACTGAAAAAAGAAGTGGTCCTAGTATGGACCCTTGAGGAACTCCAATGGTATTAGGTAGGAGATTGGAGAGTTTATTGTACCAGAGTACTGCTTGTTTCCTACCCGAGAGATAGGCATGGAACCAGCTCAATCTTAGGTTGTCCACGTGGAGATTCTTTAGAGTATTATGAAGTAGTTGGTGGTTAACCATGTCAAAGGCTTTTGAGAGATCCAGAAAGAGAGCAGATGATATTTTTTTGTTGTTGCGGTTTCCTAGTAGAGGGCTTATGAGAGAAAGATAAAATATGAACTACCTCCGGTGAAAAGTGATGAAGCCTAACTAATGACGGAAGTGGAGTAGCCAGGCTGTCAACCAGAGGGTCTGCAGAGAAGGGTGGAACTGTCCCGACATGTGTGTCAGTAAATCTGGTTGTGGGTCCAGAATCCAAGGTGTGTCCACATTGTAGGGGTGGAGAAAGGGGAACCAGACTTGACGAGGCCAGTGTGGAGCAATCAGAATTATTCTGCTTCCCAAGGATTGCGCTTTCTGAATCACTTTTGATAGCAAGGGAAACGGAGGGAAAGCATAAAGCAGACCGGAGGGCCAATCGTGAACTAGAGCGTCCCTGGGTGACTCCCCCTGTGGGGGGATCAGCATGAAGTAGTTGCAGAATATGGCATTGAGGGGGCTGGCAAAAAAGATTGCAGCAAGGCTGACCCCATCTGCTGAAGATTCGTTCTGCAACTAGACGATTCAGGGACCACTCGTAAGACATCAGAATAGCTCTGCTTAGCCTATCCGTGTGTTGCTACCAGAAATCGTTGGGAAGATACTGCCCACTGCCACACTCGCATGGCCTCTCTGCACAGGGGATATGATCCGGTTCCCCCCTGCTTGTTCAGATACCACACCACTGACATGTTGTCTGAGTGTATTGCAATAGTCCCTAGAGGTAGAAAGCTCTGAAGTGCCTGCAATGCAAGTAGCACTGCTCTCATCTCTAGGACGTTGATATGCAGATGTATCTCGTGAACTTGCCACATGCCTTGGACTGTCCTGCCGAGATAATGCCCCCCCCATCTGGGAGGTGTCCGTGGTCACTGTGGCAACCGGGGTTGGTGGAATGAAGGGTTTTCCCCTGTCAAGATTGTTGGTGCAAAGCCACCAACTGAGATCCTGTTTGCATCTGTCTGTGAGCAAAATAGGGTGGGAAAGTGGAAGTTTTTGGAGAGACCATTGAGCAAAGAGAAGCCATTAAAGGAGCCTCATGTGCAATCTCACTAGAGGGACCAGCATAATTGTTGCTGCCATGGTCCCCAGAAGTTGAAGAACCCATCTTGCCTTCGCTTTCCTCAAAGGTAGCAGGGCGTGCACCTGTTGCTGTAAGACTGATTCTTTCCTGCGATAGGAAGGCTCGCATTCGAACGGTGTATAATTCTGCACCTATAAAAATGACATGCTGTGAGGGCAACAAGACAGATTTTTCCCAGTTTAGTGTTATGCCCAGCTGTTGACAGACAGTGATGGTATATCCCTGGTTTGGATTAGTAGATGCCTGGTGGGGGCGGTAAGGAGCCAGTCGTCCAGATACAGAAACACTTGGAATCCTTGATGTCTCAAGTGAGCTGTCACCACTGCCATACACTTGGTGAACACCCTGGGGGGCTGTGGTGAGACCAAAGGGCAAGGCTCGAAACTGGAAATGACTGGCTCCCAGAAAGAAGCATAGGTGACTCCTGGATGTCCTGTCCATTTTGACATGGTAGTAAGCATCCTTGAAGTCGATGGAGCACATCCATACTTCTTCTCCCAGCAATGGGAGAATCGATTGTAGTGTGACCATATGGAACTTGGACTTTTGTACATAGTTGTTCAGTTGGCTGAGATCTAATATGGGTCTCAGGTCCCCTGTTCTTTTCGGCACCAAAAAGAATCTTGTGTAAGTCCCTAATCCAATTTGGTCTGAGGGGACATGCTGGATGGCTCCCTTTCCTAGCAGCTTTGAAACCTCTGAAGCTGCGTGATCCCTTTGACTGGGTGGAACGTCCGGGATTTTTCTGACTGGAGGGGGGGGGGGGTCTGACAAAAAGGGGATGACATAACCTCCAGAAATTTTCATAATACCCATCGGTCCTGGGTGATGCTTTGCCAGGCTTCCGGGTATAATGATATTCGACCCCCAACTAGCTCTGGAAATGCACAATCGGGCATCCCATCAGGAATCGCAGTCTCCTGAATTGCGGGGTCCCCTCTGCCTCTAGGGTGGCATCTCCCTGAATAACCTCCCCCTCCTCTGCCTCTGGAGGGGGACTCACTTTGTGTATCAGGAAAAAACCTCTGTGATTTTTTGAACCACATCTTCCCACCCCACTGGGCCTTGGGGTAAGGCCTAGAGGGAAGGGAAAAATGGATTCCTACAGCAGACAGGGTCTTTCCCTCTTGCTCGCACCTGGTGAGGGTGTCTTTCACTTTGGTTCTGAACAAGGAAGAACCATCAAAGGGGGCTTCAGTGAAAGAAGACTTGAAGGCCTCCGTGAAATGACAAAGGCACAGCCAGGCTTGCCTTCTAAGGGTGACTCCTGAGCTTGCTGCCCTACTCGCTCCCTCGGCTGCATATGAAATGAGCCGCATGGAGGAATTAATGATGGAACTGAGGGTAGACACCTGGGTGTTAACCGTCTGGGCCACCGCCTCAGGCACATTATCCACAAGAGTATCTCCAAACTCCTTGAGGAGATCTCTCTGGAGTCGAGTAAAATGAGACAGGTAATTCAGCGACCGTAAGGTAAAAGTTGCTGATGAGAGGGTACGCTTCCCGTACCAGTCCATGGTCCTAGACTCCTTGTTAGGAGGATGGACGGAGGAAGAAGTCTCTGCTACTTCCTTCTGAGTGGCTGCCACCACCACCATGGCATCCACAGGGACTCCTTTGGACAAAAACTCCTTACCCGGGGGAGCAGAAAGAAATTTATTGGGTCTCCTGCATACGGGTTCCACAGAATAAGGGTTCTCCTACACCCTCTGACAAATTAAATCCAGGAGCTCATCGAAGGGTGGGGACACCCAGGAGGCAGAGGGCTGAGTACCAAAGTCCTTCAGGAAGACCAACTCCTCCTCGGAGGGGGCTTTGGATGGCCAGTCACCTCTTTGTTTCAATATCTCCAGGATGTCGGAGAAGGAAACATTATCAGAGGATGACTTGTGGGACCCCTCCGATTCCTCGAGGTCAGTATCTGAGGTGAGAGACTCATCCTGGGAGTCTATGTGCTTCCTCTTGCATGTTTTCTTTCTAGGGGGCTCCTCAGGCATGAACTCTAAAGGGCCCTCAGAAACTTGGGGACCACTCATGGGGGTATCCCTAGGCCTTGGGGCTCCGCTGTCTACAGATAGGTGGTGATCAGAGGCTCTCACCGGAGTGGTGGGGGACAGAATGATATACCCGCATGATGTAGCTGATGATCTGGCCAGCACAGTCCACATGGCCTCAAAGGCAGGCCCCCCCGAGTCCGAGGACCGGCCAGCCTCCGAGATCATGACAGGAGTCGGGGTTCCTCGAGCCGAGGCACTGAGCGGGAGACTACGAACCTAAATGTGTCCCGAGGTGTCCCCCTTGGGCCCGACTGAAGAATCCTGAGTCCCGAACCTCGTGGATGGCTCCAGTCGGAGCCCATGTCAGTACCGATAGGCCCAGACGGGCCATCGGAACCGACCTAGGAACATCACATGGAGCGGAACACTCTGGCTCCGAAGACAGAGATGTGCTCGGAGGAGGAATGATGGAAGAAGGTATCGGGACGGGCTCCGGAGCCGACTGGGATGGAGCCGAAAACAATTTTGCCAAAACCGGTGACTGGAGGAGCCTCTGCACCACCCTATCGACATTCACATCTGGAAGAGTCCTGGAGGATTTGTAGGACAGGGAGGGAGATCGAGATCTCCTCTCAGGTGACACTGGTCTAAGACTGGGCGATCAGTTCCGAAGAGGTTCCAATATAATTGGAGCTGATGCCGGTTCCATCAACACCGACACTTCCTGCGGCCCTGAGGACAGTGGTGCAGAGGAGGTCGAAGCAAGTTTTGTGACTTTCTCCGGTGGCTCTGAGGAAACTGAAGGAGTCAGAGATCTCTTTTTTGACATTGAGGACTTTGATTTAGAACTGTAAGCAGAATTCATGGCCTCTTCGAACGAGGGTTTCAAGAGTCCCTTTAGAATTAGCTTATTCTTTCTTTCTTGAAGCACCCTGGGACTAAAAGCATGGCAGAAGCTGCAGGACTCCTGCAGATGGATTGCTCCCAGGCAATAAATGCAAACAGAATGTCCATCGGTGATGGACATCTTGTAACCACACTTAGAGCACTTTTTAAAACCCGAAGGTTTGTGCTCCTTGGAATCTTTGAACATATTTTGAACAAGTAATCACGAATACCACAACAATGCACAAGTCACTGTCTGACAGGAAAAAGACACAGACACACAAAGCACCACAAAATGCAGGAACAAGTTTTTACACAACACAGCACACACACAATCCTCAGAAGGGACACACACTGAGACAACTAGGGCTAAAAACCTCTAACCAAAATGTTTTTTTTGACCACGTACCCAGAAGGGAACAGACACTAAAACCTCTAACTCAAACGGTTTTAGAAGTGAAACAATACAGGACAAGAGGGGAGGACTAGGTCCTCTAGCCCGATAGAACAGTTAGCGCGATACCACAAACCACAATCACACTACAGAAAAATCAACACAACACCAATTAGAAATAGCTATTAAAACAGCTTTTTGTTTATAGCAAGTTTTCTAAGAATAACAAGAAAAAGGGTACTTAGCCACAGCCAAGAGCGAGACCACGTCCGAGCTACACGAGCGGCAAACGAGATCTGGGATATGGAGCACTGCAGCATGGGATACCTGCTTAGCCCAGCCAATAGAAGACTTCGAGCTAGAAAAGTTTGGCTGAGTCGGAGCCGATATTCGGCTCCGAACCCACGAGTAAGAATGTAGGTGAGACTGGACTACATAACATCACAAGCAGGGTCAATGATCTGCAGACCCTGATACAGATAATCACCAAGAAACAATAAATGTTTGTAATATTTCTTCCTATACCCTTTCTGATGTTGAACTTAAGGTACTGAATAAAGGCCTTTCATATATCCCTGGCTTCTTTGTGTCTGAGGTTAGTTTGGTGGATGATGTCTTGAGATTTTGTAGAAAATTAAATTTGAAATTGTTTTTTCATGATAATGAAACTAGTGTCTCAGAACATGAATTCAGATATCATAATTCAACATGTATGCCACCAATGCATCATACTGTATCTCTGTTTCAGAAATCCATCCTTAAAGATTTGCATTTTCATGCTAATGAAATCAGGTTAAAACCTAATAATACAACCAGGGTGGAAATGGAGGTGATTTCAAATATGGCTAATAATCATCAACTATTTATACTTATGGCTGATAAGGGGGGTGCTGTAGTGGTGCAGGATTGGACACAATTTGATATGGAGGCTAAAAGACAACTCTTGGAAGCTAGGTACTACTCACACTTGGTTATTGACCCCACCCAGTCCTTTAAAAAGAAGATTGATACATTCTTGCTTTCAGCTAAAGATGAGGGTATAATCAGTCAAAATACTTTACGACATATCACTGTGGATGAACCAGCCCCCCAATACATATATTTTTTTGCCAAAAACTCATAAGGATGTTAACAACCCTCCTGGTAGACATATTGTTGCAGGTAGAAAATCGTTAACTGAACCTCTCTCTTTATATCTAACCAGATATCTTAAGCCCCTTCTTAAATGGGTGCATTCTCATATCCAAGATACCATGGAATTTTTAAGGGTCATTTCTGACACACAGATGGAACCAGGTTGGTTTCTGTGCATTCTTGATGTTAAAGCTCTTTATACTAATATCCCTCATTCGGCTGGCATTGATGCACTTGAACATTGGTTAACATTATCAGAACTATATCCAACTGGTTTCAACACTTTTCTTATCATCCTCTGTGAACATATTCTTACCAAGAATGTCTTTTTTATCAAGGTGAATGTTATCTTTAAAATAAGGGCACTGCCATGGGTGCTTGATTTGCCCCCATTTATGCTGATTTATTTATGGCCCATTTTGAGGAGCATATGATCTATGATCGCTCTCATAATCTTTACCTTGATGAAATAGACATCTGGAGGAGATATTTGGATGACTGCTGGATGGTGTGGAGGTCTGATGTTGAATACCTACATGAGTTTGTTGACTATCGCAATGAGAATAAATGGGATATTGAGTTTGCAGTCAATTATGATCTAAATAACATCATGTTTTTGGATGTTAGTATAACCAGGAACATTGATCATACTCTGTCCACTACAGTACATCGTAAATTCCCCCAATATAACTCACTCCTCCACGTCTTCAGCTTGCATCTTTCTCACATTTGTGGCAACATCCCAAAATCCCAGTTTATACATGGTAAATGTATCTGTTCTGATGAACAGGCTTACAGTTTCTACAAGCATGATCCCATCACTAGAATAGGGACTATAATACTGGTTCCATATATAATGCTGCACACCATGTTGATGGCTTAGAGAGGTTAAACTTGCTACAATATAAGGATAAAAATTCTACTGATGATTCAGTCATCTGTTTTTTGACTAATTATGGCTGTAATACTAATTCACTAATTCATAGTGTTCATCATCATTAGAATATTTTGTTGGCTGACTCCACATTATCTACGATTTTACCAACTAGATGCCCCTTTACTTACAAGAAAGGCAGAAATTTGGGTTCTCTTTTCAATCATTACAAACATTTTTCACCATCGAAATTGCCTTTATCACAAACTACTTTTTCAGGTGACTGATTAGTTGGTTGTTTCCCTTGTGGACATTGTTCCTACTGCACCAAACTTATTAAATCCACCTCTTTCAGCAGTAAAAATACGAGTCAGGTTTTTGACATAGGTTTTTATGCCAACTGCCAATCTGATTGGGCTGTGTATCTTGCTACATGTCACTGTTCATCCTTTTATGTGGGACAAACTTCCTGTCCGGTCAAATTCAGAATGGGTGAACATTTCAGTGAGATCAGACACCACAAACCAACTAACACACTTTACAAGCATACTTTGGTACATCCAAGTGCTTAATTTAATTTTTATTTATTTATTTGCATTTGTTAACCGGGTTGGTCCAGCTGGGTAAGAATTACCCTTTTTCAGTGGAGACCCGAGGGGAAAAGCCCCAAACAGACATACAAATACATACGAATAGAGACAAATTAACAATATTACAGAGGAAAACAATATTATGGGTACAATGGATAAGAAAAACAAACAATGAAAGTTTGAGAATATGAGTAAGGTAGGCCAGAGGCATGCATGCAAAAGATTTATGAAAAGGTGTTCTGAGCAAGATCTCTGAATTAAGTTAAACTAGGCAAAGAAATGATGATTTAGGTGTGGAGTTAGTAGTGTGGGAGTTTTAGGTGGGAGCATGTGAAGGACATTCCCATTTGGAGGAGAGATGGGAGAGAAGCATGGATTTGAAATTGTTGTGGTTAGGTATATTACGTAGTGGTGTGGGACATTGTTCCATAGTTTGGCTATAGTGTGGGATAGTAGTAGTTTACCAGTTGGGTGGATGGGTTTGTGTACATGCAGGAGGTTTTGGCCTGTGGATCACAGGGTACGGGTAGGTGTGTAGGGTGTTAGAGATTTAGCAAGAGAGGGGCATTCTGCTGGTTTAAAGATAAGTTTGTGGGCTGTTGTAAGTTGTAGGTACTTTAGGTGGTTGTGGAGTTCTAGCCAGTTTAGGGTGTGTAGGGAGTGACAGTAATGGGAAGAGTTCTTAGAATTGGTTGCAAATTTGCAGATTTTGTTGTAACAGGCCTCAAGTTTAGCACGGAGTCCGAGTTGTAGGTTGGAGAATAGGGGAGCACCGTACAAGAGAGAGGGGAAAAGGAAGGTAGATGCAAGTGTATGACGGGAAGATGGAGTAAGGTAGTAGCTGTGTCTGTAGAGGAGGCCGATTTTCTGGTGGGTTTTTTTGATTGCTGAGAGGATGTGGGAGTCAAATTTTAGGTTTTCATCGATGGTAATGCCAAGTAGTTTGGTACTAGGAACGATTTCAAGAGGGGTGTTATTGTGGCTTTTGATGGAAAATTGGACTTTGTGGAACTGGGAAGTTTTAGTGGGAGTAAATATCATTAGCTTTGTTTTGTTGGCATTTAGGGCCAAGTGATGAGATTGCATCCATGATTCAATTTTGGAGAAGGCTGTTTGGGTATTAAGTAGAAGTTTGGATGGGCAGGAGGCTGAGCAGATGATAGTGGAGTCATCTGCGTATTGGATAACTGAGGCTTCGGGGATGGAGAGGTGAAAGTTGTTAATGAATAAGTTGAAGAGCAGAGGGCCAAGTACTGATCCTTGGGGAACTCCTGTGGATGTAGGTAAGAAAGGGGAGGTTGACTCTTTCCATTGTACAGCTTGCTGGCGTGTGGAAAGGTAGCTGGAGAACCAGTCTAGGGTTGAGGGAGATAGATGCAAGTCTGAGAGCTGGGACAGGAGGAGGGAATGGGAAATAGTGTCGAATGCCTTTGAGAGGTCAAGAAAAAGAGAAGATACATATTTGCCACTCTCACGTGCTAGGTTGACTGTTTCGAGGAAGGAAATGAGGGCTGTCATGGTGCTGTGGCCTGGGCGGAAGCCGTGCTGGGTGGGAGAAAGGAGTTTGTGCTGGATTAGGCAGGGCATGAGCTAGGAGTGGATGGTTTTCTCTAGAATTTTAGAGAGAGGAGAGAGTATAGCTATGGGTCTGAAGTTGGTAGTGTCTGTGTTCTTACCACCTTTGTGGAGAGGAATTATGTATGCATAACGCCAGATGGTTGGTACATAGGATTCCTGAATGGATCTATTAATGAGGATGGATATGGGATAGGCTACAATTCGGCTGATATTTGAAGACAATTTGCTGGAAGGTTGTCAGAGGCATTGCAGCATGGTTTTAGCTTTTGCAGTAGTCTTTTTATAGTATAGGTGGAGACAGGTTTAAGTGAGAATAGCGGTGGAGAAGGGGGGGTGAGAGAGAGGGTTTGGGGTGCAGGGTGAGGGGTTAGTAATGATGGATGGATTGGGGAAAGTGGAGGATAATTTAGCTATACAATCAATGAAAAATGTGTTGAAGTTAGTGGCCGTTTCAAGACTTGAGAGGTTGGGATTGGGGCAGGGGTTGGAAGTATTACCAGGGTTGAGTATTGAAGAGATGGATGTCCAGAATTTCTTTGGATTGTTTGAGTGTTTGTATTGCAGACTGCTGTAGTAGTTTTTGTGATCTTTTGTTATTGATTTTTTTGCCAGGTTACGAAGATGTTTATATTCTTGGAGGGTGGTGGGGTTTTTCTGTTTTTGGTACAGTTTCCACTTTTTGTTTCTCTGAGTGATTATCAATTTAGTTTATTGGGATAGCCAGGGGCAGGAATTTGTTTTGATAATTTGGTTTGTAAAGTGGCTACTTTATCAAGTAAGGTAAGGAAGGTTTGGTTAAAATATGTGACGGCGTTATCTAGTGGAAGGATTTTCAGTGGGGACCAATCAGTAACCTTGAGGCATTCAGAGAAGATTTCGGGGTTGAAGGAAGATAGGTTACGGGATTGTTTGAAAACGTGTTGTTTTTCTATGTGTGAGGATAGGCGGTCAGTGAAGGCTGGTAAGTGGTCACCTAGGGGGTCTGGTATTACACCAGCTTTCGAGATACGGTTGGGATGTGTTGTTAATATCCAATCTAAGATGGTACCGGAGGAACCATCTTTGTTTGGCCTAGTAGGGAGGTCTATTAGTTGGGTGAAATTGTAGAGGTTGATAGAGTGAGATGGGGTATCTATGAGGAAGGAGGTCCAGTTAATATTTACATCACCAAGAATGTAGGTTTCATATTTGATGTTTGAGTTAAACCAAGAGAGGATTTCTTCCAGAGTTTTGGTATTGTCTCCGGGTGGGATGTAGATGGAGCAGATGCAGATGGATTTATAGTTGTTAAGTTTTAGAAAGCCTACAGTCATTTCTGCATTGGCAAATGTTGGGATGGGGTTGGTCAATGGAGTAGAAGTGAGAGTGGAGGAGTAGATAATTGCTACGCCACCTCCTTTTCTATGAGTTCTATCATTGCGTATAACGTGGTGCCTGGAGGAAGGATTTCATTATCTCTGATGGAGGGTTTGAGCCAGGTCTCAGAGACAGCGGTTATGTCTGGCTGGTTGTAAGAGAGCCAGGCATGAAGGTTGGGGATTTTATTACGGAGGCTTTGTGCATTTAGGGTCATGAGGCGGATAGTCTTGTGTTTGTGTTGATTAGAACTTGGGTTAGGGTGGGAACAGGTAGGGGTTGGGCCTGGGTTAGGGTGGATGTCACCTGACAGAGAGAGTGAGATATGACAGAGGAGCTGATTGAAGAAAAGTAGAGGATAAAGGGAAGTATGTTTTTTGGGGGGAGGGTTGTCTTAGAGAAAGTAGATAGAGTGGGGTGAGGAGATGGTGATGTAGGGTGTAAGGAGAGTTTGAAAAGATTGGATGGGCTGGAGGAGTAAAGTTCTGGAGAGATCTGTGAATATGAGTGGGATATATCTGGGGGGTGTGAGGTGGTGGTGTGTGTGGTTAGAGGTAGTTATGTATTAGTGTGGAGGCTAAGTTGGGTAATGTAGGTTAGGGATATTAAAAGGGTAGATAGTAGTAGAGCTTGTTGTGGGAAGGTAGGCATTGTAGTATAGATGTGTGAGGTGTGGTGTATGTATGAGAGAGGGCGGGGGTGTGTATGAGATTGGTGTGTGTATGAAGTGCTACGCTCATCATGCAAACTGTAATGTTCCAAAGGTCGCTGTTTTTCTCTTGAAAGTCCACCAGTTTCACCAATGTAACCACCATGTCTTGTTCGCTGCTCTCGGACATTTGCATGAAAAGGTGACAATGACCTCTGCTTGTACTGATAATTGTGCATCAGTCCCATATCTGAAGAATTACTGTTTTTCTTCTTCGGGTATACCGGTTCTACTTTCAAAGTACAGTAAACCTTGGGAATTTCCTCTGGAAGACCCAGTCTTAGCTTTCCTGGTCCCCATCTTGGTCCTTTAAAATGTACAGAAAGCTTGTAGAAACCAGGTGCGATCCAAAATGTATTCCAGATGTGAAGCAGGAGCTGAAACAGGTCAGCTGAGATGGCTGTAGTGATAAGAGCATATGGACCATTCACCAGACCTCCACACACAATCAGCATAGCAATTGTGGTTCCAATTCCATTCTGACCGATATTGTTATACAGGAACAACATGGGAGCTGCTACAATGAGTATCACACAGCAGGTTGTCGCTCTCCCTCCCGTGTAGTTAGAAACTATACCTGCAATTATCCCACCTAAAATTCCTCCAAAATCAAAGAGCGTAGATATATCTCCAGCACCTTTTGAATCCAAACGTGCTACGTTGGGAATGAACAGTGGTAGCCAGTAAAGGAAGGTGTAGCTGACAAGCTTGGCAAATAGTAAGCAGAGGGAAAACGCCAACACACCTGGAATTTTAAGGGCACTTACAAAGCTGATGGCAGTGGGCTCTTCAATGACAGTGCCCCTCTCTGTGGGTATGTTGATACTGCCCTCTGCTGCATGGTTCGGGCTCCTAAAGAGTTCCTCATCACTACCATTTCTGATTAATGGTGTCTGTTCACCTTCATGGTGTTGAGGAGGACAGCAATCCACATCTTCTTGACATTCAACTGTTGGCTGTCGTATGCTGTTATCTGCTTCACTGCCATCAGATGGACCTGCTGGCTGTGGTATGCTGTCAACTGCTTCACTGCCATCAGATGGACCTCCTGGCTGTGGTATGCTGTCATCTGCTTCAGTGCCATTGGATGGACCTGCTGACTGTGGTATGCTGTCATCTGCTTCAGTGCCATTGGATGGATCTACTGACTGTGGTATGCTGTCATCTGCTTCACTGCCATTAGATGGACCTGCTGACTGTGGTATGCTGTCATCTGCTTCACTGCCATCAGATGGACCTGCTGACTGTGGTATGCTGTCATCTGCTTCACTGCCATCGGATGAACCTGCTGGCTGTGGTATGCTGTCATCTGCTTCACTGTCATCAGATGGACCAGCTGGCTGTGATATGCTGTCATCTGCTGCATTGCCATCAGATGGACCTGCTGGCTGTGGTATGCTGTCATCCACTTCACCGCCATCAGATGGACCTGCTGGCTGTGGTATGTTGTCATCTGCTTCACCGCCATCAGATGGACCTGCTGGCTGTGGTATGCTGTCATCCGCTTCACCGCCATCAGATGGACCTGCTGGCTGTGGTATGCTGTCATCTGCTTCACCTCCATCAGATGGACCTGCTGGCTGTGGTATGCTGTCATCTGCTTCACCTCCATCAGATGGACCTGCTGGCTGTGGTATGCTGTCATCTGCTTCACCTCCATCAGATGGACCTGCTGGCTGTGGTATGCTGTCATCTGCTTCACCTCCATCAGATGGACCTGCTGGCTGTGGTATGCTGTCATTTGCTTCACCTCCATCAGATGGACTTGCTGGCTGTGGTATGCTGTCATCTTGCTTTTCCTTCTCTTTAAGGGGATCAGTGTTATACACTCTGAATCCATTCTCCATTCCACATGCAAAACACCCATGGTCTTGGTTAAAACCAGAATACAATAATCCGTTACCGTGAGAATTTGCAGGAAGAAGATTCATGTTGATCTCAATATTTTTCTCAGTCTCGTACGAGGGACATTCTGACATTTCTTCCACCTCCTTCTTGCTCCCATCCTCAGTGGCAACTGCGACTGCTGCTGTCAGAGCTGAATTCCACTCAATAGCATCCTCTGCATTCTCTTCTGAAACTGTAATTTGTGTACTTCCACCATCTGTTGAAGAGGGAGCTGGTAAAAAACCTATTGGCTGTCCTGGAACTGGTGCTCGAGCACTGCTAATTAAAAGATCAAATTTGGTGCTTCGGCAGGTACTGGTGCACACTTTATCATGCTGATAGAAGTCAAGCTGTCCTGAATCCATCAAATTACTGTACATAGATCAAACAAAATGGGCTGGCATGACATATTGAATAGAAAAGAAAAAAATGAATTATTAAACTAGGTGGATTATTCCCTCCTGGTCTCAACGAGCACTTATATGTGTACTATATAAATGAGTATTGTATTTGTTCTCTTTACACTGATGAAGGCATTCTTATTTTTGCCGAAACCGGTTTGATTTATACTCATTTTTCACATGTAGTTTATACTACTTTTGATTTATACTTATTTTTACATGTAGTTTATACTACAGTCAAATAAAGGATCTTTGGTGCTACAGCTGCTGGATTTATTTGTGTTTTAAATCCAGCATGACCTACACCCAGCCATGGGTTACTGCTATTATACAGTGACATTATTTAAGAAAACAGTTAGTTACTTTTCTTAAATAATGTCCTTGTATAATGGCGTTGTGCTGTTCTTCTGCGTTTTTCCCCCTGGTATTCTGGGGCTTTCCTGATGTACTGCACATGTGTATGGGACTTTTGTTCCCACACTTACATACTACATCAGAAGATTTTCATTGCTTTTTTTTGTTTGTTTGTTTTTAATTAAAAAAAAAGGAAGAAGAAACTGGGAGATTGTCAATGTACAGGAGAGACAGGACAGAGAAATTAAAAATATAATCAGGTATGTTTCTCTAGTTTTGCATAACATACCTGATTATCCTCACATTTGTTTGAAGTCTCCATTTTTTGTAGAGGAAAAGTTTTCTAAGTCTTATACTTTATGAAAGAAAGGTATTTGCTGTGTTCAGGGAGTGGTAGAGAAATTCACTGAAAAACATGCAGTTATAACACCCTGAAGTGTTCATGTAGCGTATTTTGTTGTTGTGTCTTTTGACTTTTCCCGGTTAGGGGTCGCCACAGTGGAACTCCGGTCCGCTAATGATTGGGAGTTGATTTTTACATGCTGAGTTACCAGCCCTGACGCACAACCTTCAATGAAGGTATGCCCATGCACGCATGTCTCCATGCAGAAGACGCTCTAGCTGAGAATCGAACCGAACAGCGTCTTACTGTGAGGCGACAACGCTACCACAGCACCACCGCTGCAAGTGTTCATGTAGCGTACTAAGGAAGAGAAATTCCAGTTATTCTGTGTCTGCTTGGGCTAGCAGTTCATGAGAGATATACTAATATGTATTGATCACTGAACTGTCCATAATCTTCACTCAGATGTTAGCTCTGTCCCTCTTAATACAATTATGCCCTCATAATCCCCCCATAACTGTTGAGAAAGGAGAAATATATTGGAGACATATATTACTGGAAGAAAATCTGGGTGACCGGACTTTTTTCCATAGGTATATGCTCAATTTACAATGGGCACGCTGGTTGGGCTAACCAGTCAGTGTCCTCTTTTTTGAATGTTAATAGCCAGTCATTGTATAACTACTATTATACCATGACCCCCCCAAAACGTGCACGCTGATTGGCCAGCGTGCCCGTTGTAAATCGAGTTATACTAATGGAAAAAGGTCCGGTCGCCCGGACTTTTTTTCCATTAGTATAACTTCGATTTAAACACTGTCTCGCTATGTTAAATGGGCATAACAAAACGAGACAACTTTAAAATAAGCAACGGAGATCTCCGTTGCTTATTTTAAAGCTGTCTCGCTATGTTAAACCCATTTAACATAGCGAGACAGTGTTTGTGAGAAAGCAAGATCTCCGTTGCTTTTTTTTAGTGTTTCGCTATGTTAAATGAGTTTAACATAGTGAAACACTAAAAAAAAGCAACGGAGATCTTGCTTTCTCCGTTGCCCACAGCTCTGATGTACTGCGCAGGCGCGCAGTACATCAGAACTGCCGCGGATGCCAGACATCTGCGGAAGGGCAGCAAACAGGCATTATACTATGCCATTATTTAAGAAAAGTAATAGTTTCTTTTCTTAAATAATGTCATGGTATAATAGCAATAACCCACTTCTGGGTGTGGGTAATGCTAAATTTACCCACGGTTGGCTTTGTTTGGTCCCTCGGGCTTCACCCTCGGGACCAAACCACGCCAACCGTGGGTAAATTTAGCATTACCCACACCCATGCGTGGGTTATTGCTATATTATTACATGCCAAAGTCTTACTGTTATTTAATATTCTTTTGCCTTGGCCTAAGGCATTCTGAAGGTGGGACTCAAATAACTTAATTTTCTGATTTTGGGTGTTACAGTGCTTGTTATCCCCTGCAAAACTGGTGTATATCAACTACTTGTTTTAGCTATGTACCCAAAAAGTATCTTTTGTTGTCTTTACAGTTCCTCAATACAGTGTCCTCAAAAATGTTGATATTTATTTACTGATTTATTTCACATTTGTTTACCAGGATAGTCCGACTGGGTCAACCAAACCCATTTTCAGAAGAGGCCTGGAGAGGAAATCTCCAAGTACAGACATAAGTAGCAACACAAATATAGCTTTCAAATTTTACAGTAACTGCTTTCATATTTAACAATAACATCTGAAAAGGTTCCAAATAAATACAAAGACAAGTATAAAATATATGTAATTACTAGGATAGTATCTATAATTTACATTGTCATCTTTTAGGTTTGAGTGATGCAAACACATTGTGATGCCCGTGCCCTGGCCTAGCAATCAAGGAGCCTCAATCCTCACCACTAACACAAGAGAAGGCATCTCATATATGAGGAAAGGATAACAAATACACACAGTAAAGTGCAATTTCCCTTAAGAGCACACAGATATCACAGTCAGTCCAGGGCCAGTCACTCCCCTGCTCCCCAGGTCCCCAATAAGACTCCCCACTGGCACAGCTATAGGGTCCAGATCTCAGCCTAGCTGGGCAAGCTAAAATCTCCAGCACCCTCTCTGTCCAACCAGTGCTTTGTGTCCCTGCCCAAGTAGCTGACACACACACACACACACACACACACACACACACACACACACACACACACACACACACACACACACACACACACACTTTGAGAAGAGGTTATACAACCACACAGACACTCCTGGGGAAGGCTGGCACAGGTTCTCCAGCTGTGCCCCTTTCTCCCAAACTATACGGTAGTAATTATTGCCACCACCCAGCTAATATTTATCAGCTACTCAAAGGCCCTTAAAAGGGTGTCCAATTATTACTGTGCAATATTAATATCCAATTGGTAGTATAGCCCAGGGCTAAAGCTATAGGAGTGGCTTTGTACAATTTTACCAAAGGTATACAAGTACTCTAAAGGGCTTAAATTATCTCTACACAAAACCAGCCACAGTTGAAAGGTTTTAAAATATTTAATAATAAATAATTAAAACCACAAGATAATACTTTCTACTATACAGTGCTAGTCAAAAGTTCAGAGGTCACACAGAAATACTTAAAATAAATCAGTAGTACAGTTCTTACATCACAGAAAAACACAGTCTAATCTTTCTATAGCTTCTAGCTATCTCTAAAAGAAAACACAAGTCTAAGATAACTTACATAAGACAACAGGCAGAGTGCTGAGCTGGATAGTAAGACAAAAATGCTTATTAATCTCTGGTTCTCACTGTTTAAATTGAAACTACAGTTCTCATAAAACATTACATCATCTTTCACACTTTCCTGGTGTTCCCAGACTAACAGAAACTGCATTTACATTCTTTTGCACATAGCGCAATAAAGGACATTCCAGATGTAAATTCCAGTCATTAACTTTCGCCTTAAAACAATAGGCAGAATCCTTACTCCTGACTCATCGACTCCAAATTCTAACTACAAAGGAACAGACATAAAGTAATTTTAATTTCAAAGGACCAACAAGAAATGCTTGACTTAGCTTTTTTTACAGCAGAGGGCAATGTTGCCACATTGTTTTAAGTTGAACAAGCCTGTGATTCACATTCATATTTACAAATGATAGAATTATGTATAAAATTCTATCTGGCCAGGCTGGCAGCCTTCACCCTTCTTTACCAGTCTTCACCCCCCCCAGAGAACTCAAGCTAGTTTTTCAAGTGATCCTTGAGAAATGCCGCTTGAGAGGGTTAGGTCTATCTGTGTGTACCTCACCCCATTCTCTATCTTGACAACCCATCTGCATTGGCATTGCTACTCCCACTTGGTGCTGCACTGACATATCATATGCTTGCAACCCCAAGCTCCATCTTAGCAACTTGGCATTTTGCTGACTGGCTCTGTTTAACCATGTTAGAGGGTTGTGATCTGTTATAACAGTGAAGTTTCTTCCATACAGATAAGGATGAAGTTTCTGCAGTGTCCACACTATGGCTAGACATTCCTTTTCTACAGCTGCATAGCATTCCTCCCTGGGTTGGAGCCTATGACTGAAATAAACCACTGGGTGCTCTTCTCCCGCTGAAGAAATCTGGCTAAGTACAGCCCCCACCCCATGGTTCGAAGCATCCACCGCACAACAAATTATTTGCTGTAATCTGGACTGGCTAACACAGGGGGTCCTCCCAAAGCTTCTTTAAGCTTCTGGAATGCCTACTCACATGCTGGGGTCCACACTACCTTATCTGGCCTGTTCTTCCTTGTCAGGTCTGTGAGGGGAGCAGCTATAGTACTATAACTGGGGACAAACTTTCTGTAGTACCCTGCTGTCCCTAAAAATGCCCTCACCTGCTTTTTAGTAACAGGTGCAGGCCATGCCTGAATGGCTTCCACTTTGGCATTTTCTGGCCTTATCTTACCACTCCCCACTCTTTGTCCTAGGTAGGAGACCTCTGCCATACCCACCTGATATTTGCTCGGCTTAATGGTCAACCCTGCCCTCTGTAGTCTGTCCAGCACCTCCCTGACATGCTGAGGGTGCTCTGGCCAGGAACGGCTGTAGATGGCAATATCATCTAGGTAAGCAAGGGTAAACCCTCCGGTACCTATTAGGATATCATCTACCAGCCTCTGGAAAGTCGCTGGGGCATTCTTCATCCCAAAGGGCATCTTTGTGAACTCATACAAGCCAAAAGGAGTCACAAAGGCTGACTTCTCTCTAGCACTGGGAGTCAAGGGCACCTGCCAGTAACCCTTGGTAAGATCAATGGTTGTAAGATACTTAGCCCACCCAGCTGCTCTAGGGCATCATCTGTCCTAGGCATGGGGTAAGCATCTGATTCTGTGTGACTATTTAATTTCCTGTAGTCCACACAGAACCTGGTGCTGCCATCCTTCTTTGGCACCAGCACCACTGGGGAGGCCCAGGGACTGTTGAACTCTTGAATCACCCTTGGTTCCAACATCTCCTGTACCTCCTCCATCAGAGTCTATCTGACTCTCTCAGGCACCCTATTAGGGGCCTGCCTAATAGATCTTGCAGGTCCTATATCCACCTGGTGCTGCACTAGGTGGGTGCAGCCTGGTTTCCCAGTGAACATGTCCCCAAATTCCTGCATCACTGTTCGGATTTCTTGAACCTGGGTAGGAGATAGCTGCTGGGACATTGCTACCCCTTCCACTGAGGTGACAGCCCGAGCCTTACTGAGGAGATCAGTCACCAGATCTACCTCAGACTCTTCCTGCAATCCACTGCAAATGCTCAGCACAAGGGCCTCCCTATCATGGTAAGGTTTCATCATGTTAACATGGTACAATTTGTGCCCCTGCTGTCTGCCTAGCACTTCCACTATGTAGTTAACATCACTTAACTTTCTTACTATCTTGTAGGGTCCCTCCCAAGCTACTTGCAGTTTGTTGTGTCTGACAGGAATGAGAACCATTACCTGCTGCCCCACAGCATACTCTCTAACTCGAGCATTCCTGTCACACCACACCTTTTTCTCTTGTTGGGCTTCTGCCAGGTTCTCCTGGACCAAGACCATGAGTTCCCTGAGCCTTGTCCTGAGGTTTAGGACGTATGCCACTACAGACTCCTTGTGGGACTCGCACTCACCTTCCCACTCATCGCTAATTAAATCTAGAAGTCCCCTCACCCACTGCCCATACAGCAACTCAAAGGGTGAAAAACCTGTGGATTCCTGGGGAACCTCTCTGTAAGCAAACAACAGATGGGGCAAATATCTGTCCCACTCCCTCTAAAACTGATCTGTAAATGCCTGTAGCATGGACTTGATTGTAGAGTTTAACCTCTCAACAAGACCATTAGTCTGGGGATGGTAGTGGGTAGTCTTCATGTGCTTCACCCCACAGAACTTCCACAGACAAGCCAGCAGGTCTGACATGAAACTGACACATCTGCCAGTCAGTATTTCTTTTGGGAAACCTACCCTGCTGAAAATCTCTAACAAAGCATTTGCCTCCTTCTCTGCCTCAATGAAGGACAAAGCCACTGCCTCAGGGTATCGTGTAGTATAATCCACTACCACTAGGATATATTTTTCCCTGTGGAACTTGGGGTACTCAGATGACCTACAATATCTATAGCTATCCTCTGAAATGACCCTCAATCACAGGCAAAGGCATCAAAGGAGCTCTCACCTTGCCTCCTGCCTTGCCTACCATTTGGTACTGCTCACAGGTCCTGCAGTACCCTGTTACATCTCTGGAAATTCCAGGCCAATAAAAGTTCTGCATAATATGCCTCTTTGTACGTTTTATGCCCATATGACCTGCAAAGGGAATATCATGGGCTATGGTTAGAAGCGCCAGATGGTAGGCTCTAGGCACTACCAACTGCTGTACTCTCTCACCTTCCAGCCCTCCCTCAGGGGTCCACTCTTTGTATAGTAACCCTTTGTCCCAGTATACAGATTCCCCCTTTCCTTGAGAATCAGGTGCTTCCCTAGCTACCTGCCTCAGGCTTTGCAACTTAGGGTCTGAGAGTTGAGACTGTCTCAACTTTCTCCTTGTAACCCTTCCCAACTCCCCTTCCACAGGAAGTCTGCCATCCTCTGACAGTGGTGCCTCACTGTCAGCCTGGGTACTACTACTCACCTCTACCTTTGCAGTCACTCTGTTCAAGGGACCATCAGTATCCACAAGCAGCTGTGGCTCACCTTCAGTCTCACTGCTACAGAGTAACTCCCCCCCTGAAGTAACCACCTCAGCAGTCCTGGCTGTAAGTATGCAGTCGGTCTGGGCCTCCCCCAGGCTACCAGACCCACATGCTTGTCTCCAAGCCTAACTGCATGTAACTGCATAAGCACAGGGTACTGCACTATCAAACTCATTCTCTAGCAGGACATATACAGGTACATCCTCAAACACACCTACTTGCTGGACTCCTTTTCCATCCTCCCAGTCAAGGTGAACCCTAGCCAAAGGTATTTGGAATGGGATCCCTCCTAAAGCCCTGACTGGAATAGACTGCCCAGGCAAGTAGTGCTCCTCTGTAACCATTGCAAGCTTTACAATGGTTATATCAGAGGCTGTGTCTCTCTTAGCAATGGCATCTTTGCCATTCGATACAATAGGATATAGCCTCTGGTGGTAGTTTGGTACCCTTGTTGTCCCAAGACAACCTACTATTGGCATTTTGTCTTTCCCACTTACTGGCTCCATCACCTTTGGTTCCCCACCTTACCTCAGTGGACACCTGTATGCCACATGGCCTCACTGGTTGTATTCAAAAAATTTAACCCTAGCTCTTGGACATGCACCTGGATTAGTGGCTTCCCCTGCTACTGGCAGATTCTGTTGGGGCAGTCTGTGCTGCCCACCATGGTTTCCTTTAGACTCATGAGCAGTACTGGGAGTCCCCTTCCTGTGCAGGGCTGCTTGCCAGGTATAGGTCTCCCTCTTTCCCCAACTCATCTGACATAGCAAATTGTCTATCAGCTAACCAGATCCTCATGTCCTCAGGCAAAGTGCTAAGGGCTTGTTCACTCACCAAAAGGTCTGCAAGCCCTTCAGAAGTGGTGACCTGACATCCACTCACCCACCTATGGAAATAAGTGCTCAATTCAGCAACATATTCGCACACACTTTCATCTGCCTTGCATCGATGCTCACAAAATGTTTTCCTATATGTTTCAGGTGTTAGCTTAAACAGTTCTAAAATAAATTTCTTTACAGCAGTATAATCAAAACATGCAATGTCAGGCATTTTAGATAATGCAGTTACAGCTATACCATGGAGTAAGGGGGTCAGGAACCGTACCCAGAGCCCTTGGTCAACTTCATACTGTTTACATACCCTCTCAAACATATGAATGAAACTATCAAAATTATCCCCCTCTTTAAACTAGGGAAGAAATTTACTGACCTTTTGTGCTTACTTACTCCCTTCCCCATTACCTCCATGACTCTGGCAAAGAGTCAGCATTTCCTTTTCATGCTGTCTCTGTCTCTCTTGTTCCTCAGCTTGCAGGCGTAACAGTTTCTCATTCTCCTTAGCCTGCAAACATTGCAGTCTCTCATTTGTTTTTAATTCCACACGCCTGGTCTCCAACTCAAGTCTCTTTAGCTACAGCTGGATTTTTATGTCCACTGCAAAAAGGTTGAGCTGTCCATTCTCAGTGGGAATTATATCTCCACTGCCAGTCTGATTGTCCTCCTGGTTGCTGTTTTCTGATGCAGCTGTAACCAAGGCTGCAATCAGGTCTGCCTTAGTCAGGTTTCCATGCACCAGTCCCCTAGCCTGGCACATCTCCCCTAGTTGGCTCCTTATCAGCTTTCCATACTCCTCTACTGACATGCTGCCTGCTCACCCTGATAACTAAGCTAACAAAAGAAATAAAACAATTGTGATCTGAACTCTGAGTAGTCACTGTGTGGCTGTTTTAGAGTACAAAAACACCTTCAAAGCTTACTGTACACAAGCTACAGGATTCACTCTACCCACACCACTGCAAGCCAATTAGTATTTGCCAACTAATTAATATGTGGTGTGGATATCCCACCGCTGCCAAACACAAATGTGTGAGGTGGATATCCCAACCACTGCCACCAATTAATATGTGAGGTGGATATACTAACCACTGCCACCAATTAATATGTGACGCCTGTGCCCTGGCCCAGCAATCAAGGAGCTTCAATCCTCACCACTAACACCAGAGAGGGCATCTCATATATGAGAAAAGGATAACAAATACACACAGTAAAGTGCAATTTCCCTTAAGAGCACACAGTGATCACAGTCAGTGTGGGGCTGGTTGCTCCCTTGCTCTCCAGTTCCCCAATAAGACCCCCCACTGGCACAGCTATAGGGTCCAGATCTCAGCCTAGTGGGCAAGCTGAAGCCTCCAGCACCCCCTCTGTCCAACCAGTGCTTTGTGTCCCTGCCCAAGTAGCTGACACACACACACACTTTGAGATAAGAGTTTACACAACCACACAGACACTTCTGGGGAAGGCTGGCACAGGTTCTCCAGCTGTGCTTCTTTTACCCAGACTATACAGTAGTAATTACTGCCACCACCCAGCTAATATTTATCAGCTACTCAAAAGCCCTTAAAAGGGTGTCCAGTTATTACTGTGCAACATTGCTAGCCAATTGGCAAGTGTGACTAATCAGTCAAGGCTTATTAGAGTGGCTTTGTACAATAAACTCTATAAATATGCAATATACTCTAGAGCTTAACTTATCTCTACACAAAACCAGCCACAGTTGAAAGGTTTTAAAATATTTAATAATAAATAATTAAAACCACAAGACAATACTTTCTACTAAACAGTGCTAGTTAAAAGTTCAGAGGTCACACAGAAATACTTAAAATAAATCAGTACAGTTCTGACATCACAGAAAAAACACTTAGTCTAATCTTTCTATAGTTTCTAGCTATCTCTAAAAGAAAACACAAGTCTAAGATAACTTACATAAGACAACAGGCAGAGTGCTGAGTTGGATAGTCAGACAAAAATGCTTAATAATCTCTGGTTCTCACTGTTTAAATTGAAACTGCAGTTCTGATAAAACATTACATCATCTTTTACACTTGCCTGATGTTCCCAGGCTGATTGTAAACTGCATTTACATTCTTTTACACTTAGAGCAATAAAGGACATTCCACATGTAAATTCTGGTCATTAACTTTAGCCTTAAAACAATAAGCAGGATGCTTACTCCAGACTCATCGATTCCAAATTCTAACTTCAAAGGAACAGACATAAAGTAATTTTAATTTCAAAGGACCAACAAGAAATGCTTGACTTAGCTTTCTTTACAGCAGATGGCAATGTTGTCACATTGTTTTAAGTTCAACAAGCCTGTGATTCACACTCATATTTATAAATGATAGAATTATGTATAAAAGTCTATCTGGCTAGGCTGGCAGTCTTCACCCTTCTCTACCAGTCTTCACACACAAAAAAAAGGGGGTGGGGGCTATGGAAGAGAAGTGAGATTAGCCTGGAGTAGAGCAGGTGCATAGCCAAGTGTTGTTTAGATGTTGTTTTAAAGACATTTTGAAGGCTGATAAGCTGGGAGTTGATCTAAAAGCAATGTGGAGAGAATTCCATACTTTTGTTACAAAGTAAGAGTAGAGATACTGTCTTTTTTTTTTGAGGTTTTGGTGATATCTAGCAGTTTTTTTGTCCTCAGATCTTAGTGTTCTGTTTGGTTGCTACAGTTCAGTTAGATTAGATTGGTTAGTGCTGGACATGCAGAGGGCTTGTAGACTAGGTTGTGCAGTGTTACTATTTGGATGTAGTGGAGTTGATTGGGGAGTTCAAGCCAGTTAAGTTCACATAGAGGTCTACAGTGATGAGTATGGTATTTAGAGTTTGTGGTAAAATTTGCCACTTTGTTATAGCACTGTTCCAGTTTGGACTTATTGGAAGTTTTTAAATTGGTGAGAATGATGGCACCGTAGAGCAGGAAGGGGAGTAGGAAAGTTTTAGCCAGGGTGATTTTAGTTGAGGTGCTTAGGAAGTGTTTGTTTCTGTAGAGAAGGCTTAATTTCTGGTAAGTTTTCGTTCTGCTGCACTATTCAAATATTGTATTATCTGTTGAGTATATTTGAATTGTTCCCCTTGCCTGATAAAACCAGAAAAGGACATCTCAGTGTTGTGGAAAATTTTAAGACAGTTTCCATCTTTTTGGGATACATAATTAATGAAGACAAAACAAAGGCTATAGTGGTGAGCTATGAACTCACACATGATTTAGTTCTGCAATACCCATATTTATGGGGATGCTATAAAATGACATATTTAGGAGTATGTGTTAAAAGGATTTTGCTATGGCAGCTAAAGATGTAGGAAGAGACTAAACAAAAGATAACACAAAAACTGAGAAACTGGAAGCTTTACTTATGGATATGGGTAGCAAGATAGGAGGAATGAAAATGTTCTTAGTCCATTTAGTTTTATATACAGTTCAGGTATATTTTTATCAACCCGAGGAGAAGTTGTAGAAGTAATTAATAAAGAGTTGAATGGTTTTATCTCGTGGGGAAGAGGACAATGATCAAGTGGGATGAGTTGATCCTTCTAATAGAACAAGGCAGTGTAGGATTAACTGATTTGAAGGGATATTTTAGCGCTACATGGTTAAGGCTCATCTACATAAGATAAGCAGAAAGATGTAATTCAAAGTGGGAAGGGATAATGATGAAGCCGAGGGTGGGGGTGGGGGGGTGCAAGAATTGAGGACAGTAGAATTCTGAAAGCAGAATAACAGCAGCCACATGGAATATTATATTCATAAGGTAGTAGGAAGCATTCTAAGAACTAATCCGACACAAGAATGGAGAAAGGATACTCTGCCGATAGGGATGACTGCAATACGGCACAAAGAGAATAAGCAAGAGGGGAGATTGGAATTTACTGGAGAAAAAAGGCAAAGGAACCAAGGTAATGGGAGCAAATATCTAGAGAGGGAAAGATAACGGAATGGAAAGAGACCAAGAAGACAGTTGGACTGCAGCTTATACATTGCATTCCCTATCAGGGATTCATATCAGAGTATAGGCAAACAGAGAGGGATATGGGGAATCCTAAGTGAAAGATCTGCTCTGGTAGAGTTTTTAGTTAAATCTAGAATACAAGCTGCAGTTAACAAGAGAAAATTAGTAGGGCATACAAAATACTACACAATAACTATATGGATTCATCAGAGGAGGTTAGAAAAGATTGGGAAGACAGACACTGGATAAAGAAAAGAAACAATAGGGGGACATATGTATGGGTCCCAAATATGCTACAAAGTCTAGACGATGTAGGACTTTTGCTTGGAAGTATTTGCATAGGTATTTTTTATACCCCCAAGCAGACTACAAAGAACTTTTCCTCCTGTAGACAGCAAATGTTGGAGGTGTGGCGGGGAAGAAACAGGTAACTGGGAACATATGTTTTGGAAGTGTAATGAGTTGTCAGACTTTAAGAATCCCCTACACAGTACTCTGTCAGAAATATTAGGACAGCAAATGGGTATAACTAAGGAAATGAGTTTTTGAGCTGGGATACAGGATCTGAATTGTCTAGACATAGTAATGCTTTTTTAAGTTTAATTCTGGTGGCTGCCAAAAGATCAGTTACTAGGAAATGGAAATCAAAGTCTAGACTAACTGTATTTGAAGTAGTGAATATTGTAACAGTAATAAAAGAATTAGTAATGGGATCTTTAGAAAAGGGTATAAGCAAATTATATAGAAAAAATGGATATTGTAGGAAAAATACACGCAGAACAATGTTTTGGAGGAGGAGTGAGGTTTAAGAGAAGGCAGGAATTTAGTAATTTATGCAATTCTGGATTGATGATAACTTTACAAAATAATATATATGTTGTATAATGTCTGCAACTGTGAAATAAGACTGTTTTCTTTTATATAAATATATGTTTGCCTATGTCTTAATTTAATAAAGGTTTTAAAAAATGTTGATATACCTTTTTACAGCAGTTTTAACTTGCTTACAAATAATCTGATAACTTCCAAGAACCGTTTTATATTGCTCCATTTTCTGTGCATTATATTCCTTTTTTACAAAGTTCCTTGTTGTTCACATAATCTTTTTTATGTACTATCTGAAATTCTTACAGGCTTTGATTTGATGAGTCTGTTTTGTGCCATTTCTGTAATAAAATCCATCCTTCTGCAGTACCTTGCTTCAGAAATGTAGATAGCCAGCTGCTAGACACCAATTATTACTTAAATTACCCTCATCTGCAATAAGTTTATATTGTACAACATTTAGCTTCTTGTTTAGTTTATATGATGTGGTATTTAAATTTAAAAGGCATAGGTTTACCTTAATCATGTTATAATCACTACTGATTAAAGGTAGAAGGTGTTTGTAAGATTAATTACAATGATTCATATCTACACATACTAAATTTCAAACTTTTTCCCCTTGTTGGTCAGTTTATAACTTGTGGCAAACAAATGTTAATGAATTAATGAACAGGTTATAAAACAACTTTGAATTGTTTGTTTTGCGCTGGAGAGAGTAAAGACATGGGATAAGCAAAAATGTCCTATTACTATGACATTGTCACTCTGTCCTTGACTTATGTCAGTCAAAATGGTTTCAAAACATTTTAATGTTAGTGCTTGGGGGTCTACATACAGCCAACAAATTAGCAATTCCATCTTTGTATTTTAAGGCTACAGATACATACAATATCAAATTGTTTTATTTTGTTGAAATTTACCCTCTCAGGCACCATTCTTTATTCATACAGATACCCTCTTCTCCACCTTTTAAACAATTAAATTTATGGTACCCATTTAATTTGCAATTCCAGTATATAAATATATATATATATATATATATATATATATATATATATATATATATATATCCTAATACCAGGTGTGATGCCAAGCTAAGGAAACTCACCTAAAAATCTATTTTTCTTTTATTCTCTCTCTTGTTCATATGTAACCAGTCTATTGTTCTTATGGCTTAGAATTTTGTTACTTTTATCTTTTTGAATATATGAGAACAGAGAATATCTTTTGAAGTGTGTTGGATCTCCAGATTTGATGTTTTTCACAGTGGGTGCATCGAGGCTCGATGTACACACAAGCGCGGAATGTTTTAGATTCAGTAAGCACAGTGCAGAGGAAACAAGGGAAACAAGGTAAACACTGTGGCATGCTAATTACAGCATAAGCAGTTGAACTACATGCTAATTAACCAATCTAACATGGTGGAGCTATTCAACAAGCTATAAATCATCTGTGCTGGTCTTCACTATCAATTCCAAGACTTTTGGAATACAGCCACTGAAAGGAGTCTACATGGACAGAATGTTAGGGACTGCTGCTGCTTTATTTGTAGATGCTACAGGCTGAAGCCAATGCTGCTGCTGCTGTCAATAGGCCTAGGGCAAGAAAGAGAAGAGTTTTCAGGCCCCGTTTGACTTTTCACAACCTACATGATGTGGAAATTGTAGAGCACTACAGGGTAGACAGGGACACACTACGGGAATTCTGCGATCTCCATCGTCCTCCACTCAGAGCCAGAGTCAACTGAGGGAACCCCAACCTCATGGAGAGAAAGGTATGTGTAGTCCTTATAATCTTAGCTATAGGTGCCTTTCAGAGACAAACAGGGGATACGCTGGGGGGGGGGGTGTTACAGGCATCCTCCACCAATTCCTGAATGCTATGCTCCCACATGCCAGTGACCACATATATTTTCCCCATAGTTCTGAGGACAGCGCCAGAAATATGCAGTTCTACCATGTAGCAAACTACCTTGAAGTAATCGGTGCCATAGAGTCTACATTTGCATAAATGAAGGCACCACCAGGGGAACAGGGTAGGCTCTATATTAACAAAAAGAACTACCACTCTATCAACTGTCAAGTTCTGTGTCATCTTCAACATGTGTGCTAGCAACCCTGGTTGTTACCATGACTCACAGATGTGGCACAACTGTACCATATGTTTGCTGGGGGGGATATCCCACTGGGTCATCTACTGGGGAATGCAGGCTATGCATTGGAACTGTGGCTGATGCAACACCCATCAGAAATGTACACCCACCCACAGAATAATGCCATAATGAGGCACATGCTTAGAGCATGTGTTTGGGCTGCTGAAGTCATCATGGTTCCTATGCCTAGATACATCTGGGGGACCCCTGCAGTACAATCCATAGACATGTACAGAAATATTCACAGTATGTGCCATGCTATACAACATAATCATGAGGAAACAGCTTCAGCAGACTCAGCAAGGGGAAGGGGCATACATCCCAGCACCAATGTCAAGGTCAGCACAGCCACAGGCAGATAAGGAGTCAGAGGGAGAACCACCCGCTGCTGTGGGTGCAGGCAGATGTAGGCATGCTTAGTATGCACTTGCATTGGTTAAGAGACAATGCATAGCACACTCACTCGCTCACCACCTAGGGCCTAAAACATTCCTCCTACACACATACATATAGTAACATTGATGCTAGGCAACTAACACAACTTCTGCTTCCCCATGTATTGGCTGTGTATTGCTTGCATCAGACACAGTCAGCCCTGAACCACAACCATGTCAACTGCTGCTTTTACAAGCTATGTCTCTAACCTGCAGTGCATTGTTTAATAATATGAATGAGTGGCATACCCTTCTACTACACTAATCGGTACTGTAAGCACGTAAGAGGTGGGAGATTCATATTGAAATTATCTTAAAATGTGACAGCAGAGATAGATTTGTGTGACATACATGTGTTCATTATTAAGTAGTAGGACTCAGGCATCAAAGATTCACACAATCATACCCCTGAAAAATAGCGATGGCCACTGCATGGCCCAGTTTAGCACCATACATTTGTAATGGAAATTCATTATTTATTTAACATTTGTTTGCCGGGAAAGTCCGACCGGGACAGAGCCCATTTTCATCAGAGGCCCGAGGAGAAACACTCCAGATGCATGTCTTTGGAATTCCATTAAACAGAGAGGTTAGAAAGTAATGATACACATTGCAGTTTCTGACTTCATGACCCTCACAAGATGATTCACAATATTGTTGGGAAATTTTGATGCTATTAGTTGTGTAACTTTTCAAGACCAATGTATGTCAAAGGTAAAATTATCAGTTCAACACCACAAATGCAGATATAGTAAGCACTTTAGGTCAGATATGCATCCTGAGCATCAGACACAAAGTATCCCTGAATCCAAAAGACAGAAAATAGAGATATGGCACAGTTATCATCACTTGCACAGGGTGTTGTGTCAGGGAGCAGGAGGCCTAGGCTGACACAAAAGGTTGGTGAGTGTGTGTGAGTAAGAAAGAATAAGATAGCAGACATCTGGACAAAGAAATGGCCAGTGAGACAAAATGAGTTTGAAGCTGCACAGTTGAACCATGCAATCATTATGTGTGTGTCTGTAGAGGTCCTTCAGGTAAAATTGGTGTGTGAGAGTCTGCATGGACATAGCCAAGCTCTGCGCTGGAGCTACATCTTGGTATATCAGTCAGGTGTCAGCCGTGTATGGTAGAGGTGGCAGTTCATCACTGTCATCTCCAAGCACGAGAACTGTCTCTGCCAGGAGTTGCAATGGCATGTCCACACCTATGGTCAGATGCACTGCTGTTTCCTAAATGTGACCAATGTCTGCTGGATGAGTTCCCTTCACAGGGACACCCAGAACCACCACCCCATGGCTTGTCACATCTGGGTATGGACAGCACACTCATCGATAATGCAGTGGAAGTACTGTCACTATGGGAGCATGATCGAGCAAGGCCTCTTTGGCTGACAGCAGATGATGTGTCTGACCTATGCCCATGAGGATGCCATTCCCCTCCCAGCAGATGTTCCATCACAGACACTGCATGTTCTATGACAGGCACCCCACATTCCAATGTGTCATTCACCAAATCCATGGAATCTGCAACACGATGAAGGCATTCATGCATGTCAGCCTCAGCCACATCTACAATCCTGAGCATTTGTCTGCAGCACCTATGGGAAAATGCCTGTGCCTCCATGATGGCCCTAAACATACGTTGAGTGGCAACAGGAAGAGACACCTACATCAGGTGGAGGAGGAACAATAGGTCCACTCTGAGCAACCCTATCAACCCTCCTGCATGGCACTTCACCCACACTTTGGCTATGTCCAGACTCCACAGGCACTTAAGCCCTCCATCTGTCCAGTATGTGTGGTGTCTCTGGAGTGGGTAGGTGTAGGCCAATTGGTTGTGGCCGATGGAATTGCAGGGAATGGTTGTATGTCAACCACAGTGTCAGCTTCAACCTCAGAACCCCTGACTATGCCTCAGGTTTGCCACCGTCATCGTCAGAGTCTGATGACACACTGACGTCAGGTGGCAGAGGGCCCACATTTTCACTGTCATGATCACCTGTGATAAAAAGCAAGAAACACAGGACAATATTAATATATACACCACTGTATTCCAATACATGCTAACAAACTAACAGTGGTGCCACTATTACAGCCACTATAGCAGTACACACAGCAGGCCTGACATCAACAGCACACACTAAAACATTTCTTTTAACTGCTCATCAGTACTGCCATAAAAATGTGTGGCTTACCACCTGCAAATGAGAGTCTCCTCTGTAAGTCAGATGGGTCTAGAAGAAGGTAAGCAAGAGGTAAGAGCAGCATCATTACAATTAAAAGTAACACAGGTGATAACACTTGTACCCCTTTATATGTCTGTTAACTGTACTGTCATCAAGGATGTGGCTGTCAACTCAAACTTAAACTAATAAGTGCACCAATCTTTATCATCCCCCCCCAAAAAAAACACACATGACACAGAAGTAACGTATGCACCTTATTGACCCTCTTCAAAAGGAACCTTGATGATTGGATGGGAGATAGGAAATTCACCCCGGGGATCATGTCAGTCGCCCTGCTAGACAGGGGCCCAGAGAAATAAATATTGTGGGAAAAAAATTCCAGGGAATTGTTATGGCTAGTCTTGCATAGGCCTTAGAGATGATAGTCTAGTACCAACCTATGAACCTATGAACTGTTTTACTATACAGCAGTATTCAACATTTGAGATAGCAATGCCTACCTGGAAGCTCCTCCTGGGACATGCTTGCTGTCTCTGACACTGTTGCTCCCACATCCAGGACATGCTGTACTGCACTCTCCTTTGAGCTGTCTGGATCCCTGATATTGGCCAGGAACACTTCATTGGGTGTTAGTGGTAGTTTCCTAGAAGGCCCTCCCCCAGTACCCATCTGGTCACAGCCCACTGCAGATGCTGTCCTCTGTGCAGATGTGATCATTTCAGTGGCCTTGTGGCACACCTGTTCCTATATCCTGCCATGGCCACCCACGACATTCAGATCAGCAACTATCTGTTGCCAAATTTGCATCCTACATGCCCTATCTCCCCTTTCCAGCAGAAAAGCATCATGTTGACTACAGGCATCTACTATGTGACCTGTTTCTCAGCATCGGTGAAGTGGGTATCTGAGGATAGACATGCCTCGGTGGCATACTCCTAGATGTCCTACAAGACAACTGAATGATAATACACATAATTATCACATAAATAAGGATTACTTGCTTCCAGATAAAACAGAAAAGGTAGCCAGTTAGTATTCTACCCTGTAGAAACATAAAACAGTCTACAGATGTGAAATATGAAAAGGCAGGATGCAAAACAAGGAGAGTAACAGGTGCAACGTATCCTTGTTTGTGCCAAAACAGTAACTCACTTTTGCTCCCCCCACCCACAGAAGAACAGTTTATCCTTGTTTTTGCCATAACAGTAACTTATCGTTGCTCCCACCACCAACAAAAGAACAGACTATCCTCATTTCTACCATAAAAGTAACTCACCTTTGCTCCCCCCACTCATAAAAGAACAGTTTATCTTTGTTTGTGCCATAACAGTAACTCACCTTTGCTCCCCACATCCACAAAATAACAGCCTATTCCTGTTTGTGCCATAACAGTAACTCACCTTTGCTCCCCCCACCCACAAAAGAACAGTCTATCCTGGTATGTGCCATAACAGTAACTCACCTTTGCTCCTTCTCACCCACAAAAGAACAGTCTACCCTTGTTTGTGCCATAACAGTAACTCACCTTTGTTGCCCCCAACCACAAAAGAACAGGAAAGTGACACATTTTGCTAATAAATCATCTTTGAAATGCTAAATGTTCTATCAAAGAAACTGTCCCTGACACTTTTGTACATATTTATCACAATGCATTCCATTTTCATGTATTGGCAATCATCTATACCTCTGAGATGGCTTGGCAAGCATGCCCATGCTGTCAGCACACTTCTAAGTACACATACAGATAAAAGTGTAAACTTCTTTGCTCCAGAACTTTCCTAAATACATTCCAGCACATGCAGTACTTAGCTGAACAAATGGAAGCATAACTTCTGAAGTTCATAGGTTCATAGGTTTATACTAGGCTATCTGCCCTAAGGCATTTACAAGCCTAGCCCAAAGTTTTGTGGCTTACACCACCCCTTATATGAAAAAATACTGTGCCCATTAGTTTGTTGTGCCTCTGTCCAGCAGTGACACAGAGATGATTCCCGGGGTAAACCTACGATCTCCCATCCACAGGTCAAGATTTCTCTTGAACAGAGCCAGCGAGGTGCTCTGCCTCACATGGACCGGGATTTTATTCCACAGCATAGGGAGTCTCTGAGTGATAAATCTATCCCTCCAGCACATCCTATTTATATCCGTGCTAAGGTTTAAGTCGCTTGCTCTAGTGGTTTTGGTGGATTTGGATTTTTTGAGGTGGAGCATGTCCATTAATTCCGGGTTGGACATGGCCTTGTATGTCAGGCACATGTCACCTCTGAGCAGACGATATGCGACTGAATAGAGCTGGAGTTTCTTCAATCTGGCAGCATATGACAGATTTTGGAGTCCCTTTATCCTTTTGGTGAGGAACTTTTGGGGTCTCTCCAATTGCTGCAGATGTCGGGTGAGATACATCCCGAATGGGGCATTGTACTCGATCATTGGTCTGATAAGTGAAGAGTACAGGGAACAATGACCTCACTAGATCTGGATGTGAATCCCTTCATGATCAGGTGGGCAATGTAGAAGGTCTTTCTAACCACTTTAGCAACGTGAGTGTCAAAAGAAAGGCCACTGTCAACCTGGGTCCCCAGGTCCCTGATAACCTCTTCTGTGCTTAGTGGATTGCCGCCTATATGGTAGCTTGGGGTTACCTTGTTTTTCCCGAAGGGTATGACTATACATTTTTTGGCGTTTAACTTCAGGCCATGGCTCTGGCACCAGCTATCTGTTTCCGTGAGTCCCTTCTGAAGGATATCCATGTCCGATGCACTTTCCACTATCGGGCCCAGTTTGCAGTCGTCTGCAAACTTTGTCAGCCAAAGTCCTCCCATGTTGGCCTGTACTTCTGAGAAGTAGATGCTGAACAATAGGGGGCCAAGGACCGAGCCCTGTGGGACACCACTTGTGACCGGCTTGGAGTCTGACATAGCGCCAGCAACTCTAACCCTGTGGGTTCTGTCCTTAAGCCAGTTTGCAACCCATCTTGTGACATATGGGTTTACATTTAAGCTGGTAAGTTTTTCTACAATACCCGAGTGGGGTATTTTGTTGAAAGCCTTTGCAAGGTCAAGGTAGGCTGTATGGACTGCCTTTCCCTCATCAATGGCCTTGGTGACTGTTTCGAAGAAGTCGACCAAGTTCAAAAGGCATGATCTGCTCTTGACGAAGCCAAACTGGGTCGGGTCCAATGTCTGCAAGTCCCCTATATCTTTGTTTATGAGCTCTAGCTTTGCAGACTAGACTTGTTAAGCTTATGGGGTGGTAATTACCAGGGTCCGTAGAGGCACCGCCTTTGTGGAGTGGGACCACAGTTGCCGTACGCCACTCCGTGGGCACGTATCCTGTGGTAAGGCTGAGATTAAACAGCTGCCTTATGTGCGGGTTTAATTCCTCATTTAGCTCGTGTAGCACACAGCCGGGGACACCATCCGGTTCCATTGATGCTGTGTTTTTAGCTTTAGAGAGAGCAGATTTCACCTGTGCATTTGAGATGTCTGGGAGGCTACACTCCGCTGGGATAGTTATCTCTCCTCTGGGGGGGGAGAGGGGGGTGAAGTTTGCACTGAACCTGTCTGCCAGTATGTTGGCAATGTCTGTGGGTTCAGTGATTTTTGTATCATTTTGGATTAATTCTGAGCATATCTGGGAGTTTCCACCCAGGTTCCTAACATAGCTGAAAAAGGCCTTATGATAGTCCTTTGAATCCATGGCAATTTTTTTCTCAAAATTGGCCTTAGTTGATATTATGAGTGCTCGTATTTTTTTACTAATAATGATCAGGGGTGACTTCCCTTTTATGGATTTTGTTCTATCATGTAATAGCTTTCTCCTCTTACTGTAAAGTTTGTTAATGGCTGGGGTCCACCAGACTGGACGTTTGCCCTTTGTGGAAAGAGTCTTGGTTTTATTTGGGATTGCCTGATCCATGCAGTCCTGGAGGTGTTCATAGAAGGCATTTGTAAGGGCTTCCGCAGCTTGGGTTGTGGTTTCCACTGGCTCAGGGGCCTTGAAGGATACCACACCAGTCTTGAGTAGTGTGAAGTTTGCTTTAGAGAAGTTCTTCACTGTGGTCTTTTTGTTTGGGGTGGGGCGGGATGTGGATTTCCAGTGAAATTAGTTTATGATCAGATCTCACCAATGAGGGATATACTTCCAGTGTGGAGCATTTTGTCCCCATGTTTGTGATAATGAGATCTAGTTTATTTTCTCCTCTCGTGGGAACAGTGACTAGCTGTTCCATGGCATTTGAATTTATGAACTCCAGGAACCGTTGGGCTAGAAAGTTAGGGCTTGAGTAATGTTCCCAGTCTATATTCGGGTAGTTGAAGTCACCCAATACGATGGTGTTTGGAGATACATTTATACCCTCCAGTGTCTTCAGGAAGGCTGTGTGGGGTTCTTGAGTTTGAGAGGGTGGCCTGTAGCATGCTACAATTTGTAGAGCAGTTTTGCCTATGGTTAGTTGCACCTGGATGGTTTCCGAAGCTTTGTGCGTTGCCACCAACCTGGAGGTGTGGGTATCCTTTATGAATATGGATACACCCCCTCCTTTTGTGGTGTGGTCCGGGTTTTGGTGCTGAAACGCATGATATGAGGTAAAACCTAATAGTGCCGGGGTGCTCTTAGGAGCCTTGAACCAGGTTTCAGTTACAGAACAGACATCGATGTTCTCCATACTGAGAAGGGCCTCGAGTGCGTGCATTTTGAGATTTAGACTTCTGGCATTGAGCAGCATTACCCTCAGTTTCTTCCCATTTTTGTTTTCTAGGGTGGTAGGTTTAGAATTTGAGCCTTGCCTAAAAAAGGCACTATGGGGGTGGCAAGAGCCTTAGCCAATACTCCTCAGTGCAGATAGATCCCAAGCTAATAGCATATCTTCAGTCTTTTCCACTTAAACATGTCTCCTCACCATCAGTTTGCTTAGCTATGCAGTTGCGTTTTTATAAGGTATAGATTCAGGGGTGTCAGCAAGGTGAATATGCAAATTAGGTGTGAACTCATTAGAATTGTTGAATCCCAAAACACTGGATCTATGTAGGGATGTAAACATAGTGTTGCCACTCCCTCAGTGTTTGTTTTTAATGGATTGCAACTGACTGCTTAGTGTTTGAGAGAAGGAAAACACAACAGCACTTCAGGCTGCCTTATTTCCAGTGGGTGTATCAGGTCACAGTTACAAAGTGTTAGATGTAAGGCTGGAAATGTAAGTAAGCAGCACACAATTCACAGGTTGTGTTCCTTCACATCCAACCTGTCCTTCATTTTTTGGCAACTGTACATGATATTATTTCCACTTAATATATTCATATATTTTAAGACAGATGACATAGAATGGGTTACACACTGCATGTCTCAGATTACTGCTCAGATACATGAAGAATGGCCAAAAAATATAGAAATGCAAGACAGCTGTACGTTTGCAAGCAATAATCATGAAAGGTTTTGTAATCAGTAGGTGCACTACATCCAAATCTACTAATGTACAAATAATACTTGTATGATTTGATATCACTGTAGATGCTGTTACAGTTGGTTGTGTGCATATTGAGCTACGTTCCTTGCTGCAAAGCTGTTTGTGTGGCAAAGAGGGATAAGGCACTCATCCTTTTGTTCTAAAGGTGCACTGGAGTGAAAGTTCAAATCTAGACCTACACAGTAATAGGTTCATAGGTTCATAGGTTCATACTAGGCTATCTGCCCTAGGGCATTTATAAGCCTAGTCAGAGTGTGTGTGGCTTTCACCACCCCTTAGGATGAGAATACTATACCCATTAGTTTGCTGTGCCTCTGTCCAGCAGTGACACAGAGATGATTCCTGGGGTAAACCTACGATCTCCCATCCACTCGTCAAGATTTCTCTTGAACAGAGTCAGTGAGGGGCTCTGCCTCACATGGACTGGGATTCTGTTCCATAGTGTAGGGAGTCTCTGGGTGATGAATCTGTCCCTCCAGCACATCCTATTTATATCCGTGTTGAGGTTTAAGTCTCTTGCTCTCGTGGCTCTGGTGGATTTGGATTTTTTGAGGTGGAGCATGTCCATTAATTCCGGGTTGGACATGGCCTTGCATGTCAGGCACAGATCACCTCTGAGCAGACGGTATGCAACTGAATAGAGCTGGAGTTTCTTCAGTCGGGCAGCGTATGACATATGTTTGAGGCCCTTTATCCTTTTGGTGAGGAACTTTTGGGGTCTTTCCAACTGCTGCAGGTGTCGGGTAAGGTACATTCTGAATGGGGCGTTGTACTCAATCATTGGTCTGATAAGTGAAGAGTACAGGGGTACAATGACCTCTCCTGATCTGGATGTGAATCCCTTCATGATCAGGTGGGCAATGTAGAAGGTCTTCCTAACCACTTTGGCAATGTGAGTGTCAAAAGAGAGGTTGCTGTCAACTTGGGTCCCCAGGTCCCTGATAACTTCTTCCATGTTTAATGGATTACCACCTATGTGGTAATTAGGGGTTACCTTGTTTTTCCCAAAGGGTATGACTATACATTTTTTGGCATTTAGCTTAAGGCCATGGCTCTGGCACCAGTTATCCATTTCTATGAGACCTCTCTGGAGGATGTCTGTGTCTGATGGAGTTTCAATTATGGTGCCCAGTTTGCAGTCATCTGCAAATTTTGTCAGCCACAATCCCCCTACGTTTGCCTGCACTTCAGAAAAATAAATGCCGAACAAGAGGGGGCCTAGGACTGAGCCCTGTGGGACACCGCTCGTGACTGGCTTAGAGTCTGACATGGCACCAGCAACTCTAACCCTGTGGGTTCTGTCCTTGAGCCAGTTTGCAACCCATCTTGTGACATATGGCTTTACATCTAAGCTGGTGAACTTTTCTATGATGCCCGAGTGGGGTATTGTGTCGAACGCTTTTGCTAGGTCAAGGTAGGCTGTGTGAACTGCCTTACCCCCATCAATGGCCTTAGTGACTGTTTTGAAAAAGTCGACCAAGTTCAAGAGGCAGGATCTGCCCTTGACAAAGCCAAATTGGGTAGGATCCAGTGTCTGTAGGTCCCCAATGTCTTTATTTATGAGTTCCATTATGATCCTCTCCATAGCTTTGCAGACAAGGCTCGTCAAGCTTATGGGGCAGTAATTTCCAGGGTCCGTAGAAGCACCGCCTTTGTGGAGTGGGACCACAGTTGCCGTACACCATTCTTTGGGTACGTATCCTGTAGTAAGGCTAAGATTAAACAGATTAATCTCATGTGTGCTAATATTTCTAGTGTGCATGTCATAGGGGTTGCCTTTCCTCATTTCAACTACCACCCTCTATTCTTTCTTTTTTCTATTTATTTATTGTTTACTCCTGGAGTGTTTGCATTGTCTGCAAACGGGAACTGAAAAAAAAAATGAATGTCAGATTTGGCTGTGCTTATCTCAATTGCATGAAGCACAGCACTGTGCAAACTGGATAACTGGACAGACAAGACCCAGACAGCCAAAAACAGAAACTGGATGGATTAAATTAATACTATTTGGCATTGCTCAAACCCGATAAGTGCTGTTGCACTGCAGTTAACAGCGAGACCTTAAGAATGGTTAGTAAAATAGGGAACGTCATGTAACTACTCCCATGACAGCAGGTGTTAAATGTAGGGCTTTAGTGTAGAAGGTCTTGGGTTCCAGTACAGGGTGTGCAAACTGTGTTTTACTGTTGTGACACTGCAGTTTATAGCAATGAACTGCAACACATACAAGTGCTTTCTCAAGTTTCTTGTAGCAACAGGTGTAAGTGCAGGACTGCCATACACATGGTCCTGGGTTCAAATACAGCAAGTTCCATACACGTTTACTGTTGTTCCATTTCCTATTATAGTCACTCTCACTTATAAGACTTAACATGGTGTAGCTGATATTAATTATAAGTATGAGGGCTGAGGCACTAGTATTGTGTCAGTTTTGTATTACTTTATCTATGTATTACCACAACTGCCTGCACATCCAATAACCTTGAATTTGCATTGCTTGCTCCTGTTGCACCCTGCTTACCATTGTGCAAATATGGTGCTCAGAGGTGCACACTGTTGAGCACTATGATTGCACGATGGTAAGTGGAGCACAACATTTCCAAACAGTGTGTACACTCCCGGTAAACATTATAGCTGGAATTGGTGGGAAACAATCATTCTCTATTGCTCTTGATCTGTGGTAGACATGGCAGGCATTTCTGGAGAAGTTGTCAGATTTAGGGCACAGAGGTGGGGTGTCCACGAGTCCAAGATTTTTATTGGAATTCTAGTTAAACACCACAGTGCCACACTTCTGCATTTGAACCCAGTATAACCATGTGATAGTTTGGCCAGGACTGTAACTGGTGCCACCGGTATCCCGTGCACTGGTGACCAATGTAGGCATCACTATAATGACCTAGAAGGAGGAAGAGGGATGCCCTCGATGCATGGATTGAGGAATTTAGGACTGCAGACATCCCACAACTGTGTAAGTATCCATCACGGAGAGCACTTGTAAGACTTAAAAGCTAAATATAGGCAAGACTAATATTCATAATGGTATTCTGTTCTGTTTTTTATTTCCACAGTTGTCATGGAACGGGAGGTCAAAGTAAGAACCCATGGGGCTAGATTGGCGAGGATGAAAGAAGCATGTGGTATGCATGCAGCAGAAGAGTAGTGTTATTGAAGCAATAAAAGTTAAAGATAGCTTTTTTAGTATTTTATAGAGTTGTATCAAATTGAGCATACATATCTCAACTCTAAAAGCAAGTGTGCATGCATCAATCTCTAGCAAAAACCAAGAGTAAAATATTAGACTTTAGTCGGAGGTTGTAGGTTCAAAGACCACACTTCCCAACTATAAAATACTGTTAATTCATCAATTATGTGTAACTTAAGGGTTTACAGTAAAAGCTCTATACCAATGTCACTTATGCCCTGCTGTAAACTGTGATCTGTTTAATTGGAACATGCATATGTGCAATATATGCATGTCAAGGAGTGCTTGCTGCAATCTGAATTATAGTGTGCATCTGTTAGCTGCTGGTAGTCTTAAACGTTCTGTATTAGGAGGTGGTAGTCTTAAAAGCAAACATTAAGATATTAGAGTCAAATAATTGTAGTAATGCATTGTATGTCACATATGAAGGTACTAATCTTATCTCTTTTTTCCTGTCACCCCAACCCTTACCTTTCTTATTTTATTTTTATTTTACTTAATTTTTAATTTTTTTGTTGTATTTTATTATGTGTCATCAAAAGTGTCTATGTCTTCCATTTGTACCACATCACTAAATGCTCCACAGCACAGTGGGATAGGCCTGCCCCACAGGATCCGCCAGACCCCCTCCACCAGAGCCAGTTAAGCAGCAGGTGTGTTTCATAGACTCAGTACTAACTGTCAGACTTTATTAATGAGGCTCACATTTGTGCACTGCTCACCTACATGCAAACATGTGTATCTCGCATGCTTATGCACTATGCTAACTGCCGTTACAAATCTGCTGCTCGCCGCACTATGGAAATGTTTATATTATGCTGTATTACTGTTGTTTACTGTCCACTTCCTGTGTATGACATGAAATTACATGTGTAAACATTACAAACTGTGGGCCCTGTCTAACAATACATCACATATTTACAACACATCCATCTGTTTCCTGTCCCCAAGGACTACAACCCTGGTGTCTCAGTACTTTTTCCACACATATATCAACCACAGTACAAAATGTAATATCAAGATGTTGTATGATAGGCAGTGCACATCAATATGGCAACATGAAGAACTATAACTATTGATCCCATATGCCTAAAAACAGCTATCTGTAAGGCTAGGGAAGGAATCAGCATGGACCATATCCACAGGGACATAGGTGACCTTTAACACCCCACTCGGCCTTCCTGAGAACACTGGAAAATATGAAGGTCTCTCCAAACACCATTATATTGGGCGACTTCAACTACCCTAACATAGACTGGGAGCATTACTCTAGCTCCAACACCCTAGCCCAAAGGTTCCTAGAATTTATAAACTCAAATGCTATGGAACAACTAGTTACCACTCCCACAAGAGGGGAAAATATACTGGACCTGATCATCACCAACATGGGGACTCTATGCTCCAGACAAGAAGTGTATCCCTCACTGGTAAGATCAGACCATAAACTAATCTCACTAGATATTCACATCCCGATCCCAGCCCCTGCCCAGAAAACCACAGTGAAAAACTTCTCTAAAGCAAATTTCACACTTCTCAAAACCGAGGTGGAATCCTTCAAAACCCCCAGGCCTGTGGAAAATATGGCCCAGACCGCAGAATCCTTTATAAACGCATTCTATGAACACCTTCAGGAATGCATGGATCATGCAATCCCAAATAAAACCAAGACCCAATCCTCCAAAGTTAGGCGTCCTGTCTGGTGGACCCCAGCCATAAACAAACTATACAATAGACGGAGGAAGCTACTACATGACAGAGCAAAATCCCAAAAAGGGAAGGCATCTCTGATCAGTATTAGCAAAAAACTACGGGCACTCATAAAATCGTCTAAGGCCAGCTTCGAGAGAAAAATTGCACAGGACACTAAGGATAAACACAAGGCTTTCTTTAGTTATGTTAGGAACCTGGGTGCGAATTCCCAGATATGCTCAGAATTAGTCCAAAATGACAAAAAATACACCGAACCCACAGACATTGCCAACATCCTAGCTGACAGGTTCAGTGCAAACTTCTCCCCCCCTTCCCCACCAAAAGGGCAAATATCTATCCCAGCAGAGTGCTGCCCCCTGACATCTCAGATGCTCAGGTAAAAGCCGCCCTCTCCAAAGCAAAAAACACAGCATCAATGGGACCAGACGGTGTCCCGGGCTGTGTCCTACATGAACTCCAAGAAGAACTAAACCTAAACATAAAACTACTGTTCAATCTCAGCCTTACTACAGGATATGTACCTAATGAGTGGCATACAGCAACAGTGGTCCCTCTCCACAAAGGTGGTGCCTCAACGGATCCTGGAAACTATCGCTCCATAAGCTTGACTAGCTTGGTCTGCAAAGCTATGGAAAGGCTCATCATGGGCCTCATAAATAAAGATATCGGGGACCTACAGACACTGAATCCTACCCAGTTCGGCTTTGTTAAGGGCAGATCCTGCCTCTTAAACCTGGTCAATTTCTTTGAAACAGTCACCAAGGCCATTGACGAGGGGAAGGTGGTCCACACAGCCTACCTGGACCTTGCAAAAGCCTTCGATACAATACCCCACTCGGGCATTATAGATAAGCTCACCAGCTTAAATATAAACCCCTATGTCACTAGATGGGTTGCAAACTGGCTCAAGGACAGAACCCACATGGTTAGAATTGCTGGAGCCATGTCAGACTCCAAACCAGTTACAATTGGCATCCCACAAGGCTAAGTCCTGGGACCTCTCTTGTTCGGTATATATTTCTTGGAGGTACAGGCTAACACGGAAGGACTGTGGCTGACCAAGTTCACAGATGACTGCAAACTGGGCACCATAATCGACTCTCCAGCCGACACAAGCATCCTACAAAAGGGCCTCATAGAAACAGACAACTGGTGTCAGAGCTATGGCCTCAAGCTAAATGCCAAAAAGTGTATAGTCATCCCCTTTGGCAAAAACAAAGTGCCCACAAATTACCAGATAGGTGGTAATCCATTAAGTACAGAAGAAGTAATTAGGGACCTGGGGACCCAAGCTGATAGCAATCTCTCATTTGACAACCACGTGGCCAAAGTGGTTAGAAAAACATTTTATATAGCTCACCTAATCATGAAGGGATTCACATCTAGATCAGGGGAGGTCATCGTGCCTCTTTACTCATCCCTCATCAGGCCCATAATTGAGTACAATGCCCCTTTTGGGATGTACCTTACCAGACACCTGCAGCAATTGGAAAGACCCCAAAAGTACCTCAGCAAGAGGATCAAAGGGCTCAAACAGATGCCATTTGCTGCCCGGTTATAGAAACTCCAGCTCTACTCAGTGGCATACCACCTGCTCAGAGGCGATCTGTGCCTGACGTATAAAGCCATGTCCAACCCGGAATTAATGGACATGCTGCACCTCAGAAAATCCAAATCCCATTGAGCTATGCGCTCAAGACACTTGAACCTCAGCAATGAAATAAATAGGACATGCTGGAGGGACAGATTCATAACCCAGAGGCTCCCTTCACTCTGGAATAAAATCCCAGTCCAGGTTAGGCAGAGTCCCTCATTGACTCTCTTCAAGAGGAATCTTGATGAGTGGATGGGAGATAGTAGGTTTACCCCAGGTATCACTTCTGTGTCACTCTTAGACAGAGGCACAGTATACTAACCTTGAAAAAGGGCATAGCAAAATTCATTTAAAATGGGTGGCGAAAGCCAAACACACTCTGGCTAGGCTTATAAATGCCCTAGGGCAGATAGCCTAGTATGGACCTATGAACCTATGAACACACTTGACCCTACCAATTTTGTTTTTGTCAAGGGTAGATCTTGCTTATTGAACCTTGTGAACTTCTTGGATACTGACCTCACAGACCTGGATGAAGGATGACAGGACATACCACCTATGTTGATTTATCCCAAGCCTTTGACACTATACCCCATTTATGTGTCATAGTGAAGATCTCCGATGTTGGAATTAAGCCATAGAGTAGTACAATGGCTTACTAACATGCACACTCTCAAAGTTGGAGACTGCAACTCCACCAGTAGCCAATTACCATTAAATTACCACAAGGATCTGTGCTGGGCCCTCAACTGTTTGTAAACTACTTCTCAGAAGTGCAGCAATAATAGTAGATGGCCTATGGTTTACCAAGTCTGTAGATGACTGTAGATGACTGGTAACTGGGCATACTAATATGGAGGCCCCCAGTGATGGTAATATATTATGGAAGGAGCTGCCACACACAAATGATTAGTGCCAAACTCATGGATTGAACCTTAAAGCATACAATGGCTCATTGTCCCCTTTGGCAATAAAGTACCAATGCTAATTATGACAGCACCCCTCTAATCTCAAACACTGTGTTGTGACACTTAGGAAGACATGTTGATACTAATCTACATTTTCATCACTATGCGTCCATCATGGTGACACACACCTTCTGTATTGTACACATCATACATATTGATATCACATCCAAGACCAGGGTGGTCATACCTCTGCTGTACTCGACCCTTATCAGACCACTAATTGTGTACAATGCTCCCTTCTGCCTGTACCTCATCAGACACCTGCAGCAATTGCAGAAAACATAGTGTTGCTCCTGGTAGACTTCAGAGCCTCCAACATGACATACACGGAAAGACTAAAAGATCTGTCAGTGTACGCAGTGTCATGAAGGCTGCTGAGAAGTGACCTATGCCTGTCCTAGAGAGCAGTCTAAGATCCTACCCTGCTGGAAATGGTGCACATCTACAAATCAAATGGGACAAGAATGACTTGGCCCAGGGTTTTCAACCCAGCCTGTGGTATGAACAAGACATGCTTGGGAGACAGATATATCCCCCAATGCCTCACAATCCCATGTAATAGGCTCCCACTGCATGTAAATCAGTGCTCCTCAATAACCCTGTAACAGCACAGCCTTCACTACTGGTTGGGTGATTATAAAGTCACTCTTTTTTAATTTTTCCAAATCTTTTGGGTTTCTAATACCATGATGGGAACGGATCCCATTCCTAAGTCAAAGTATGATTAAAGTTCATGAAATTAGTATTGTTTCAATCTTTGATGTCAGCCAGAAGTGCTATTTGCAGTACTCGCAATGCACCCCGTAATGACTCCTTCTGCAATTCTTACGAAGTTACATGTATTGGTAACACATCTAAATAAGATTGTAGGTTCTTTTTCATAAGACCTGTTGGTCCTACTACTACTGGAACTGTCTGGCTATCTGTCTTCCTTATTGCTCTCATTTCTGCCTGCAAATCCTGATATTTTAACTTTGTGTCTCTCTCTATATACGCAAGACACTGTAGTCACTGGGAGTAGCGATTTCAATAATCAATGCTACTTTTGCCTTCTTTTCATGGACCACTATGTCTGGTTTTCTCGCATCTATCTTTTGAACTGTTGGTAATGGGTGATCCCATGTGATGTAGACTTCATAATTTTCTATGATGCTTTGTGGCTCATGTTTATAGTGTTTTTCAGCTACTTCAATATTATAATGTTTGCACAATCCCCAGTACAACAGTCTTGCCGCATTATTATGCCTTTCAGTATACAGTCCTTCTGCCACTAGTCTATCACAACCAGCAACAAGGCGTGCAACTGTTTCCAGTTCTGTTTTACAAAACCTACATTTGTCTGTCTCTCCCACATGTACAATGGACTTTGTAAACCAACATGTACATAGCCCACTATCTAGGGCCGCCAATATTAACATTTCATCTTTTGGTTTAAATTCACCTCTACTTAACCATTCCTGCCTTCGATCCTGATTAACATGAGGTTCTTCCAGGAGGTTTCTTTACTTGCAACTATATTTATGCATTTTCCACATTTTTTGCCATCTCATCTGATTCTTCACCTTATATTCTTTACGTTGTTTTTTAGCACATTCAGTTGCTGTCTGATTTTTATCTACTTCTGGTTTGATTTCCATTCCTGCTTGTCACCGATATGCTTCTGCTAGACTAAGAAGGGAAGTCATCTTAGATTTATTCTCATGTTTCAAAACTTTTACTATGTTTGGGTCTTGTGAGGTCAGCAGATATGTATGCTCTCCCACAATTGCAGCTCTATACATGTAATCAATTTCATGGAGGCCCATACCTTCATCTTGGTATGCACTGATTTTTATAATTTGGTGGGCATGAACCATCCTTCTTGTTTTCCTGTCTAATATATCCAACACCTTTTTGGGTCAGTCAGTCACTCCAAAACTGTAAGTTAGGACAGGAAGAGCAAATTGGTTTACAGCTTGAATTTTGTTCTTAGATGTTAATGCTGTTTTCCAGATTCATTTAAGTCTTCTAAAATATTCCCTTATTAAGTTTTATTTGCATTTGTTCATGTTTTATTGTTGATCCTTCATCAGTTCCCAAATATTTATACACTCCCTCTTGCTCAAGTTCTTTTATATTACATTCTTGTCCGAAACTGATGTTTTCTTGGTGCTGCAGCTTTCTTGCTTTAAAGGTTGCTTTTGCACATTTACCAAGACCAAATGACATTCTTATATCATCTTAAATAGTTTTGTTTACTTGTAGTTGTGCTTTCATTTTCTCGTTTGATGAGCTATACAGTTTTAAATCATCGACAAAGAGAAGATGAGAAGTCTTTACACTTTGTTGCTTTCTGAGAGCCAAATTATAGCCATGACCTAATCCGTTAAGCAGACAGCTTAATGGGTTAAGGGCAAGGCACAAGAGCAATAGCGACAGAGAGTTACCCTGGAATATTCCCCTTTGAATGTTTATCCCTAGAATAATAATTTCCCCTTTATCATGGCTTAACTGCAAAGTGGTTTGCCAATGTTTTACGGTCGCTGTGATGTAGTTTATCAGTGTATGGTGTATCTTATACATTTTTAAGCAGTCTTCTATCCATAAATGTAGGATACTGTCAAATGCTTTTTTGTAATCAATCCATGCCATACTTAGATTCTTCCCCTTTTTACAGTTCTCCATTATGGCTTTATTTAACAAATGATGCTTTGTTCCATATGACTTTCTTTTATTGCCCTTTTGTTCTATTGCCATAATTGAGTTTTCTTCTAAATGACTATGAATTCTGTCATCATCAATTCTAGTGTATATTTTATACATTGTTGGAAGTCAAGTTATTGGTCTATAATTTTTAGGATGGCTTGCAGTTTCACTCTTATGTAGGAGCATTGTTCTTACTGTTGTTAGCCAGGTTGGTGTCTGTTCGGGGTGCACATATAAATAGTTCTTACTCATGGCTAAATCTTCATGCAAAGATATTAATACTTTTAACCAGAAGTTAGGTACTGCATCTGGGAATGGGTTTTTCCAATTAGGGGCTTTTCTTAACTTTGTTTCAATCTCTCTGGCTGTTACTTTATCCCATTTCATATCCTGTACCTTTCAACTTCTTATTCTTTTACTTCTATTCATTTAGCATCTTTGTTATGTTCCACGGCATCTTCATAAATACTTTTCCAGAGTGTATCTATTTCTATTTTTGGTGGTCTTTCAATTCCTTTTATCTTGTTTCCCAATTCTCAATAAAGCATTTTTGGGTCATCAAGAAAATTGCTTATTTTGCACTTTTCCTTTATATTTATCTGTGTATCTTTTAAGTGTTTCTGCCTGTGCTGATATTTTTAGTTTATTATTTACAATACTGCATGATAAATCCTGATCCATTATAATACTGCTCATTGCTTTTATCACATCTATTTTTCTGAGTATTTTTGTTGATCTATTCCCTCTTCTATACTCTTCTAACAGTGACACTTCTTGTCTAAATTGCTTAATAGTTTTTTCTATTTGATACTTCCATGATGGTATTTGATTTCTCCCCTTCCTTCCCCTTACTACTCTCTGTTTTTTTTGTGGTAGAATTTATCTGTTATTAATTTAGCTGCACAGTAATATATCCTGTTTACTTCTGTTATATCACATGGCTCTCTATGGACAGTCCTAATTATTGTGTTCATTTGTTGTATCAAACGTCTTCTTGGGTTTAACTGAGCTTCTGCATTCTATTTCTTTCATTGATCTTACTATGTCTACCTATCTCTATTACATCAAGCAACTGTCTCTTAGCTCATTTCTTCTAAACTGATGGCACATTTTTGTTGTCCATTTTCTGTGGGCATTCTACAGAAAGTTCTATAGTATCTTCCTGTGGCACATTCTCTTCAATTTTATCCTGTGTCAACTATTCCTGTGTCATATGGGATTCACTAGCCCATCCCTCCTCACCTCTGGGGTGGCACCTATGCCCCTCATGGACAGGGCCAGTTGGTGCTGCTCACAAAATCGCTCTGCTAACAATGAACATCCAACTAAGCTCAATAAGGGGACTCGTGTTTTTACACACCTATGCTTCTAAACACTGTAAGGCCATCAGGCTACTAGCCTTCTATGCATGTATGATGCTATGAGACTATGCAGGTCTCCCAACATTTTGTCTCTCACATGGCCTGCTGATGTCATCTACTATGCATTCACCTCCAGTCTTGTAAAAGTCAGACTTGTGCAATGGTGCTTGCATAATGTTCTGTTGTCTGCATACCATAGATAGGTAGGGGATCTGTTCTCACTTCAGTCAAGTGAGCGTGTGTGTGTGTGTGTGTGTGTGTGTGTCTGTGTGTGTGTGTGTGTGTGTGTGTGTGTGTGTGTGTGTGTGTGTGTGTGTGTGTGTGTGTGTGTGTGTGTGTGTGCGTGTCTGTGTCTAGCCTGAAGAGCAGAAGTGTGTATCCTACAGTTACAGCTCCAATCCCAATTGATTGACAGTATTGTGATGCTTGCACATGCCTACATATCCATTTCATGCAGGCCTCCCAACTTCTTCTCCCCAACATGCACTGCTAATGTCATCCACTATAAGTTCACCTGCAGCCATATAACAGTCAGACTTGTGCTGTGGTGCTTGCATAAAGTACTGAGTTCTGCAGTCTGTGTACTCAGATAAGGGGTCTCTTCTTAACGCAGTCAACTGTGCATGTTTCTAGCCAGCAGAAGTGTGAATCCTGCAGTTACCACTCCAGTCCAATGAATTGACAAGTATGTTGATACTTGCACATGTCTACAGATCAATTTCATGCAAACCTCCCAACTTCTTCTCTCCAACATGCACTGCTGATGTCATTCACTGTAAGTTGATCTGCAGCCATGTAAAAATCAGACTTGTGCTGTGGTGCTTGTGTATAGTACTGTGTTCTGTAGTTTGTGTACCTTACATAGGTAGGGGTTCTATTCTCACTGCAGTCAACTGTGTGTGTGAGCTGATTACTGACATTACAGAGAGCATTTAACGCCAACATGTGGCACACTATCTCCTCAACAGACACTGCTGATGTCATCAGCTATAAAGTGTTGTCTGAGACCTCACAAAGAGGATTACCGGCCTCAAATAGATGTCCTACGCAGAACATCTCAAAAAACTCCAGCTTTACTCTGTCGCATATCACCTATTCAGAGGCGATCTCTGCCTAACATACAAAGCTATGTCAAACCTAGAGCTGTTGGACATGCTCCATGTAAAGAAATTCCAATCACTCTGAGCTACATGCTCTATGGACCTAAACCTTGTCACCACAATAAACAGAACATGCTGGAGGGATAGATTCCTGTCCCAGAGACTTCCCATACTCTGGAATAAACTACCTATCTATATCAAACAAAGCTCCTCATTAGCACTCTTCAAGAAAAATCATGATGATTGGATGGGACATATGAAATTCACCCTGGGGATCACTTCTGTGGCTCTGCTTGACAGGGGCACAGGAAAATTATTTTCTTGGGTGGCAAAAGCCAGGGTACCATTTGGCTAGGCTTATATAGGCCCTAGGGCCAATAGCCTAGTACCTACCTACCTATGTACCTATGAACCTATGAAGACACTACAAGTCAGACTTGAACTGTGGTGCTTGTGTAAAGTTCCATATTTTCCTGTCTATGCACCTTAGATAGGCAGGAATTCTATTCTCACTACAGTCAACTGTGTGTGTGACATGTTGCTTGACATTACAGACAGGATTTTACACCAGCCTGTGGGACACTGTTATATTCTCCTCAACAGACACTGCTGATGTCATCAGCTATATCGCCTTTTTGGATATGCAGTACTCCCACCACTGCAGGGTCAGAAATTGGCCTGAAGGCCAGGTAGAAGTCACCTCATCCTATACAATAAAGATTGCAGTGACATGCTTTTAATCTACCCCCATACATCATGGCCTGGTTTGTAAGCCCTGTGTTATGTTGCTGAGAAAGCCCTGTGGTCTCTCCAGCTGCTACATGTGTCTGGTGACGTACAAGAAAAAGAGAGCATTATACTCTATTAGTGTTATGATGAGGTTTGACTAATGGGCTGTCATACAATCCTAAGATGATGGCATGACTTAATGATGTGCACAACACAGGGTTTCAATACCAGTGTGAAAATGTGTGGGTCAAAGTTCATAATGCTATCTATATGTCTTCCCAGTACTTGCATCACTGGGTTTCTGCATAGCAGGATTGTTGTCAATGCAGTGATTAACATGGAATTCCACGTTTCAGACAGACATTACAAACACTTATTTCTGCATTTATTTGTAGATTGTGTGCCCTTGTCACCACTCACTTGTGCATGTTAGCTTCTCCTGTACTATGTTATCTCCATTGGTGGACTCAATGATTGCACACAATATGCAGGAATCAGCAAACCTGGTAAACCAAAGGCCATAGATTTTAGCCTAAACTGTCGAGAAATAGAGGAGTTATTGGCCATACCTAGGTATTCTTTCCATGGAATATACATGAATTTCTGATGGTGTGGAACACAACTCAAGTTGTTACACCAGATACATGCGTGTTACCTGTTCTGCTTATGCTCACACACTACATGCATAGATGTTTGACAACAGAAATAGCATGTATATCATTCGTGAGTGTGGATTGTGCCATATATATATATATATATATATATATATATATATATATATATATGTGTGTGTGTGTGTGTGTGTGTGTGTGTGTGTGTGTGTATATACATATATATATATATATATATATATATATATATATATATATATATATATATATATATATATATATATATATATATATATATATATATATATACAGTATACCGGTCCACTTCGCAATCTACAGATCCTACAAGCTCGACTTTCAAAATCCCGAAGCCATAATGTTGAGATTCTGGAATCTTGAAATTGTAAAACAAAAAAAAAAAAGATGACAACATTTAAAAACATGTTTTTGCAGGGGGGCAAGCCCCCCACACCCACCCCCTATAACCTAAATATACTAATTCTGAGATCGCTGTACAGTGAAAAGAATGGTAATATAGATCGCTATATAGTGTGGAATGGGAACATCACTCTTCTTTTCACTGTAGTGTGACCTCTGAGTTAGTATATTTAATTTGCAGGGGGGGGGGTGGGAGGTGCAGGGGCACCCTTGCAAAAACATGTTTTTAAACATTCTGCACGACTCAAAAACAAAACCACAAACTGATAAATACCACCGTTGCAGGTCGCTGCACCTCTAAAAAGCTCCTAGTAGTCCAGAGGTTATATTCAGGACTCCTAATAATCCAAAAAATGTCTGTAAAGAACGCCAATAAACGAAAATACCAAACAGGAATTTTATTAAGCTTAAAACCAAGCTTTTCGTCAGCGCTCTGCACCAACTTCTTCAGAAAGCAAACTAAAAACAAAGAACAATACATCTGTCCCATTATTTAAGCATCATAGCTCCACTCAAACACTCTCCCTTGTGGACACACCTGAAAACTGCACATCAATCAACTAACCTTTGACTGTCACATTGATCTAACCATCAAGACTGTTAATAAAAAGATAGGTGCCCTCTATAGACTTAAGCCCTTTCTTACTGCAGCTACCCGAGTATCACTCGCCCAAACTCATCTCCTCTCTACACTATTGTATGCCTCTCCATCATTTATCAACATTTCAAAAGCCAACCTTCAGAAACTTACCATAGTCTACCATAGTATTGCCAGGTTTGCCACAGGTTCCCCATTTCGTACTCACCACTGTCGTAATCTCAAAAACCTTAACTGGCTGGAACTTCAGAATCAAATTCTCCCACAGCAATTGGTCATCACTTATAAAATTCTCCATTACCCCTCCTATACACCCATACTTAATAACCTCATTACCCCATACAGAAATCTTACTTCCCTTCACTCAGCCAGCAAACTTCTAGTAGCTACTCTTAAATCCAATAATAAAACAGGTGACTCCTTATTTGCCAATACTGTTGGAGCTTACTGGAATAAACTTCCCATAGAACTAACCACTTTAGGCTCATCTCACCTTTTCAAAAAACATATAAAGAAATATTTGCATTCCCACTGGCTATGCCCCTGCTCTAATCCTGACTGAGCTCAGGAACCAATCCCTCTCTCCTGTACCCTCCTTTTCTCTCTTACCTGCCCTCTATCACTACTTCTATCCCTTTAGTGAAGTAGACCCGAAACCCACCCCTGTTTATTTCTCCTATATTACCTCATCTTCTGTTACTTGCCATAATTCTCAGCTACCTGTCATTTCTCCCTTTACCTAACCTAGATCCAGATCTCCTTTATCCCAATCTCTTTCCAAAAAGTAGTACCTGGCACAACATATCTGCTACTATTTTGTTAATTTATGTAAATATTTATAGACTCTCCATCTGTCCCATTCCCCCCCTCTATACTCTCTTTCAGCAGTCTTCTACAGTAAATACTAAGTCATAATGATCCTGCACCTTTGTTTGTTTATTTTTTGTCAAATTGCCTCTGCATTACTATTCTACATGATAATTGTTCCCTTTCTTGCGTGCATGCTTTGTATACTTTTTTATACTTGTTTAGCTACTGTTTATTAGTTGAGCTTTTCTCCTCGGGCCTCTGCTGAAAATGGACATGTATCCAGCCAGACTAGCCCAGTCAACAAATGTAAAATAAAATAAAATAAAATAAAAATAAAATAAAAATGCACTTAAAAAACTTAACCACAGATAAACTGTGTATCACCATTTGTATAAGATCAACATGACCAGCCCTGAATATTTGTAATCAAACTAATACTCTAAATTTACGCCACCAACATAGCATGTATACAATCTTAAATACCTGGTAGACACTATAAACACACAAGTGGTAAACCCAGGAAAAATATATGTGTGTAGCGCCTGTTTTAAAAAAGCCATGTAAATAAATCAAAATGCCATTCAGATGGTAACACAACTCGATGGAAGACTACAAACCACGAGTTGATATAAAATATACAAAATACATCTAAGAGTATACCTTGGAAATGTATGCTTAACATTGTTATGTTGTTATCATAACCCTCTGATAATAGTAGCATTATTAGTAGCAAAAAAAAAAAAAAGTAAGTTATATATTATATATTGATTGTATATTGTGTGTAGCGGCCGGTACTAGGAGGCTGACGTCCCTTACATAAAAGATTATTCTGATGAACGATCAAACTACACATCCCCCGCATAAAATAATGGACCACAATGTAGCCATTGATAAAGACATTAAAAAATAAAACCAATAATAACAAAGCAGCACTAAACCATTTTAACAATCAAAAAACGAAGAAAGAAACAATCCCCATAAAATAGCTAAAAAGGTGGTCATTCCCAAGGGGATTAAATCAGTCTAGGAAGCTTCACCTAACTAGGCTTCTCAGTTTAAGAAAGCAACTAATAGAAAGCATGCTGTTTAGTCCAGGTAGGTGGTAAGCTTCCAATTTGAGTTGCCACATTAACTCCTTGCATTCAAGTCTTAGAGAATCAGGACCCCCTGTGCCTCCATCACAAAGTTGGTCAATCACCAAAAATGAAAATTCATGACCTGGGTTGTCTAGAATGTGTTTAGCCAGCGCATTGTCTACTTTCCCCTTCTTTATGGCATATAAGTGTTCGTATAACCGTTCTTGTAGCTTCCTGTCGGTCTTGCCAACATAGAAGCCAGGGCAAACAGAATACTGGGCCAAATACACCACCCGATTGCTAGCACAATTGAATCTTCCTTGAATAAGAAACTTCTTGTCCTTAATGAAAAAGGCTGTGCTTGCTTTAACATATCTACAGTACCTGCATATGTTACACTTGTACATCCCAGATCTGGGGGAGGTACCAGATATTTTAGACTCCAAAATATTTTTGATGTTAAGGCCCCTCCTGAAAGTGCCCTTAGGGTACAATGCCAGCCCAGGTACTCCTGTTGACTCAGTGGTTAATAAACACCAATTCTTCCTTATGATGGACACAATGTCAGTTGCGTCCAAGTTGTAAGTAATTATAAAATTATAGTTGAAGTTATCGGACTCACGAGCAGGACGAGGCAAGCCTGATGACCCGCTGTTCAAGTTCCCCAAAATGGGGCTAAAATGACCATTGGCCCTCTTACCTTGCACTTCCAAGCTTAAATCTGTGATGAAATCTGCAGGATACCCTCTACAAACAAACATGTCAGCGATAAACCTATACTCGTCATAAAATTTTTTATCTTCTGAAATCATGCGGGCCGCTCGAACAAATTGGCCCTTCACGATAGCCCTCTTTTGGTGGATTGGATGTTCACTATCGAAGTGTAGGTATAAATTTGAAATTGTCGGCTTCTGATGTATATTAGCCATGAAGCGATTCATGGTCCTATCTTTCTCAATTTCTACATCCAAATAGGCTATCTTATCAGTTGCAAAATTAGATGTAAATTTCAAGAATTCGGTAGAACCATTAAAAAAAGTTACCAAGGTATTTGCATCATCTTGTGAACCATTGAGGATGATAAAAATATCGCCCAAGAACCTAGTGTATAACGACACTTTCTCTTGGACTAGGAAATTGCATAAAACGAACACCCTCTCCCAATGGGCCATTACTAAATTCGCCACGCTGGCTCTGCAAGGTGATCCCATGGGAACACCAACCAATTGATGGAACCACCGGTTGTTGAATGAGAAAAAGTTGCAAGTGAGAATAATATCCAATAACTCACTGACCAGTGAGATCTCTTCTTTCGGAGCATGATGGAAGCCCAATTCCAATTGAATCCACTCGACTGCCATGAGGTAGGGAATAGATGAATATAGATCAACCACATCGATCGTCAAGAGGCAACTATCAGCACTGAATGGGACGGAACCCACCTTTTCTAGAAAAGCCCAAGAATCTCTCGAAATATATGGAACAGGATACACGTACTTCTTGAGAATATTGTCCACCACCTTAGCGGCTACATAGGTTATACTCCCTCTAGCGCTAACTAGTTGCCGCATAGGTGGATCATATATATTCTTGTGTATCTTGGGGTTCCCAAACAAAACCGGTATCTTAGGTGATACAACAATGATATAATTGTATATATCCACATCAATTAAGCCATTGATGAACATCTCCTCAAAAAATGACCAGATACGGCCCATATTTACATTTAACTCATTCCTAGAGACTTCATGATAGGTATTAGAGGCCAAGATGGCCAACATCTTGTCATTATAGTCGTCCAAGTCCATAGCTACCAATCCACCTCCCTTATCAGGCTGCATCAGTCTAACCGGTGCAGACTTGAGAGCTTCCAACAGGCCCTTCTCCTCTCTGGTGACATTAAATTGGGCTGGTCGCCTTGAATTAAGGAGGTGACGGATATTAAGATCGCACAGTTATTCGAAAACTCCAACGGTTGGTAAAAGAGGTGGGTTGAAAGTGCTAGGTATGTGAAAAAAGTTCTTGGGTCTTTGTGAATTACCCAACAATAATGTCAAATTCAACTTTCTCACAAATAATTTCAGGTCCAAAATCGACCTCCCAACACTGGCCCGACTAGAGGGTACAAAAGATAACCCTTTAGCCAAAATGTCCACCAAAGGTTGGGAAAAAGCAAACTGAGAAAAATTGTAAATTTTGAAATCTTTGCCTGTATTGTAAAGGATCTCCAATGCTTGAATACGGGGAGAAGGAATGGCTAAACAGTCATCCATCAATTCCTCCTCGTTTTGTATTTGTTCCTCGTCGTGCGGTTCGACGTTTGCTGTGGAGACAAGGCTTGGGCATGAAAATTTACATCGTGGGCTTCAGATGCTGGCTGGACCTGGTTAAGACCAGACCCAGTGATAACCTCTCCTTCGGTTGAAGGTCTATGGTTTATTCGCCTTGCCGAAGGCCCATTCTCTGCTTCACGGTGGTGCATAGGTTGGTTGGTATCAACCAAAACTGAATCGATCCCCGTAGTTTCTCTGCTGTTCCCTAAAAAGTTCCCTTGGGATTTAGGAGGTTTGGGTAAGCTGCCCCATCTTTGAAAGCTTTTATGTCCCTCTTTAATTTTTTAATTTTAGTTGTAGTCATCTTAGAAATATGTTGGTCGATGCTGTTGAAGACTCTCTCGTATTCGTAGCGATACCTGGAAAAATGGATATCCAACTTTATTTCCTCATCCAGGCTAGAAAGGTCCATGGTTAATTGATTGATAGATTCCTGGTTGTGGGAGCAAATCAGATTGATTAATTCGTTCCCATGTCTATCAAAAAGTGACAAAAGGTCGAGATGGAATTTCGACCCTTCCTCCAACCCTGTGGGATATTGCCACGAGCAAAGACCCTTCGGGACAATCTTCGCACGTCGGCATTCCCCAAAATAAGAGACCTCTAGTTGTAGTTTTCTGAGCCTCAATAAATTTTGATCAAATTGGTTGAGTTTAGTGGGAAAGTCAGGAAGATCTTCAGTAAAATTGTCTTTGTTGGCGGTATCCTCTCCATTATAAAAACAAAAGGGTCAATTCAGCCAATTATTTAAGTTCAAGTCTGTATAGTCCCTCCTCAGGGTCCCCACCTCGCCAAGTCTAGATGCAGAAGCTCCTATGTTATTTAATGGGCTCCTGTGTCCTCTCATGGTGCCCATAGGATTCCCACCTCGCCAAGTCTAGATGCAGAAGCTCCTATGTTATTTAATGGGCTCCTGTGTCCTCTCATGGTGCCCATAGGATTCCCACCTCGCCAAGTCTAGATGCAGAAGCTCCTATGTTATTTAATGGGCTCCTGTGTCCTCTCGTGGTGCCCATAGGATTGTCGTCGCCATCCTGATTGTGTAGATCGTTAGAGCCATTGGAAATTACGGCTCCCAGCTCTGCTCTGGCTCTACTAGCAGGTATCATAAAGGGGGATTCAGTCGACAGTCCACTGGGGGGGGGTCACACTACAGGATTCACAGCATCACTTTGCAAAAGTCCATCCATTCACTGTGAAAGATGTTCAACCTTTTCCGTGAGAAGGTTTATAAGTATCGTTAAATCCCCTGGATCTGAGGTGCCACTAGCTTCCTGCGTGGCGGAAGACATGAAGACTTTCTGCACGACTCAAAAACAAAACCACAAACTGATAAATACCACCGTTGCAGGTCGCTGCACCTCTAAAAAGCTCCTAGTAATCCAGAGGTTATATTCAGGACTCCTAATAATCCAAAAAATGTCTGTAAAGAACGCCAATAAACGAAAATACCAAACAGGAATTTTATTAAGCTTAAAACCAAGCTTTTTGTCGGCGCTCTGCACCAACTTCTTCAGAAAGCAAACTAAAAACAAAGAACAATACATCTGTCCCATTATTTAAGCATCATAGCTCCACTCAAACACTCCCCCTTGTGGACACACCTGAAAATTGCACATCAATGCACTTAAAAAATTTAACCACAGAAAAACTGTGCATCACCATTTGTATAAGATCAACATGACCAGCCCTGAATATTTGTAATCAAACTAATACTCTAAATTTATGCCACCAACATAGCATGTATACAATCTTAAATACCTGGTAGACACTATAAACACACAAGTGGTAAACCCAGGAAAATATATGTGTGTAGCGCCTGTTTTAAAAAAGCCATGTAAATAAATCAAAATGCCATTCAGATGGTAACACAACTCAATGGAAGACTACAAACCATGAGTTGATATAAAATATACAAAATACATCTATGAGTATACCTTGGAAATGTATGCACAAGGGGTCCTGATTTTCTGAGACTTGAATGCAAGGAGTTGATGTGGCAACTCAAATTAGAAGCTTACCACCTACCTGGACTAAACAGCATGCTTTCTCTTAGTTGCTTTCTTAAAATGAGAAGCCTAGTTAAGTGAAGCTTCTTAGACTGATTTAATCCCTTTGGGAATGACCACATTTTTAGCTATTTTATGGGGAGTGTTTCTTTCTTCGTTTTTTTGATTGTTAAAGTGGTTTAGTGCTACTTTGTTATTATTGGTTTTATTTTTTAATGTCTTTATCAATGGCTACATTGTGGTCCATTATTTTATGCGGGGGATGTGTAGTTTGATCGTTCATCAGAATAGTCTTTTATGTAAGGGACGTCAGCCTCCTAGTACCAGCCGCTACACACAATATACAATCAATATATAATATATAACTTACTTTTTTTTTTTTTTGCTACTAATACTGCTACTATTATCAGATGGTTATGATAACAACATAACAATGTTAAGCATACATTTCCAAGGTATACTCATAGATGTATTTTGTATATTTTATATCAACTCATGGTTTGTAGTCTTCCATCGAGTTGTGTTACCATCTGAATGGCATTTTGATTTATTTACATGGCTTTTTTAAAACAGGCGCTACACACATATATTTTTCCTGGGTTTACTACTTGTGTGTTTATAGTGTCTACCAGGTATTTAAGATTGTATACATGCTATGTTGGTGGCGTAAATTTAGAGTATTAGTTTGATTACAAATATTCAGGGCTGGTCATGTTGATCTTATACAAATGGTGATGCACAGTTTTTCTGTGGTTAAGTTTTTTAAGTGCATTGATGTGCAATTTTCAGGTGTGTCCACATGGGGGAGTGTTTGAGTGGAGCTATGATGCTTAAATAATGGGACAGATGTATTGTTCTTTGTTTTTAGTTTGCTTTCTGAAGAAGTTGGTGCACAGCGCCGACGAAAAGCTTGGTTTTAATCTTAATAAAATTCCTGTTTGGTATTTTTGTTTATTGGCGTTCTTTACAGACATTTTTTTGATTATTAGGAGTCCTGAATATAACCTCTGGACTACTAGGAGCTTTTTAGAGGTGCAGCGACCTGCAACGGTGGTATTTATCAGTTTATGTTTTTAAATGTTGTCATCTTTTTATTGTTTGTTTTACAATTTCGAGATTCCAGAATCTCGACATTATGGCTTTGGAATTTTGATAGTCGAGACTGTGGGATCTCAAGATTTCGCAGTGGACCCATATATATATATATATATATATATATATATATATATATATATATATATATATTTATGCATATATACATACATATGCCAAACACACTTGGCAACTAGCCTGTATTGCCCATACTGTCGCATACAGGTATAGCAGTGTCTCTCCTAACACCTGCCGATATTATAGTGCCAGGACAGTGTGCATGGTTACCTTCATATAGTGTGGATGTATCATAATAGTTGTTCAAGTGTGTGTATGCAGGCTCATCTCTTATCACTCTCCATCACATATGTTATGTCAGAGGCATGGGATTGCTGGTGTATTATTTTGATATTGTCCATGATTGTTGCTGTTTTTTGTAATGTTTTCCTTGATTCTTTACTGTGGCCAGCTTGCTGGAGACCTCTGCTGACAGTACACTCACCTTCAGGCATATCAGTTTGCACAACTTCACAATATACACCCTATGCCAGTTATATGTCAGATCCCTGACAGATGTCCTGCATTATTCATAAAGGATACTTATCTCACACAGACATCCTCCCCATTGTTATGTCACCTTGTGTGACAGTCACAGACAACACACTTTCACTGTACAGTCCATACTGTGCTATACACATATGTGCTTGGTGTCACTGCTACAACCATCTGCCATTGACATGTCCTCCTCTGCTGTACATGAGGGAGTTTCACCTTTCCTCCTTCCCTGTGTTCATTCCTGCAATCCATCTTTGTGTTCCTATTCAATAGACACACTTCCCCTGAGTGATCATTTTACATAGCAGTCCATGTCCTGTTATAGATCATTAACACAGCTTCAGTACAGAATGTCAGGAATGGGATATCACAATACTCTGCACTGTAGCTACACTGTCCTGTACTCTGAACCATACGCTTCACTTTCATACCTCTAAACTGTCAAGATATTCCCAGGATGTCCAGATGTTTTCCTTATAAAATATGTGTCTTTCTATCATATCACTGAAATGATCTCTGGACTGATGTGACTCAGTATTGCATACATTTGCACCTCTCAACTGTCCAGATTTGAGCAGAATGTCCAGTTTTTGTCTCAAATTTGTAATGTTTTCCTCATAACATATTTGTTTTCTGGCAGGTCAATGGCAAGCCATTGCACAGTGAAGTTAGAAACTGATGGCTAATATTTGCATTTCAAACTTCATACTCTTCAGGAAGTTCATACTAACGTACCACCATTTATTCTATCAACTATCTACGTTTGGAAGTGTAATGTTAAAAATCTTTCCTTATTTTTGGGCCTTTGTCCACCCATTATGTATGCCTTTGTCCTCATATCTTGCTCAAAAAGCATGAGTTTCATTCTACCATGTCTATGTGACATCTTTGGCAAACATGTCCCTATTACTGGTTACATTTCCCCGAATTATGTTGGCCTTTGTGGAGATATGTTGCACTAACAGATTCATAGCTATCTGTGAAATCCTGGTGATCATTGTGGGATTCTGCACAAATCCATGGACCATAGGTGCTCTGCTTTACATGGAATTCATATTCATATTAGCATACATGGTTTTCTGTCCAGCAACACTGTTGTTAACCACAAAACCTAGCTTAGACATGCCGCACCTCATTAATATCCACCACACTTACATGTAAACTCTGTGTAGGCTCTGCATGAAGCCTACATGGAGTTTATTGAATCCTGGGAAATTTATTTTACCTTTAGATAGTAATTGATGCAATCTCTGATACACTTCATTGCTTGCATATCACTGTGACACCAGGCTGGATCCACAGGAAGGAAGCAGACTCGGATATGTAATCGGCAATTAAGCTGTTCTTTCTGAAGAAATGTTGCCATGATAAGTAAGATAACTATTTTAACCACTTTGTTCTTTTTTTTTCCCCAAATGTTTTCTGGGTGTCTAATACCATGACAGGAATTGACCCTATTCCCAAGTGACGGCTCCTTTCAGCAGCTGCAATGTACCCAAAACTGTCATAATCACCATCGTCATCAGCCCTCTTTTCCCATTTTCTACATGGGGTCAGGGTATCATGTTACTTGTCACCACTCTTCTACCTTCTTTGACAGTCATGCTTGACTGTCACAGGTCTTCTATAACATGCTCTATCCATTTCTTTGCTGGACACCCTTGTTTCCTCTTGCCTTCTTCCTGTCTGTCCCAAATCTTCTTTATCAGATTGTCTTCTGCTTTCCTGCACATGTGCCTGAATCACCATAATGTGTTTTCTCTGACCTTTTCAGCAACTTGAGTCACTCTGTCTTCTTCTCTTATGTCCTCATTTATTCATCTGTCCCACAGTGTGCATCCTACTACACATCTCAGGCATTTCATCTGCAACACCTCAACTGCCCTGCCTTTACTGCCCAGGTTTCTGTACCATGCAGTAGTACTGGTTGCATCACTGTTTTGTACACCTTACTTTTCAGTTTTTTTGGCATCTTTCTGTCATACACAACCCCTAACACTCTGTACCAGCTGGCTGCAGTGCCTCTGAATCTAGCTTTGACCTCATTGTTCAGACTTCCATTCTCCTCAACCACTCTTCCCAGTACATGAAGTTGTTAACCTGTTCTACTAGTTTCCCTTCTATCTCAATTCTCAGCTTCTTCTGATTCCCATATTTCCTGCCATTACAGCTGTCTTATGTGTACTCAGTTTCATCCCATTTGCCATCAATTTTGCATTCCATTTCCACTACCCTTTGCTGAAGTTCTTGCTCAGAAGCTGCCTGAAATGCCACACTGTCTGCATACAGCAGCGTTTTTGATCTGTCCCCTCTGACCTGTTTGCTAATGCAGTCCATTATTAGTATGAACAGCAGTGGGTCAGAGCTGAACCCTGATGCACACCCACTCCCACTGAGAATGCCTCTGTAAGACCGAACCATGTTCTGAATCATTGGATCCTTGTACATAGTTTGCATTAGTTCTACTAAAAAGGAGACCCAGAAATGTCTTCTTTTGAAATTCATGTGGAGTTAGATTTTCCCCAGTATCAAGAAAATTATGTAATGTGATGACCAATCGGGTGTGGGGAAAACTGCATATAACTGCACTATTCTAGAAGGAAACTGGTGCTGTCTTGTTTGTTGTGAACCAGTCTGTGAGTACTAATTATTAATGCAGCTAACTTATGAAAGTTAGGGACAGTATTTCTATAATAGGGAAAATATAGTTGTGTAAGTAAAATTTACCATAACAGTAGATGTTTGAATGACTGCTGTTGTAGTAACTTTAGCTATATAGGTTATATCCTGCCAAGGAAATAGCCAGCCAGCTTCCAAGGCTTCAGGGCATCTTCTATACACCCAAACTGTTAGGCAGCTTGAGCTGAGCTGACTGTAAAGCAGGCCTGGGTGCAAAGCCCCTCAGAGCTTTCCTGCTAGCAGAGAGATGGAGGCTTAGCTTAAAAAAGGGCAATGTTAGGAACAAAAAAAAAATATGTCTGCACCATGGCATAAAAAATGCACCAAAAACAATGGAGATGGAAGGAGGCAGCAGCTACTGCAGTAGTGGTTATTTGAATATCTACTGTTATGATAGGTTTACTTACACAGCTCTACTATGTTCATCATATGAATCACCGCTGCAGTAGCCTTAGTTATGTGGGTAGATTACCTTAGCTAATTACATTTGGCAGATGGAAGGAAGAGATTCCAAGAACCCATTGAGAATGGTCATAGCAAAGCTTGATCTGGACCTGGGGAATGAATCAAGTTTATAGTGCTTCATAAAAATGTGCACAGAGAATAAAGTAACAGCTTCTAGAATACTTCTAGAATCCACCCCTTTCCAAAAAGCCATAGATGAAGCCAAGGCCTTGGTAGACTGGCTCTTGACACTGCCTGGAATAGTTTTGCTATGATGAGTATAACTAAAGGTAACAGGGTTAGGTTCATAGGTAAGTTCTAGGCTATCGGCCCTAGGGCCAATATAAGCCTAGCCAAAAGAGGTTCCCTGGCTTTCGCCACCCAAGAAAATTATTTTCCTGTGCCCCTGTCGAGCAGAGCCACAGAAGTGATCCCCAGGGTGAATTTCCTGTTTCCCATCCAATTGTCAAGATTTCCCTTAAAGAGGGCTAATGAGGAGCTTTGTTTGACATGAATGGGCAGTCTGTTCCAGAGCATGGGAAGTCTCTGGGACAGGAATCTATCCCTCCAGCATGTTCTGTTTATTGTAGTGACAAGGTTTAGGTCCCTGGAGCGTGTGGCCTGGAGAGATTGGAATTTCTTTAAGTGTAGCATGTCCATCAGATCTGGGTTAGACATGGCTTTTTATGTTAGGCAGAGATCGCCTCTGAGTAGGCAATATGCAACGGAATAGAGCTGGAGTTGTTTGAGATGGTCTGCGTATGGCATCTGTTTGAGGCCTGTAAGCCTTTTAGTGAGATATTTCTGTGGCCTTTTTAGTTGTTGTAAATGTCTTGTGAGGTACATGCCAAATGGGGCATTGTACTCTGTAATGGGTCAGATGAGGGATGAATAGAGAGGAACGATTACCTCTCTTTTTCTGGAGGAGTACCACTTTGTAATGAGGTGTGCCACGTAGAAGGATTTCCTGACTATTGTGGCAATGTGATTATCAAAGGAGAGACTACTGTCCACCTGTGTCCCAAGGTCTCCTATCACACTATGTGGTAGTTCATGAGTACAGTGTTTTTTGCAAAGGGGATGACAATGTACTTCTTGGCACTGAGCTTGAGGCCATGACTTTGACAACAAGCATCAGTCTCAGTGAGGCCTCTTTGTAGAATGTCCACATCCTTATGCAAATCTATTATGGCTCCTAGTTTGCAGTCATCTGCGAACTTCATTAGCCAGAGACCAGCTGTGTTAGCCTGGACTTCTGTGAAGTGGATACCTAACAGGAGAGGACGCAGGACTGAACCCTGTGGTACCACTTGTCACTGGTCTGAAGTCGGATTTGGAGTTGGCTACTTTCACTGTGTGGTTTCTGTCAGTGAGCCAGTTGGCCACACATCTTGTGACATAGGGATTTATGCCCAGTCCAGTGAATTTATCTATAATACCAGAGTGGGGGATGGTGTCGAAAGCCTTGGCAAGGTCAAGATAGGCTGTGTGCACCACCTTACCCTCGTCTATGGCTCTGGTGACTGCTTCAAAGAAGTCAATCAGGTTTAGGAGGCATGATCTACCTTTTACAAACCCAAACTTAGCGGAGTCCAGAGTTTGGAGGCTACCTATGTCTTTGTTTATAAGCTCCAGGATGATGCATTCCATGGCTTTGCAGACCAAGCTCATCAGGCTAATGGGACGATAGTTCCCGGGGTCAGTGGTGCCACCCCCTTTGTGGAGTGGGATAACCATCGCTGTGTGCCACTCTGTAGGCACAAAGCCTGAAGTGAGGCTATGGTTGAACATGGTACTTAGGTGGGGTGCCAGTTCATTCTGTAGTTCATAAAGAATGCAGCCTGATATGTTGTCTGGTCCCATGGATGCTGTGTTCTTGGCTTTGGTGAGTGCGGTCTTTACTTGTGCATCCGTGATTACAGGGGCTTTGCAATTTTCCGGTATGGAGATGGGCCCTTTGGGGGGTGAGGAGGGGTAAAGTTTGCACTGAACCTGTCTGTCAGGATGTTGGCAATATCAGTTGGTTCAGTAAATCTAGTGCCATTGTGCTGTAGCTCAGAGCAGATCTAAGTGTTGCCATTGAGAGTCTTGACATAGCTGTAGAATGCTTTGTGGTTGTCTTTAGAATCCATGGCAATTTTATTTTTGTATTTAGCTTTGGAGGATTTTATGAGGGATCTCAGCTTCTTACTGAGGCTGACCAGGGAGTTCCTGCAATCATGGGATTTTACTCTTTTTTGCAACAGTTTCTGTTGTAGAGTTTGTTTATGGCAGGGAACCACCAGATTGGCTTCCTTTTTTTGGAGGATAGCATCTTGGTTCTGTTGGGGATGGCACAGTCCATGCACTCATGCAGTGCAGTTATATATGATTCAGCAGTCGTGCCTCTATTTTCCATCTGTATGGGTGTCGTGAAGTTAGCCACTTCTGTCTTAAGAAGCATGAAGTTGGCTTTGGAGAAGTTTTATACGGTGGTTTCCTTAATGGGGGTGGGGGAGGGATATGGCTGTCTAGGGTGATTAGCTTGTGGTCGGATCTAACCAGCGAAGAGTTAACCTCTGGCATGGAGCATCTGTTACCCATATTGGTAATGACCAAGTCCAGGATGTTGCTGCCCCTGGTGGGGGTATGGACAAGTGGATCTAGAACATTGGAAATGATGAATTCTCTCAGCAAATTTCCATTAATACTTAATCTGACTCTATTTGATGTTTTTAATAAACTTGACTTATCGGCTTTACAAATTAGACAGGAAATGAATCTACCTAGAAGTTACATTGTTATAATGAGACAAGTTAAAGAACTTGCCTTGAGCTACTTTAGGAACTTTAAACCTGCAGCCGGATTTGTGGATAAGTGCTCTGAATTGTGGCAAGCTATCCAACAAGACACTAAATTTATAGCAACTGCATATAAATTAATTAAGGATTTGAAATTTCAGGACAAAATTTTGCTTTCAGAGTATTGGGTAAACAAAGTAACAGTAACAGACAATCAGATATTAAAAGCAATTGATATAACTAGGAAATCAGTTTCTTTTCAAAAACTGATGTACACATAATTGATGATTTGGAACAATGCATATTACACACATCTTAGATTACATAAATTTAACCCTAGGAATTCTCCAATTTGTCCATACTGTGCAGATCAAACAGCGGATCTTCTTCATATGTTCTGGAGTTGTAAATGCGTATATAAACTTTGGAACTCTCTTAAAGTACAACTGCAAAAGATGGGTTATCAAAGTTCTACACTGTCATGGGAATTTATGATTCTACACATTCCTCCAAGAGAGCTTTCCAGATCGCAAACTATTATTTGTATGAATATTTTTTGCTGATGAAACTCTATATAGCCACAAATTGGCTAGAACCACATAAGACATCATGGAATAATTTTAAGCTTGTGGCTATAAAGCATATACTAGCACATAATTTACTTCTGAAACAAACTAACAAAAATATTAATAACCCGAAAATATGGGAAAAGGTCTTCAATATTATATTAGCATGATACTGATTTTAGGAATATATTAAATATAGGAAGCATTTCATGTAGATATTGTATAAATGGTTTGTAGTAGTTATAGTGTATTATGTGTGTGATGTTTATTGTATTTTTGTAATGTTTTTGGAAAATATATTTCAATAAAAATTTATTATGGAAAAAAAAAAAGGAAATGATGAATTCCAGAAAACGTTGAGCAAATGCATTAGTACATGAGTAGTTTTACCAGTTGATGGTGGGGTAGTTGAAATCTCCAAATATTAGGGTATTGGGCTGCACCTTAATATTATCCAGTATATCGAGAAACATGGAGTGGGTGTCCTGGGGCATGGTGGGGGATCTATAATAAGTTACAAACTGAATTGCAGTCTTGCCCAGTGTTAATTGTACTTGGATAATTTCAGATGCTTTATGTTGTGCAACTAGTCTGGAGGTTTGGATATCCTTTATGAATATGGACACGCCTCCTCCTTTAGTGTTTCGGTCCAGGTTAGGTGACCGAAAGGTGTGTTAAGAATTGTAGCCTGCTAATGCAGGTGTGCTATCTGGAGCCTTAAACCATGTCTTTGTCAAAGCACAGATGTCAGTGTTCTCCATCTTAAGGAGTGCCTCGAGTGAGTGCATTTTGAGGTTTAGACTTCTAGCATTGAGTAACATTACCCTTAAATTTTGCTTGTTTGTATCTACTATGGTGGTGTGTTTGATGTTTGAGCCTTGCCTAAAAAAGGTACTATAGGGTCGGCAAGAGCCTTAGCCAGTATCCGGAATCCCAGAGGCGACAGGTGCAGGCTACATCTGGCAAAGCAACATGGCCTGTCGATCATGTCGTCCCAGGCAAACAGATACTGGACCCCCTTAGAATGACACCAGAAGCTTAGCCAATTGTTGAAGTCAATAATTTTGTCCTTGTACTATGGTATCATTCTGGGCGATGGCAGGATGCTACTCAGGGCTAGTGTCATACCTGCCTGGGCCACATGGTCAGAGAGCTCCTCCATGTCTCTTTTCATGTAGTCCAGGGAGGTACCTCTCAGGTTATTTACTCCAACATGGACAATGATAGTGTCATATTTGTACTTGTTGTGGAGTGACCTGAGTGTGTGCATTATATGGCAGATCCTGGCACCCAACAGGCAGCTGACAGTAACTTTCTCCTTGTTTAGTCTGGTGAGAGGGACGTCAGTGTGCTTGACTATACAGTTGCCTATGACTAGTGTGTTGGGTACATTGTTTTGCCTTATGGGCTGAGGTTGAGTGGCATACTGATTTTGTGGGCTATGTGTCATTTGGGAAGTGTTGGGGGGGTGGCTGCTTGCTTTTCAGCTTTGGAGGTCTCTGTTGTTTGGGCAGATTTTTATTAAGAGCCTCCATGAATGTAGGTATGTGTTTTGTGTTACTATGTGTGGGTTTGGGTGGTGCAGGTCTTGATAGACTATGTGTTGAGTACTGTGTGGTGTTTATCTTCTCCTCTTGATTGTCTAGTCCAGTCTTGGCTGGAAAGAACTTGGCTTCCAGTTTGGCTATATAAGTGCATCTCTCACAGGTTGTAGTGTTGGGTGTTAGGAGGAGAGGGTTTTCAGTGTACATGAGGCAATTGCTACATTGCCCTAAGATGTCCAGATTTATCAGATGGACAGGAGAAAACACCGGGAGCTGAGCCTTAGACATGCCTGGTTAGTGCTTATTAATTTAAGCACTAACCAGCCAACCATTTAGGAATACACTGCTTTGACACATGTTGTCTCTTCTTACCTTACAAGAAATGGAACAACTGATAAGAATATCTGAAAGACTTAGTTAGGTATAGATAGTAACCGAGTTGTTTGTGGACATCCAAGGTGTGCAGTATATTTTTCCCTCATTTTTAGAGTCAGGAAAGAAAATGCAGAGATAGACAGCTTGGCTTTAACTAAATTCAGATACCACTTTAGGCACAAAACAAGGATTAGTTATCAAGAAACCCTGGCGTTTTGTAAAATTTGATAGGGCTGACATCTTGCATCTCAAACACCCTTCTTGCAGAGGACAGAGCAATCAGTAAAACTGTTTTCCATGTTAAGAACCTGAAATCAGCCAGAATAACTGATTCAAAAGGAGCAAGTGTTAGCTTCTCTAATACAAATTAAGATCACAAAGAGGGGCAACCAATTTTCTTGGAGGTCTTTTATGCAAAACCCCTTTCAAGAACGTTTTGACTTCATACTGCAATGAGAGAGGAGGATCAATAGGCAGACATGTTGAAATAGCCAGTAAATGAACCTTGTAAGAGGAATAAGAAAGGCCATAGCCATAGGATCATAACTCACACAAACATTGTAGAACCACAGAACAACTAGCCCAGAATGGGTGCTGGTTATATTGCTGTCACCAAACAGAAAAACTTTTCCATTTGCTAATATACGACTTTCTAGCAGCTGGCTTTCTTGCCTCCATTAGTACTTGCTGCATGTCCTCAGTAAACAGGTGCCTGAAAGGAATTAAGATCATATCATCCAGGCAGTCAGTTGATGATGACTGATGTAGGGGTGTATCAAACACCCCTGTTCTTATGTGAGTACATCCAGTCTGTGAGGAAGCATGTGGTGACTTGCCCCAGGCCATTCCCAAAAGAAGGGAGAACCACAGTTGCCTGGGATAGAAAGGAGTCACTACAATGATTTGTGGGGATTCCTTCTGAATCTTCAGAATTACTCTGGATATTAATGGAAAGGGTGGAAAAGCATATAAGAACATTCCTATCCAAGGAAAAGTAAAGGTATCTGTCTTCCGGACATTCTTGCATGGAGTGCTGTAACAGAATCTTGCCAGTTGATTGCTCAGAAAGGGGTTCTGATGGAATGTCAGATGCTTGTAGAGAAAAATTGTGCTGTGAAGCTATATCCCAAGCTAACATGGTTAGTCTGCAAATGGGGTATGACCTGCTTTCCCTTTGCTTGTTGATGTACCACAGGAGTGGCATTGTCTGTAATCACTTGAAGAGGTTCTGGGGACCAAAAAAGGTTCAGAAGGTTGGGTGCCTTGATCAGGGCAAGCATCTCCTTGATATTTATGTGCTTGCATCTGTCTTTGGTGTCCCACAACCCCTGCACTTTTATCCCTCCTGAAACTGCTCTCCAAGCAAAGTATGAAATGTCTGTGGTGAATTACTTGGTTTGGAGCAGGGAGGGAGAAGGGGAGATCTGGATTTATAGACATCTGTTGCCTCCCTTGTGTCAAACCACAATGCTAGGATTTGAAAAGATAAAAGGTGTTCATGCTGGGAACAAATAAATTTCATAGACTACTGTATCTTTCTTGAGCCTTACCAGGAGTATCACACGCATCATATGTGCCATGAAACCTAAAATCCTGAGGTTTACCCTCACAGTGACTGAAGTCTGAGTGGAAAACCTTAGAACTATATCTAGATAACTATTTTTTTCCTATGGAAGTAAAGCTCTTTGAACTGAGGTATCTAGTTGACATCCCAGGAACACAATCCTGTGTGAAAGAGTCAAAAGAGACTTTTGAATGTTAGCTTTTGTAAGAGATCTCTCACCCGAGAGAGAAAGAGATATTCTTGACATTTTGAAAAAGACTCTGCAAAGATAAGCAAGCCATCTAAATATAGAAAAAATGTGGATACCCTCTAGACTGCAATGAGCTGTAACTGGAGCTAGGTACTTTGTGAACACCCTTGGGACAGTGGATACTGTAAATGGTAAGGCAGAGAACTGATAATGTGATCCAGACACACAAAACCTTAAGAAATGACTGAGGGTCTGCATCAATAAGGCTGTGATGCGTTTAGGTCTAGTGTTGCCAGGAAATGTGAGAGAAGAAGAAGAAGAGGTATCAGGTTGCAATGTGACATCATTTTGAATTTGGGAACTGTCACAAACAGATTTAGGAAAGAAAGATCCAGAAATGGGTCTCTCAGTATTTTCTTTCTCCGACACTAGGAACATCCTTGAATAAAAATCCTTCCCCCACCTGGTAAGGAGAAACTGGTTCTATCACTCCTTGGGACATCATGTGATGAAGAAGCAGTGGAAACAACAGTCTGATCTGAAGGATGAGGAATGACCCCTGGAAAGAAGGAATGCTATCTATAACCTTTATGAATAATTTTCAGAGCCAGTTTCTTTGAAACTACCTGTTGATAAGGAGAACATGGAGATTCAGACTTTCTGGAGGAAAGAAGGGGCCAGGATGGGGGGGGGGTCACAAGGTCTTTTGAATAGTCATTCAGACTTGTTGGACTGTGCTTGGTTTTGGGAGATTTGAGACTTCTTTTTTGGAACCCCCCTGCCATTTTTTAAACACTTGTTTACCTGTAGTTTGTTGAGACTATTTTTTGCCAAGTCTGGATGAAGAGATAGAAAATCCTTGGAAAATTTGGAAAAGGAGGGATGAAAAATGTTAGAGATTCGTGGATCAGCTTGCCTCCTTCATCACAATTTTGATCACCTCCGCAGCATAGGGGCCAAACACTAACTCACTATCAATGAGAGAGTGTAATCTCAATTTTAACATCTTCTGGGAGATTCTGACAATGCAGCCATGCAAACCTCCTCAAAACGCTACCAGTGGCCTTAGCCCTAGAAGAAGTATCAATAGAGTTGTACATACACTGTAAACAATGAGTAGTTACCTACACAACAGAAGAAACTACAGATAAAATATTCTTCATACTTTCATAATTTGTCAGAACACACTTTAACATATGAGCCTAACAATTCAAAATTCTGAAAATCAGAGTTGTAGAAGTATACACTTTTTTCTCACACTTATCAGTAACTTTCCCATCCTTATCAGAAAGAGGATTGGAATTAACTAAGTGCTTAGCAGCAGTGGGAGCAACTAAAGCTACAGTTGTTGGGCCAGGTTTGGGAATAGTGTATAAAGTTTTAAAAGACTAAAGAACTTTATACATCCTATCTGCCTTTTTAGGGGCAGCTGGCTAACAAGAAAATTGCAGGCAGCAACACACACATCCTCTAAAGCAGACAGAATGGGCGGAATGGGTGTAAGTTCTGGAAAATCCTTCTTAACAACTCATGGCATTTTCTGAGGGACTGGGAAACCTCAGTGTTCTCCCACTGAAACCACTGGCACATTCTAGCAATAGTCGCAGAGAAAGAGAATCCCCCACAGGGATAATCAGAAACTGAACTTTCCTCTGAGTATGAATCAGACATCTGAGAAAAAAAAAAACTGTGTCCATTACTGCATATTCCTGTTCAGATTCAGAACCATGAATCTCTTCAGGAAAAGAAGAATCCTCCTTTATTTTATCAAAAATTAATTTAAAAGAATGATCAACAGCATGCATTAAACCCTGAAATAGACCCGGTAAACTACTTCTACCCAAAGAAAATTTAGGAGGAGTAGATACCTGCTTGGCTTTCTGTTTCATTTTGACAAGAAAAATGGGACCAGCTGTGTTACTAATGGCAGGAACAGCTTCCCCAGGGATGGATATAACATTCAGATACAACAGGGAAGCCTTCACTTTTCTCTCTTCCAGGAAAGACAAGAGTGGCTCTCCCATGGGCACTGAGGGGAACCCAACAGCCGCAGAGGATATGGCTTACCCCTGGTCCATAGTGTCTGTAGATACTACCAGTGGCGGCTGGTGACTTCAAATCAAAGGGGGGCTGCAGGAGACAGCTGAATGGGTGGGGTCAATGGGAAGGGGTGTGGCCAACTAGAAAGGGGAGGAGCTATGCTCAAAAACCACAAAAACTAACTTTAATTAAATATGCTGCCCTGGGTGCCAAACCATCATTATGAGAGTCCAATCAAGACAAAAATAAGTGTAGAAGAATACAAATATTTCAATGCATTGGCTACATGACAGCTTACTTAATATCTAGATGGAAACAAAAGGTTATGAGGCATGAAAAAATAAATTACTTTTTAAATACATTACTGGAATGCCAGACAAAATCAAGTATAAGAAAAACAAGCAGCACTCAACTCAAACCACTTCTCCTTGCACTGCAGTTCTAATTATAATTTATATTCAGCTTTTATTAAAGTACCAAGTAACATGCTGAAAGTAGAAATCTCTGTGATGCCCCCACTTGTAAAAATGTTTCTTATCCAAAAAAGACCTGCTGCCTGACAACTATCTACATGGGGAAAACATGATCAAAGTAAAAAATGAAAAGCAAACAAGAAACAAGCGCAAGATACATTGCTTAAAGGATTACTGTACAGGTTACGGACCACACATGATTGGCATTCTGTTTAGTTTATGGGTAAAGCCTGTAGAGATGACTAGAAGTCTCCAACAAGTGTAATGAGCTTTTTAAAATAATGTAATCCTGTCCTTCAATACCCAAGTCTTATACATTATCTAGTTAAGTATTCTCTGCATGGCAACAACAGAATGGCTTTCAATGTTGGCAATTCTTTAACAGTATGCTTATTAAAGCTTACTTGCATCTTACGATCTCAGACAAGCTTACCTTATGGTCATTAAAGCATTGCTACTTAAACACAGAGCAACAGGCACTTTGAGTAATAAGCATAAAATCAACAGTCCAAAAATATGACAGAAACCAGACCATTCTGCAAAATCAAGGACAGATGAAAAGCCACTGTAGTACTTGTCTCTACCTTGGATGGGGGGACACTCTGCACATTTACACTGCATAACTACTCCTTGCCTTGCTTAGACACATCCAGAGTCACTACATGGGGGAGTGGGGTGCAACATGTATGTCACAATTTGAAAAGTCTCTGGCTGACTGTGATGGCCCTGACACATTTTTCATACCTCTCAACCTCAGAGCAAGAAATCTGGACAAAGCCATACATAGAAGTGGGACAAAGGCCCAAAAATAAGGACACTTTTTAAATATTGCTCTTATAAACTTAGAAAGATAATAGAATAGATCTTGCATTAGCATGAATTTTCTGAAGGGTATGAAATCTGAAACTCAAATGTCTGTCATTTTCTAACTTCAGTCTTTAATGATCTGTCACCAATTTGCCAAAAAAAACACAATTTTATGAAAAATGGACCAAAGATGTGATGCAAAAATATAAAATAGCCACACAATACAGCTGGGAACCTGTCAAAGAAAGGACACTTTAATATTAATACTGCTAACTTGAGCAGCTGACAAAATAAAACAATCTACATGCATTTCTGAAATAAAAGTAATCTATAACTTTGATTATTACAGTTATTTCTTAATTGTAAACCCTCCATGTTTTCTTCCAAAATTGCTATTTTGCGGAGAGATTATTAGGGGGAAGAGCAACATTTTGAGCCAAAATCGGGGACAGTTGAGAGGTTGGCTATGCCTAATTCTATAAAGCAATTTATTTGCATGTGCTGTTCAACCTGTTAATGCAATAAATCGGGACAAGGTCAAATATATTGGGGGAACATATAAACAGTACTAAAAGTTGCTCTTGTATAAACTGAGACAGTTGATAGAATAACAGGTCTTACTTTAGCATGCATTTTTGTGAAGGTTATGAAGTCTGAAACTCAGTGTATCATTATTTTAGTGACTTAATTCCTAAATGATTTGCCAGAAAAACCACAAATTTTATGAGGAACAAACCAAAAATCTATTCATTCTTTGAAAATCTGGACAGTTGGGAGGTATAGTTCAGCTGGGCCTGTCTGAGTTTGCCGTCCTTCCCCTTCACAAAAATCATGGTCGAATGGAGCCCCTGCAGCCATTCCACTGAACCATTACTAGGTTATTTCACTCCATTTACCATAGACACTAATGTGCGTACTGCTTTACTTCTATGATGATTTGGACTTCATTTGAAAGTTTTATTTTGCATTTTACAGCACAAACACTAAGACATCTGCTAAACAAAGCAATGCAGTCTCACAATGAAAACAGACTTAGCATTAAAACTTCTCTGCTCTTGAAGCACACATTCATTGAAACAGCACTGAAACCCACATTCAAAGAAAATACATTTTGCCAGTGGCAGATTAATTTTGGGCTGTTTTCAAATCATAGGCCCCTTGCATATAAAACATACATGAGCTCTTTGATACACCTTCCTGATTGTACTAAATTATATTCCTTGTGCAATACAGTACAGTTGTTAGAGGGCGTTTTGTTTTGAACATTTTTCCAGTAAGCAATGAAACAAAATGCATGCACCCATAATGACAAAACTGCCCAGTTCAGAACATTTCCATCATAAGTCTACTCAAACTTCTACAGTCCACCATTGTGTTTTAAATTTGTTTTGAACATTTTTCCAGTAAGCAATGAAACAAAATGCATGCACCCATAATGACAAAACTGCCCAGTTCAGAATATTTCCATCATAAAAGTCTACTCAAACTTCTACAGTCCACCATTATCAGTAAATATACACAATTCTACAGTCCACCATTATCAGTAAATATGCACAATTCTACAGTCCATTTTCAGTAAATATGCACAATTCTATAGTCCATTTTCAGTAAATATGCACAATCTCTGAAGTAAAAGTCATCTAAATAATTCCACATTAAAGAAATCTGTAACTAATGAAGAGGTTGCTGCTAGCAAACACCTTTATATTTCATGGTTTCATCGAAAAATAAAGTGTCTTTTGCCTCTGAGAAATAAATTGCCTATATTACATTAAAAAAATAATAAGCTAGTAATATTGCAAGAGGAAATGGATGGCAAACTGATAACAGGCTCATGGTTAGTATCTTTACCAAGGAGGACATTCTCAGTACGGCAGCATCCACCCCTTGTGGGAGTAGAACCCACAGCCTTCTGCATCAAAAACAAGTACACAACCTGTTGTGCTATTAACAATGCAAGCAGACTCAGCATAAGCAGCACTAAACTTCTCTTCACCTGCAGCTCTCAGCTCCTTGTAAAATCTACTCAATATTCAGCTGCATCTCAACTTCGCAGCGCAAGAAATCTGGGAAAGCCAAAATTTATTGGGGGGGGGGTCAAAAGCCCAAAAAACAGGGACACATTAAACACTGCTTGTATAATCTTGAAAGGTTGCTAGAATAAAATGCTGTGTTACCACTATACATTTTACTGCCAAGGTCCCTCAAACCAGTAAGACTCTCAATTTATTTTTACAGGGAGACTACCTTCCTGTACCTCCCAATATGAGGCTAAGTCACTACTCCAGAACTTTGTGTGTGTCTCTCTCTCTCTCTATATATATATATATATATATATATATATATATATATACACACACACACACACACACACACACACACACACACACACACACACACGTGTGTGTGTGTATACCAACAACAAGATTATATGAACTCTGAGAAGATGGAGAAAACTGGCAAAACGCAACACTCAACCTCATACTGTTCTCAGAATCTATCTGCCATGATACAATGTTCTGAGCGGCAGTGAACTAAGGGCTCCCCTCATTTGTTTCAGACTTTGGTTCCCAATACAATCTATATTAGACAGTAATATTTATTTCAAAAGAATGTGTGTGTGTGTGTGTGTGTGTGTGTGTGTGTGTGTGTGTGTGTGTGTGTGTGTGTGTGTGTGTGTGTGTGTGTGTGTGTGTGTGTGTGTGTGTGTGTGTATGTTTGACTAACAAGCAGGGTCTACAGCAGACAGCGGAACACTAGATACCAGGTATTACTCTAAAATCTTGCATTTTAATGGCACTTAGTGTGGGGATTGAGGAGGTAGGGAAAACACTGGCACCATGGATACTATTGTTGTGCTGTAAGACCACTTAAAACAGGGATAATGATTGGGGGGAAATACTAGACAACAGGGGATTACTTTAAACTACTTGTACCATAACAGCACTCAAAAAATGCACTGCTTGACTTGACAGTAGCTAAGGAAATATCCAAACAAGATGTGTTATTTAGCTTTTGTAATGCACAGTATTTTGCATTAAGGATGGTGGTCATGTAGCTGAGCTTTATATTTTGTTTACTTTTTGGTAATTTGAACAACTAACTAAATATGACAGAGAAATGAGGTATAAAATCACTGGAAGTCTAGACAAAAGTATTTATCTTCTGTTTCTTTTAAGTGGCTCATTAATCAGTTTGATTTCCCCACATGCTCATGTGTTTACAAAACTGCATTTCTAGCACAGCTGAGAATGTCAAGCATTTCTTATTGATTGCCTAGAAGCCTCTACTATCATTCATAGTTTTGAGTTAAAATTGTCAGCTCTGTCTGTCTCTCTTGCTATGTATCCATCTAGACAGGTATTGGCATAACATATCTTTTTAAATACTCTGCTGCACTGCTATATACGCAAAGGACACTTTGAATTCATTATTATATTCCCATTATTTACCACCATGAAGGACACAGTGAAGCATTGTCTGTCTCTGCTCTATCATATGTAACAAAATATACCTGCTCTGATATGTGCTTAACATGCATGTCATGTTTTCATTGTAGTAAACATTTTTGTATCTTGGATTTAAAGTATAGTCCAGTTATGTGATAAAGATTTGTAAAGTATGCATAGTAGTCAACTATAAATTGAAATACTGTTTCATGAAAAGTTTTAAAAATGCTTCTGTATGTGGGAATTAAAAATGAATTCAGAGGCCTGCCTCATTTCTTTCAATTCATTTTAGTGTTCCCTGTCTTTTCTATTGAATTAGTATTGTACAAGAAAGGAAATCTGTACAACTTTCTACTTACTTTCTATAGGACAGTGTACAAAATATTATGAATGTTAGGTCTAGTTAACTGTAATAATGCATGTAAGGCTCTTGTGGCAATTTTTCACTTCATTTTAATACTCCAAAATGTGTTACTGGACAGTGTACCAAATTTTTAGAATATCAGGCCTGTGTGCTTTCATCTCATGTACATAAATAGATGGATACATATAAGGCACTTCTAATAAATTTGTACTTTATCCTGATGCTTTAGAAACACTTCAAGAGTTACTAAGAGAGCATTTTCCTTGACTCATGCTATGAAATTAGGAGGCAGGGTGGGGGTGATTCTCCAAGGCCCGTGGTTGGAAAGCACTCAAGATACTTCCATTCAAGGACAGATCTAGCATAACCTACGTAACTGCCTAGAGCCCAGTGCTCATTGTGGGGACCATAAACATCAGAATTAACAAAAGGAAAATCTCATTGTACTGTACTGCCTGGTTAAAAAAAAATAGTTTTTATCTCACACACACACACACACACACACACACACACACACACACACACACACACACACATACACACACACACACACACACACACACAAAGTATAAATGTAAAAAGCACCAGCATGTACCATACACAAAGTATAAATGTAAAAAGCACCAGCAAGTACCATACACAAAGTAAAAAGCACCATACACTTACCTGTCTGTTCTCCTTCTCCATAATATCCAGCTAACGTACATCCTGCCCGCGCGCGCAAAGACCCGCGAGAATCCCTAAAATCAAACCACCCGACGAGACTCTTCTGACTGCTGCTGTTGCAGTCCGGCCGCGATATATCATCCCAGCGAGTCTGTGCACTTTAAAAGTGCACAGACGTCTCCATGTGTTCCCTATGGGTCTTGCCGGACTGCCTGGAGCATGCGCATAGACGCGCAGTATTCGGGACTACTGCGCATGCGCGAAGTCCGTGAAAATTTAAAAACATTTCTTTTCTATTTTTATTTCGTTCTGAGGGGGCTGCAGTCCGGCAGTCCGATAGCACGGGCCGCCCCTGGATACTACACTAGAGGGGTCCAGAGTAAAAAAAAATGAGTGCTCTAAGGTACAACAAATGGCCACACATGAGTCTCCCACTTGTAGCTCAGGCAAATTGCTAGACTGCTGTGGTGGCAAAGGCTGTTTGCTTCATTTTTTTTCTTTCTGTGGCTAGAAGAAGAAGAACCAGCCATGGGACCAGTGGTCTGTTTCATGGTCAAGCCAAAAATGGTGCCTCTTTCCTGAGGAAGACAAGCAACAATTGCCAGTAAACACTGCCAGTCCATAAAAGTAAAATTTTTGACAGAAAAAGACAGTAAAAAGCACTTTAAAACACTATGTCAGCCCCACAAAAGTAAACTAAATACAATGTATCCAAAGAAAAAATGTTTCATTTACTTTACACCACTTTTAAACTGACAGAAAAGAGTGCTCCATTTAAAAGTTATGTTTCGGTCTTGAGACAGTCCATTAAAATATAACATCCTAGCTTTCCTGAAGAAGAATAAAACATCAACAAAATTAAGAAAATGGTAATTTTTCCCCTAAAGGAAGTTATCTGCTGAAGAAAGGAAAGCACAAGCCAACCAACAATCCTTGAATGTCTCAGAGGTGCATATTCTTCGGCAGCAATAAAGCTCTATAGGGCTTCACTACTCAGCTTGTCTTTTAGTCAGCTCAGCTTCAGCTGCCTGACAGTATGGGTGATTGGAAGGTGCCCTGAAGCTTTGGAAACTGGCTGGCTGTTACATCCTTGGCAAGATACAATCCACATAGCTAAGGCTACTGCAGCACGATCAATATGATGAATATTGTATGTCTCTGGAGCATAGTTTTTTTCTGTATATATCCTGTCAATTTTTATTGTTTTTCTTTTATTTTGTGGTGTGTATCAATCTACATATATTTCAATCTGCATTTTTATTTATTAACCTTTATACTCTTGTGGCTGTCATCCATTATTCACCAACCTTCTCTTGTTTGTGTGGGTCTACATTACCAAATCGAAATCTATTTAAGCGAACACTAAAAGATTGACACATAAGTAGTGAAGTGTGTAAATAGCAAAATCAGTAAAGACTGAAAGCCTGATTGTCGAATAATAATAGCTGGCCAATGTCACGAGCCAGGGTTGCTGGTGAGTAATGTACATGAACTGAGTATCACCTAATGGGGTGCATCTTGCATTATGGAAAAGTCTATTAAATAAATGGATTTACATTAAAAATGCCATTCATCAACCTGTTCTTAATGAGACTGCGATACATTGAAGATTGGAAAGTTTGTCCTTTCCTCACTGTAGTGCAATCTCGGAGTTGGTATATATAGTTGGGGGGAGCGTGGGGGGCACAACCCCCCACAAGACTGAAGTTGATGAATTGCATTTTTAATGTAAGCGGCATTTTGGTAGCAGACTAAGCAGCTAAAGTGTGGTATATATGACTATATGTACGTAGATGGTTTTATTTATGAGTGCTCTGTATGTAATGAACATGGTGACGTCAGTCACTGCTGTTAGTGAGACTTGGCCGACCATGAGAATTCGATGTGTAGATGTTTCAATGTTTATGTTCGGTATTTATGTGTTGGTGTTTTTGTATTCGATGAAATAACATTTCGATTTAGCAATATAGACCCTTGTGTGTGTGTATGAAAATAATGCACTGTATGAAAAGCAGATGCCATGGATTAAGAGGCACAGAAAAACACTGGTTCACAGAGAGAACAGTGATCCAGGAGTCTATGAGTGTTTAGCCAAATGCTCAGCTCTGTAAGTGACCTGTATGCATTCCAGTCTGGGGGTGAATGCTGGAAGCCCATACCCAGGACAGCAGTGCATAGTCGCTTTATACTCTTGGGGCCAGCATGCATTGTGCGAACTACTTATTGAAATAGACTTGTGTACACTTTATTGCTATTACTTCACTCCAAGAGTGAAGTAATAGCAATAAAGTGTACACAAGTCTATTACTTCACTGCCAACCAAGAGTGAAATAATAGACTTGTGTACACTTTATTGCTATTACTTCACTCTTGGTTGGCAGTGGTAGGATTCAAATACCATCAGTGCCAGACATCCTGATGTCTCAGTGGTTGGCATCCTATCATCTGGGTATCACAGTGGTGGCACTGGTCACATCTCTCTGTCACACTGGTAGCAATGTTGTCAACTCCTACCGTCACACTTGTGGCCAGTAGTGAGTTTATGGGAATTTAAGTTATTCAGCCTAAGACAGCTTAGTTACTAAAGGGGCATGCACGTGTGTGTGTGTGTGTGTGTGTGTGTGTGTGTGTGTGTGTGTGTGTGTGTGTGTGTGTGTGTTAACCCTCACATTCACAAAGTCAAATATACAGTTTTGTACAGCAGTCATTTTTTTTAATGGGTCTATATCACGTCTTTGAAAAACCTCTTCAGCGAATGCCTGTTCGCCGACTAATAAACAGAGAAATCTAACTCCCATGAAAAACCGTTTCAGCAAACTTTTTCCTAGGGGGAAAACACTTGACCATCATTGGGATTTGCTATTTTCCCCATTGTAGTGCGATCTCGGAGTTGGTATATTTAGTTAGGGATGTGTGGCGGGGAGAACCCCCCTACTTTGAAGGGTTTGAAAGTTTGTCAGGTTTTTGGTTGGCCAAGTGATTTTTTTCCCCTAGGAAAAAAATTCGCTGAAACAGTTGTTTGAAGAAGTCAGATATTGCTGTTTATTGGTCTGCGGACAGGCGTTCGCTAAAAAGGTTTTTCAAAGACGTAATACAGATCTTTTTTTAATCAGCCTAGTTTAGAAGCAGTCAGGAAAAGAGCTCTTATGACACCTTTGCTAAAATGTTAATGACACAGCTGACAAATACAACACAAGAGGAATCAAGCAGGCTAATATGTCCAGAGAGGAGAAGGTGGAAGCTATGTATATAATGCAGCATGGAGAGACACTGTGCAGGAGGCAGGCAAAAGACAAGGAGTTCCATCCCAAGAGGACTTTAAACCCTAACTAGAATTACAGAGACTGACCCTTGAAGTGAAGCATGTAGAATTTGAGACAGTTGAGCAGATGCAATTGCTGGAGGTGGAGAGAAAATCACACCAGAGAGAAAAGCAATGCTGGCATGAAAAAGAGATGATCATCCTCTGCAGAGATACATGCTATACCCAAGGAACCCACGTCAATACAAAAGTTTTTGCTCAATACAAAGAAGGAGATGATTTGGATAGCTTTATAAGGACCTTTGAAATGGTGTGCAATCAGCATCACGCTGATCAAGGGCAGAGGTTTTTAATTCCCTTGCTCACAGGTAAATCAATGCATGAAGTAAGTAAACTCAGAGATGGTGACTACTTAAATGATGCCAGAGTTAACGAATGTTTACTTACTTGTTACAAACTGAAGCCAGAGTTGTACAGGAAGAAATGTGGAGAATAGAGGAGGAAAGCAGATGAAAGTGTGACTAAATATATTGTAAAAATCAGCATTTATTTTCACAGACAGATGAGTGGATATAAATTTAAACCATATGAAATGCTTGCAGATCTTTTGATCATAGAACAAGACCTTAATACTATACCTGAGGACATACTGGAGGAAAGCAGATGAAAGTGTGACTGAATATTTTGTAGAAATTAAAAAGAAGTTATGTACTTACCATAACATTCCATCTGTGTTGTCAATCTTCATTTATTCTTAACCTTTGGGTATGGTTCCGATCCTCAGAACCAGCTCGGACATTATACAACTCACTCAAGCCAAGTCTCACTCACAATAGCTCTCTGCAGATTATCTCAAATCAAGTTTGCAGCTATGCAGGCAGAGAGAAGAATATGTATATGGAATTGAAGAGGTTATGTCCAAGGTCAGACTTGGACAAGCTTCCGATCCTCCAAGAAGTCTGCAGGAAGGGAAAGGAAGGCAGGGTGCTGAGGATAAATAAAGATTGACAACACAGATGGAGCATTATGGTAAATACATAACTTCTTTATCTGATGTTGTCAGTCTTCATTTATCCTTGACCTTTGGTACAGATCCCCAGCTACTTTAGAGCTTGGGTGGCCTTATGAAAGTTTATTCCTGAGAAGCACAGAGCCAAAAGATGCTTTCCCCTGGAGACCAATGTAATGAGTGATAAAGGTATGCGGGGTAGCCCAAGTTGTTGCTGCACATATTTCATCCATGGAAGCCTTGGAATGGAAAACAGGACATGGCTATTGCCCTAGTGGACTGAGCTCTCACTACCGCTGGTAAGTGGAGATTCTTTTTATTGTATAAGAAAGTAACATAGAATCTTAACCACCTTGCCAAGGTGACTTTTGAAGCAGATTTCCCTAGGGATGGACCAGAAAAGAAGAAAAAATAACTGGTCCGCGTTTTTAAATTTTTTAGTTCTGTTGAGATAGAAGCGTAATTTTCTGTGAACATCCAGCAGATCCAAACAATATTGACCATTGGTAGAGAAATTTGGAAAGAAAACAGGTAAGTCAATGGTTTGATTAATATTATCTTCTGAGACAACCTTAGGAAGAAAAGATGGGTTAGTTCTAAGTGAAACTCTATCCTTATGAAATATCAAATATGAGGTTTTGAAGACAGTACTTGAATTTCGGAAATTCTTCTGGTGTAGGAAATGGTTATCAGAAAAATGGTCTTCCATGAAAGAAACTTTAAATGACAGGTAGCTGCCAGTTCAAAGGGGGAAAGGACCAAAGACGGCAGAACAATAGTCAGGTCCCAAGGAGCTAGTGGGTCTTTATACGGTGGTTTCAACCGCAAGGTTCCTTTCATGAACACTTTATACAATTTATGGGAAATTAGTGAATGGTCTTCAAAGCCATTGTAGAAATTGGAAATAGCAGCTCGTTGGACCTTAATAGTAGAAGCTGAGGCTCCTTGTTTGAAAAGCGTAGCCAAAAACTCCAAAACCTTTTCAACAGGTGCAGAGAAGGGATTAAGACCATTATTGGGCACCCAGACATAAAATCTTTTCCACTTGCTGTGGTAAAGTTTCCTGGTGGAAGGTCTATAGACAGCCAGTAAAATTTTCTGGGCTGGAGAAGATACATTTTCCTGCCTGGTGACTAAAAAAATTGGAGGAGTGAAGCTGTAAGCTTGAGGTTCTGAAGTTCGGGGTGCACCAGTGTCTGTGAATGAGATAGAAGTTTCAGAACTGGGTCTAGGATTCATGGACGGTGTATTAGATGAGGCTACAGGAAGGGGAACCAGACTTGTCAAGGCCAGAAGGGCGCAATGAGGATCACCTTGCTTCTCAACCTGCTGGCTTTCTTTAAGAAGAGAGGAATCAGTAAGAAGGGGGGAAAGACACAGAGTAGACCCAAGGACCAATCATGAAGAAGAACATCTCTTGGGGACTCCCCCTGAGGGGAGATTAAGACAAAGTAGCTGCTGCACATGTTGTTGAGGGGTGATGCAAATAGACTGCAGCAAGGCTAGCCGCAGTGACAGAAAATCTCCTTCACTACTCTGGGGTTCAGAGACCACTCGTGAGGCAGGAGAATGCACCTGCTCAGTTTGTCCACCATCACCTTAGAGCTATCCCGGATGTGCACTGCTATTAGAAAGCAGTTGGAAGATATTGCCCATTGCCACACTCTAACAGCTTCTCAACACAGGGGGTAAGACTTGGTTCTGCCCTGTTTATTGATGTACCAGACTACTGACAATACTGTCTGACTGAACTGCATTCATTCCTGGAGGCAGGACAGCTTGAAAGGCTTGCAATGCAAAGAGTACTGCCCACAGTTCCAGAAAACTGATATGCAAATTGGCCTTCATCGGGGACCAAGTGCCTTGGACTGTTCTTCCCAGATAATTCCCCCCACCCCATCTGGGAGGTGTCTGTGGTCACTATGGCCTTGGGTTGAGATGGAACAAAGGGATGGCCTAAGAGAATTTCTTTGGATTCCATCCATCAGGAGAAATCTTTCTTGCAGTGACTGGTGATTAAAATGGGATGCATCACTGGATGTGTTAGGATAGAACATTGTGATGCCAAAAGCAACTGAAGTAGTCTCATGTGAAACCTTGCCAGTGGAACTAAAGTGATGGCTGCTGCCACTGACCCTAGAACTTGAAGAACTAAAAGTGCAGGAACCTTGTTGTTTGAGATAATGGCTTGCTCTTGGGATCTTATCTTCTGCAGCCTGTGTAGAGGAAAGGAAGCTGTACAAGTCATGGTATTTAGTCGGGCTCCTAAAAACTCCAGATCTTGAGCTGGACTTAGCTGAGATTTTGATTGATTCACTGCAATGCCCAGATGAGCAAATAGGTGAAGAACAAAATCTGCTGCTTGAAGCAGTAGATGCCTGGTGGGGAGTAGTGACGAGAAAGTCGTCTACATAGGGAAATACTCAGAATCCGTGCAGTCTCAAGTGAACTGTCACTGCCGCCAAACACTTGGTGAACAGGCCAAAGGGCAGCACTCTGAACTGAAAATGACTGGCTCATATCTGAAAGTGGAGGAACCAGCTGGAGAGTTTGTCCACTTTTATGTGGTAATACGTATCCTGAAGATCTATATAGCACATCCAATTATCTTCCTCTAAGAAGGGTCGGATAAACTGCACTGTGACCATCTGGAATTTTGCTTACTGAACAAACTTGTTCAGAAGCCTGAAATCTAAAATTGGTCTCAATTCCTGTTTTTTGGCACCAAAAAGAACCTTGAGTATAATCTGGATCCTATCTGGTCTGGCAGGATTTCCTGGATGACTCTTTTTTTCTAGCAGCTTTTGAATTTTCAGAACTGCTTGATCCCTCTGATTGGGTGGACCATTGGGAAGTCTTTTTCTTGATCTTGGAATGAGAGTAAAGGAAATGTGGCAACCTCTGACAATGATCCTTTGCACCCAAGTATCTGATGTTATCTGCCGCCAGGATCTTGAGTGCAAAGAGAATTTTCTCCTGACTGCTTCCAGAGGTAAACAATCAGGCCCCCTTTCAGCAGTGCTGGTAGGGTTTCCCAGAGAAAGAATCTCTGGAACCCTGACTTTGCAGGCCAACTCTGCCACGGGGTCGGCATCTTCCATTGGAGCTCGCCCCTCTGTCTTGAGGGAAGCCACTGCCACTCGTGTCGTGAAAAGGCCCTTGGGGTTTTCTGAACCACATCTTATAGCTCCTCTGTTTCCTAGAGTATGATCATTGGGGAGCAGAAAAATCAATGCCCACTGCAGATAGGGTCTTTCCATCTTTTCTACACCTGGCTAATGTTTCTCTGATTTTGGAGCTCAACAAGGAAGATCTGCCAAAAGGAGGATTGACGAAATAAGATTTAAATGGCTCTACAAACATACATAAGCACATCCAGGTGTGTCACCTTATGGCAATGCCAGAACCTGCTGCCCTAGCTGTCCTTTTGGGAGCATGTGCGATGAGCCCCATGGACAAGTTGGAAATAGACTCCAGGGTAGCTAGCTGGGAGGCCACTTTATCTTGGACCTCCACAGACGCATCTCCTGCAAGGGTATTTGATAACTCCTTGATCAGATCCCTCTGGAATCTAGTAAAGTGTGCCATAAAATTCAAGGACCTTAATGTGAAGGTCGATGAGACATATACTCATTTTCTGAATCTGTCCATTGCGCTGGACTGTCAATTAGGGGATGAACAGTGGACCTCTTTTCTGCAAGTTCCTTCTTTGTGGCCGCAGCAGTCACCATAGCATCTACTGATAATCCCTTAGCCCAGTACTGGTGGTCTTCTGGTGCTGAAAGAATTTTGTCCTGTCTCCGAGGGATTGGCTCTATGGAGTCAGGGACCTTCCAAGTCCACTGCATGATCAATTTGGTAAGGTTGTCAGCAGGAGGGGTCACCCAAGAAGTAGATGAGCAAGCACCAAATGTTTGCAGGTACACCAACTCCTCATAGGTAGGGTCTTAGGTCTTCCAGTTACCCCTCTGTTTCAGAATTTCTAGAATGGCTCCAAAGGAGATATCTTCAGGGGGTGACCAAGGGCAACCTTCCCCAACATCGAAGTCTGTATCTTCTGTGACACATTCTTCAGGGGAATCTAGGTGTTTCCTCTTACACGTCTTCTTCTGTGGCATCTCCTCGGTGGGAATCTCTGGGGAGGACTTGGAAGAAAAGGGGCCCTGAGCAGGGGAATCCTGAAGCTTAGGGGCTCATTGTCCAGGCGTGGAGGTTGGTGGCAGCTCTGGGTGACATGGAGTCCCAGGATAATACTCCAATGTTGGAGGAGCCAGCTAAGAACCTACAGAGGCCAATGCCCTCTCCATAACCTGGGAGGCAGGTCCCCCTGAAGAGGGTTGGGAGCCCAGAACTGAGAACGACAACCTTTCTCAAGACCTGTGGTGCCAAAGTTGTTATGGAAGATGGCAATGAGGAAGTCAGCTCTGTAATTTTTTAGTTTCGTACTTTGGTCCGCTGGTGTTGTGGAAGCTGAAGGGTTATGTTTCTTGGTTCTAGTGCCAAAGGGGATGCTGGCACAAAATGACTTCTCTTATGTCCCAGTCCAGATTTACAGGAAGAAGAATGGGAGGAAGGTGAAGATGTGTCGGACTTAGACACAGCCTCCTCAAATGAAGACTTAATTAACCCTTTTAAGATTAATTTGTTTTTCCATTCTACAATGGCCCAGTTACTGAAGGCTTGACATATTGTACAGCCTTGCTGAAGATGCACCAGACCCAAGCAGTACACACAAGAAGCATGCCCATCAGAGTTGGGCATCTTTCTACCACAACCTTGGTATTGCTTAAACCCAGATGTCCCCTTGAATTTACCAGCCATGTTTACCAAGAAAAAGAAAAGTCAACAGACAGCACTAACACACACTAAAAAGGGAACCACACACTCACACAAAGGAAAGGAATGGCTATCAACAATGGTAGGCCCAAGCTACCAAAAAAGGAGGTAGAGAAAGGAAAGTGCTACCAATGCTGGCAGACTAAGAATACCATCAGGTAAAAGAAAACCGCACACTCACTCATTTAACAAAGAAAGGTGGGATGGAAACTAGTAAAGACAAGGAACGAACTACCAGCAATGGTAGAGGAGACCACTGAAGTGTAGGGGAGAGGGATGAATAGAAAAGTGAGGCAAAGTGGGTAGAACAAGATTCAACTATAGAGATATATAAAATTCTAAGTAACAGTACAATAGGAAAAAAATTTTAATAGAAAATATGAAAAGGGTATGAAAAACTATAAAGATTTTACTTAGCTGTGAGAGACTCTAGCTGATGCATCCTGTGACAAGAGTGGCAAATGAGATCTGAGGTAAGCTGGAGAGGGGTACTGTGGGTAGAGACTTAGCTCAAGAGTTTTTGGCTTGTGCAAGCTGTATAATGGCCGAGCCGAGATGGTTGAGTAGATGTAAAGTCATATCCTTTAAAATGCTTGCGGATCTTTTGGTCAAGGAACAAGCCTTTAGTACTATGCCTGAGAACATGACAATTTGGTTGACTGCCCAGGAGTGCACACTTTTGAGGAGATGGGCAAGAAAGAGGACTTCTAGCAGGTTGCCACTGTACAAGTGGGGGACCTAACACTACATGTGAATATAGGGGAACCCATGGGGAGCAGCCTAAGCCATCCCAACCAGTTACACAAGGCAAGGAGAAGCTACAGGTTTGGGGGTTATACGGCTCAGATGTAAGCAAATGGGATACGTATGGTCTCAATGTCCACTAATACAGAGGGAGAAAAAAGGTTTCAGGAAGCATCACTCAAGATAAGCACCATGACAGTGGTGGGTTGTTTATAGTCAACAGCTGCTTACATCTGTCACAAAAGTTTGTATTGTATGTTAGTAAAAGGGGAAGAAGGCCATTGGCAAAAGGGACACAGCCTCAGAAATAGTCATAGTCTAATCTGCAGTGGTCAGAAAGAATCACTACTTGCCTGTGCAGTCCACCCTAGTTTAGGTGGCAAACCTTTTCAGGAACTTTTGGCCAGATTCTGTCTGGACTGGGAAGTGGTCAAGATAGGCAGGTGGCTGTGTTTGAAGATATTCCTGTTGATATCCTAATAGATAATGTTTTTGACAATGCCATAATGTGTGCATGCTGTTACATGCAACCAGGCATGGAAGCAAACTTGTGGAGAAGGCAGTAAGGGAAGACCAAACTGGAGCTCGCATCTCCATCTGGGACTATTAATATGGCTAGTTCAGAGGGGGAGTTGGTCAGTAAGAGTAACTCAGGATGTAAGCCACCACAGGGGAAATATACTGGGCTTCTCTTGGAAAGTGATACTTCTACAAGAGGCAAGTAATAGTAGTCAGCCAGAACTTGAGGCACCACTGGCAGATGGTACCAGACTTCTTTGGAAAAGGAGCTGGGGAAGATCACCAAGGAGGAGTTTTGGTTGGCTCAGTTCTCAGGCTGTTCTTTATATGACTGGGGAAAGTTAGCAAAGGAGGCTCTGAATACTCGAGGGCAAAGGGATTCCATACATTTGGACAAAGGACTGTTGTACAGGGAATGGATTCCAGAAGGAGGGTGACAAGGAAAAGTAATACAGCAGCTGGTAGAACTTGGGGCCTACTGACTGGCAATCTGACCATAGCACATAATATCCCATTTGCAACAATGGACCCTGGTAATTATAGAACCTTTTAGTCTTACTAGCCTCATATGTAAAGCTATGAAACATAGTATCTCAGAACACATTAATTTGGTAATTGACAATCCTTTAACCTCAGACCATCATCCATATGACTTTGTCAGAGGAAGGTCTTGCCTGTTTCACCTCATTAATTTCTTTTAATACGTAACCAAAGCAGTGGGCAGCTGTTATATAGTACATGCAGCATATATATCTGGTCAAGGCCTTTGACACTATTCACCACGCAGGCATTATTATCAGACTTGTACATCTGAATATAAATTATTGCACTGTGTAGTGGATAGTTAACTAGCTGTCTGACAGAAACCATATAGATAGAGCTACAGATGTGCCACATCTTAAAGAAAACAGTTGCCACTGGGGTATCCCAGAGTTCAGTGCTGGTTCCTCTCCTATTTGGCATCTATTTCTCAGATCTTCAGGTCAAGACTACTAGCCTATGAGTATCTAAATTTACAGATGACTGCAAACTGAGTGTTGTTATTTGATCTTCCAGTGGCTCATAATTGCTCCAACATGGGTTACACCATGTAAACAACTGGTGCAAGAACAATGGTCTCAAATTAAATGTGAAAAATGTAATATAGTTTGTTATAGTAAACAAAATATTTTTCACATACTATACAGTTAACATACTCCTCCAGTCAGATACAGGTGTAAAGGGATCTAGAACTCTTGTTGATAATTCCTTATAATTTGACCATCATGTTTCTACATTAGTTCACATAGCCTTCGACTTGGCTCATCCCATTTCCAAAGGCATCTCCTCCAGATCTAAAGAAGTCTTAATCCCCCTTTGCTCATATCTCATCAAACTCATTTTAGAATATAATGCCATCTATCTCTCTAAACAAATCACTCAATTTGAGAGACCTCAGAAATTCATAATTAAATTGATCTGTAACCTTGACAATCTTAGTTGTCAGAGCAGATTGGTAAACGTCTCTCTTTACTCAGTCTCTTATATACTTCTCTGTGGAGATCTATGTCTAACTTTTCAAGCCATTAATTATCTAATCCTCTTTGACTTCCAGAACAAATGGTACCTCAAACACCTGGTTAAAGGAACTAAACATTAATCAACAGATAAATAAGGCAGGTTGGCATGAGAGATTCATATCCAAGTGTGCCCCCACCTCTGGGACAAACTTCCACTATAAGTCAAGAAGAGTTGTACCCTTTCCAGATTCAAGAAAAGTTTAGATAACTAGATAAACAGCTTCAAATTCTCCCCCAGGCTATTTTGTCTGGTCCTCCTTGACACTGTAAGGAACATTTGAATACGGGTTTTGGGTAGGCTTATAATTATTTGCAGACAGAACGCCTACCACTTATCTATGAACACATGCAGGCAACAACGGCATAAAGTATACCATAGTAAGACTTATACAGATTTTTCATTGACCAGGGACTACTAAGGATGTAACAAGGTACTGCATGACCTGTGAGCAGTGCCAGAAGTTTGACAAGGCTGGAATCAAAGCCAAGACTACGTTGATGCTTTTGCCTGTTACTGAGGATGCATTTCAGAGGGCAGCTATAGATATTGTAAGACCTCTGAGGGACCCAAGTTCCACAGGTAAGAAATATATCTTGGTATTGGTGAATTATGTCACTAGGTATGCAGATTAGGTGGCTCTGTCTTCCATTCAAGCATAAAAGGTAGCAAATATTTTCTTAGACATTTTCTACAGGGTAAGTATTCTTAGGAAAATACTGATGGATAGAGGTGCCAACTTTATGCCAGCTCAGCTGACATATTTGTGAAAGCTCTTTGGGGTAAAATACCTAAAGGATACTCTAATGTCCACAGACAACTGATTTCATGGAGAGGTTTAACACTATACTGAAGACCACATTGAAAGCATTTGTAGACCAGTCTAAGAGGGAGTGGGACAAGTATCTGTCCCATCTTCTCTATGCGTGGATGGAGGTACCTTAGCAATCCACATTTTTTTCATCCTAGCAACATCTGCTTTAACTGAACTAGTGTATGGCTACACTGTAAGGGGGGATCCCTGGATATCATTTGTGATGAGTGGGAGGGTAAGCGTGATTAACAAAAGGAGTCTGTCATTGAATATATCCCAAACCTCAGGACTAGACTTAGAGTACTCATAGAATTGGCTCAGAAGCATCTAACACAGACACAACAGCAGGAAGGCCTGGTATGGCAGAGCAGCCACAGCCAGAGAATATTATGTATGGCAACAGGTAATGGTACTTATTATTGTGAGATATGACAATCTGCATGCAACCTGGAAGGACCCTTTCACCATTGTCAAAAAGGTGATGTCAACTACGTGACTGATTTGCCAGACAGAAGGCCAAAGCACAAGCATGTTAACATGATAAAGCCCTATCAATACAGAGAAGCCTTCAAAATTAATATCTGCAGTGAGTTTTAGGGGGAGCCAGAAGGGGATCTGGAGGTAGACCTCTTCAGTGATGCTCAATCTAACACCTTAGCGGATGGGGTGGCACTCTCTCCACAATTAACCACTAGTCAGGTTTAGGAAATCTGAGTAGTATTGCAGGAATTTGCGGATATGTTTTCTGGTAAGCCAGAGTATATTTGCCTGGTAGAGCAACAAGTAGATACAAAACCTCAGTGACCCATCAAACAAACTCCTTGCAGACTGCCTGAAAGAATTAGACAAACTGAAGGACATATTGGAAATGGGAGAAAGCCAGGAGTCTAACAGTGCCTGGGCATCCCCAGTGCTGCAGGTGTCAAAGAAAGATGGCTACACCTGGTTCTGTGAGGGCTACAGGAAACAAGGCATACAAAGTCAGATGCTTACTGCTTGCCCACGACAGTTACAGCCTTACAGTAGCTGTGTGGAACTAAATATCAAAGTACTGCTGGCCTGACCAAGGGTTACTGACAGACAATCTTAACCCAGCATTCAGAGATAGGTAAGCATTTGCTCTAGCCAGTCTTGAGTATAGTCAAGAATTCATGCTACAGGTAGATGGTTCTAACTGTGGAGTGGGGGGGGGGGGGCTGTATTTTGTCAGGTTTCCTGAGACATAGAAGAGCATCCTATACTGTGTACAGGAACCACAGACTTCAACCCAAGGAGAAGTCTTCTGCAGCCATAGGGAAGGTGTGTGTGGGTACACTCTGGGTTTTGTAAAAGTTACAAACATACTTATATGGTTGAATGTTCATTGTGGTTACAGACCATAGCCTTTGAAAATGGCTACACAAAACAAGTAAACAGAATGAACAGCTTCTCACATGGAGTTTAGCCTTGCAGTCAATGATATGACTGTCCAAGGCAGTTGTGGTAGCACTATTATTAATGCAGACTGCACCCCTCTCTCAAGCTTCATTTTTGGAGGGATGCATCCAGAAGACTTGCTTGAGTTTCTTATGAGGGGAGGTCTGTGATGCCAGGAGTAATACCAGGATAAGATAACTTAGATAAAAAAGTAATGTATTTTTTCTTTATCTTCTCTCTTGTTTCTCTACAACCAGTGTTTTGTTTACATGGCTTAGGAATTTGTAATTTTGTCTCGTTGAATATAAAACAACACTGAATGTATTTTGAACTGTTTTGGATTCCAGACTTGCTGTCTTTTGTTGTGAATGCAACATAAAAAAATGAAAGACTAAGCACTGTCTTTTGTAGTTAGACTATTTTGCTGTAATCTCTGATGGAATTAATGGATTAGCTATCACTAAGACAACAAAATGGAGCCAAGGGTAGGAAGCAGGCTTGGTTATGTATTGGAAATTAAGCTCCAGATCCAGTAACGGGTACCATTAACAGTGAAAGGGAAGGTCTACAAGAGGGTAGTGAGACCAGCTATGTTGTATGGATTGGAGACGGTGGCATTGACAAAAAGGCAGGAGTCAGAGCTGGAAGTGGCAGAGTTAAAGATGTTAAGATATGCACTGGGTGTGACAAGGATGGACAGGATTAGTATATTAGAGGGTCAGCTCAGGTTGGACGGTTTGGAGACAAAGTCAGAGAGGCAAGATTGCGTTGGTTTGGACATGTGCTAAGGAGGGATGCTGGGTATATTGGGAAAAGGATGCTAAGGATGGAGCTGGCAGGTAAGAGGAAAAGAGGAAGGCCTAAGATAAGGTTTATGGATGTGGTGAGAGAGGAAATGCAGGTGGTTGGTGTGACACAGCAATATGCAGAGGACAGGAAGGAATGGAAACAGATGATCCGCTGTGGCGACCCCTAATGGGAACAGCCGAAAGAGAAGGAGAATTAAGCTCCAGATCTACACATTTTCTGGAAATTAAATGTGGTTGTTGAATTATTATATCTGTCATTTCATGTGAATTTTTGTACTTATAACTTTATGTGTATCTGAAATGTTAGGAGAATTTTTATCCTCTTCCTCTTATTAATAGACTTGGACACGTCAACCACACAATTTTTTCTTCATTTTACAGGTGTACATTTTGAATGGTTTCTTGAACAGTCCCACCTATACCTTTCAGGTGTTGTTCAACTGGATCAATTCTCCACCTTTCACTATTATGTGACCTAATACTCACATTTTGAAACACAGAAATAGTTATGTATCATTTTCTCTCACTTTTTAAGTGTCTACTTCCAACTATACCTTCTATAACAGTGTTTTCTAGTTCCCTGTCTTGAGAAACAATAAAAGGTACATTTCAGCCATTATTCCCTCTATGCTTACTGTCTTTACTGCCCACTTGTGTTTTGTACTTGGCATTGGGCTTTGCTGTGTCACAACTAACTTCTTTCCTTCATTTAGATATTTACAGTGCATACTCATCAAGTTGCTGCTTCCATATTTTGACCTCTCACTGGCTACAGCTGATTCAATGTTTTCCATGGTTCCAGCTAAAAAACGTGCTTACTGTTATGTACAACTTTATTGTTATAGTTGTACATAGCATGTCCTGTTCTATTATTAACCTGTTGGCAATTTGTACGGCAATGGATGACCCTCCAAGTAAGATATCAACTTGATCTACATTACGTAAATGTCTCAGGGCTTCATTGTCCTCTCTGCAGAGGAATTACAGAAATGACTTCCTTCTGATATTATTACAACTGTCTGAACTTCTAGCTTGTGAATGTGATCTGAATGCTCCTTTTTGCCAAAATTATCTGAACTAGACTCTATGAAATAAACAATGGCACTTATTTGGAACAGGTTAATTCTCAGCAGCTAATGAGAAGTTTGAATTCAGATCATCTACCCCAGAATAATTTTTCTCTATACTTGACCTCTTAAGAGTTTACATAGGAATGCTTCTCTCCTTTTCCCTTTCCTCACAATCACATTTAACTAACGTCCTTCATATTTCCCTTCACATTCCTTTCCTGGGTGACTCAAGACACATCTATTTTATCTCTCTCCTCATTTATTGCCATTACTTATCCTTGACCTATTAGCATTATCTGTCCACCTTTTCCACCTATGTTCACAATATCAGTATTTATAAATGCTGAGACATTAATGACACTTAGAATAGGTGCACATTTTACCCAGTTCTTGCTATAATTATGAACAGAGTTCCATGCTAAAGTTACTTTGCACATACAGCTTCCAGTTACTGACTTTTTTCTTTCTAAAAATTACCTGCATACTGTATAGATGGGTACAGTGAAAACACACCATAACTGCCTGCTATCACACCTATAAAACATCACATAGCCTGACTCTTTTAAATCCTTTAATACAAAAAAAAATTGCAATTCTCCATTAAAAAATAATTCTTTATTTATGTAAAAATAAGTAAGAAAAATAATTATCAGGGAAGATTAAAAAGTACCAAATACTAAAAGAAGAGACTTTCATAAGATAAATCAAATATAGCTATACTATACATGACTGCTTAAAATATCACCTAATCTTACTTGCAAATCATCTCCAAAATCTTTCCCAAATAATGAGACAAACCACAAAAAATATTCCATTTTAGGCAAAACAGCCTAATGGCTTACTGCACATAACCCTTGCTTTGAAACTATTTTATATAACGTTAAAATAATTTTACTGAAAACACTTATGTATGCATATTTATTTATTACATTTGTTTACACAGACTGTCCAACTGGGCCATGCAAGACCCCTTTTTAGTGGAGACCTAAGGAGGAAAGTTCCAAAACAAACAGAAAAAAAAAGAAGTTATGTTCTTACCATAACATTCCATCTGAGTAGTAGACTTCATTCTTCTGCACATATGGGTATACGGATCCGATTCGGATCCGAGCCGGCAAAACTTTTCAAGCTTCAGCTCTGAGCTCCAAGCTCCTCCCTTACCTATATTACATCACTTCCTCCTATCTAGCAACATAACCACAATCCTAAACAGGAAAAACCTGAAGAGTGAGGGGGATGGAGGGAGGGAAGGTGCAGAAGAATGAAGTCTACTACTCAGATGGAACGTTATGTTAAGAACATAACTTCTTTATCTGAAGTAGTTGACTTCATTCATTCTGCACATATGGGACAGAGTCCCCAGCTACTAGTAGTCCTGGGAGGCCCCTATGGAAGGATATTTCTGAGCACCGCAGAGCCAAAGGATGCTCTCCCTCTAGAAATAAGATCCAATTTATAATGAGAGATGAATGTATGCGAACTGGCCCAAGTTGCTGCCGCACAGATATCGTCTAATGGAACTCTTGACCAGAAAGCTGCAGAAGTAGCCATTGCTCTAGTGGAATGAGCCTTCAATACACCAGGAGGAGATAAGCCTTTGTCCTTATAAACCTGTGCAATACAAAGAGTGATCCACCTTGCTAAGGATACTTTCAAAACTGCTTTGCCCAAAAATGGTTTAGAAAAAGAGACAAACAATTGATCGGATTTCCAAAAGGGTTTAGTCCTATGGAGGTAAAAACGAAGCTGTCTATGGACATCCAATAAATGAAGCTTACGTTCACCTCTATTTTGGAAATTTGGAAAGAAGACTGGCAAATTTATAGACTGATTAATATTTGCTGCTGGGGACACTTTGGGAAGAAAGGAAGGATTCATACACAGCACAACCCTATCCTTGTGGAAAACCAAATAGGGGGGCAAGGAGGATAAGGCCTGCAACTCTGAAACTCTCTTGGCTGAAGTGATGGTGACCAGGAAGGCTGTCTTCCATGACAAAAACTTCATCGGAACTGATCCGGCTGGCTCGAAAGGGGGAGAGGTCAAAGCCTGAAGGACTAAATCAAATCCCAGGGGGGCACTGTTTCTTTAACTGGGGGTCGCAATAAAAAAGTGCCCTTCAGGAAAGCTTTACACAGTTTGGCAGAAGCTAGAGCAACCTTATTTTCACCCACATGAAAATTAGAGATGGCAGCCAGCTGAACCTTGATGGTGGAAGCACTTGTGCCTGATCGAAAAATATCGGCCAGAAAATCCAATATGGCCGGGATGGGGGGGGTGTAAATGGGTTCAGATTGCACTGAGAGGCCCAAACACAAAAACGTCTCCACTTGCTCTTGTAGAGTTTCCTAGTGGAGGCTTTAAGAGAAGCTACCAGAATATTCTTAACAGGGGATGAAAGTCCGGAAGTCCTGATGATCATGGGAACTGGAGCAGCCACGCGTCAGCTTGAGACTGAACAGGTTGGGCAAGGGCAAGCCCGATGGGTGAGAGATCAGATCCGGGCATGGATCTAGAGTCCATGGAGGAGCCAACAGGTAAGACCATAGGAAGGGAAACCACACTTGACACGGCCAGAAGGGAGCTATGAGAATGACTTTGCACTGCAGCCGTCAAGCTCTCTGAAGGAACTTCAAAATAAGAGGTAATGGGAGATAAGCATGCAGTAGCCCGGGAGGCCAAGCATGGACCAGAGCGTCCTGCGGACTTCTCCCGGAGGGGGGATCAGAGCGAAGAAGTTGCTTCACTTTGAGTTGGAAGGAGATGCGAAGACATCGCAGTAGGGTTGACCCCAAACACGGAAGATCTTCTCCGCCACTGAATGTTTCAGAGACCACTCGTAAGGCAGAAGGATTGCCCTGCTGAGACTGTCCGCTAGAATGTTGGAGCGTCCCGGGATATGCTTTGCTATGAGAAACCGGCTGGTAGATATGGCCCACTCCCAAAACCTCATGGGCTCGCGACAAAGGGGGTAGGATCGGGTCCCTCCCTGTTTGTTTATATACCAGACTACAGACATGTTGCCTGATTGAATGGCTACCGTCCCCGGAGGTGGGACAGGGTGGAAGGCTCTCAACGCTAAAAGCACTGCCCTCATCTCCAGGACATTGATGTGTAGCTTGGTCTCTGGAGGGGACCATGTGCCTTGGACCATTCTTCCCAGGAAGTGCCCCCCCCACCTGAGCTGGGAAGCATCCGTGGTCACCGTGGCTTGAGCCGGAGGGGCTAGAAAGCTGCGCCTCGCGAAAATGTCTGCTGATTGAAGCCACCACTGGAGTGACATTCTGTATGTCCGATTAATCCGGATGTGGAAATTCATCGGAAGGTCTAGCCAGGACCATTGAACTGCTAGATTCCACTGAAGGACTCTCATGTGAAGACATGCAAGAGGGAGGATAGAGATTGCGGCTGCCATCAAACCCAGGGCCCTGAGAACATTGGCTGCTGTGACTACCGAGTGATCCAAGATCGCCAATACATGGAGTCTGAGATTTTCTATTCTTTGTGGGGTGAGAAAAATCTTTGACTGAATCAAATTCAACCATGCCCCGATGAAGTCTATGATCTGAACCGGAGCCAGGTGGGACTTGTTGATATTGATCGTGATGCCTAACTTGTGAGCCAGACCGAGGAAGTAGTGTAGGGCCTGACACAAGAGACGTTTGGTGGATGCAGGGAAGAGCCAGTCATCTAGGTAAGGGAATACCTGAATGCTCTGAAGTCTCAGGTGAGCCTTTATGACCGCCATAACCTTGGTGAATACCCTGGGGGCTGTGGTAAGACCAAAGGGTAGGGCTCTGAATTGAAAGTGACTGGCCCCTAGCTGGAAGCGTAGAAACCTCCTGGAGCTCCTGTGGACCTTGATGTGATAGTAAGTGTCCTGGAGGTCTAACGAGCACATCCAGTCGCATTCTCTCAGAAATGGTAGAATGGACTGTAGAGTGACCATCCGGAATTTTTGTTTCTCTGCCGACAGGTTGAGGATAGACAGGTCCAGAATGGGCCTGAGGTCCCCCGTCTTCTTTGGCTCTAAAAAGAGCCTGGAGTAGATGCCTGATCTGGATTGATCTGGGGGAACTGGCTCAATGGCTCGTTTTTGTAGCAGCTTCGAAACCTCTAAAGCTGCAGCCTCCCTGTGAGCGGGTGGAACATCTGGAAGGCATGCTGGAGTTATGGGACATGAAATGAAGGGGATAGAATATCCTCTGGATATGATGTGTAACACCCAGCGGTCTGCAGTAATGGACTCCCTTGCCGCTGGATGTAAGGAGAATCTTCCCTCGACTGCCTCCAGAGTAGAGCAGCCAGGCAACCCCTCAGGGTTGCTGTGCGGGTCTGTCGGAAAAAGGTTCCCTGGACCCGAAGTTTCTGGGACCCCCTTTGCATCTGGGATGGCGTCGGTCTTGTCCCCCTCTGCCTCTCTGGGGGACTAATATTCCTGAGTGTCACAAAAGGACGGTGATTTCTGGAACCACATCTTCTTTTGCCCCTTTTGGTTCCTGGAATAGGACCTCTGGGGGTTAGAGAAGTGGATTCCGATGGCTGACAAAGTCTTTCCATCCTTTTCACTCTGGGTCAGTGCGTCACGTACAGTCTTCCCAAAGAGGGATGATCCATCGAATGGGGCGTTAATGAAAGACGCCTTAAAGGGGTCCGCAAATTGACACAGCCTGTTCCAGGCGTGTCGCCTCAAGGCAACGCCTGTACCAGCAGCTCTAGCGGCTCCCTCCGTGGCATGAGAGAGGAGACGCATAGAGGTATTAGTCACTGATTTCAGTGTAGTCATCTTCGCAGTGAAGGACTGCTTGTCCTGCTGTGACAGAGACTCTGGGGGAGACTCAGTTAGCTCTGATATAAGGTCTCGCTGCAGTTGGATGACATGTGCCAAGTAATTCAGCTCACGGATAGAAAATGTCACTGACGAGTACATGCGCTTCCCAAAACAATCCATCGACCTGGACTCCTTGTCTGGTGGATGGACCGAGGAACTCTCCTGTGCCAGTTCCTTTTTTGTGGCAGCTGCAACCACCAAAGCATCTACCGTGGCTCCCTTGGACCATGCCTGCCTGTCTGATGGCAGGGAAAGAATTTTGTCTGGCCTTTTGGGTATAGGCTCTACGGTGTCAGGATCCTTCCATGCTCTAGTGGTGATGAGGTCCACCAAAGGGTCAGCTGGAGGGGAGACCCAGGAAGTAGATGGGCCCATGCCAAAGGCTTCCAGGAATACGGACTCATCCACAGAGGGTTTGGGGGATGACAGACCTCCTCTTTGGCGGAGGATCTCCATAATGTCTCCGAACGAGACGTCCTCGGTAGGTGATCGGGGGAACCTCTCCTTCATCCAAGTCCGTATCAGTGGTAATTGACTCAGGGGAGTCCAAGTGCCTCCTCTTGCACTTGCACTTATGAGGTTCCTCTCCAGTGTGACTCTCTGGAGAGGATGCATAAGCCTCCGGGGGTTCCCTGAGGGGAAGAACCTGGGGTTGCCTTGGTATGGGCTGTCCCTAAGACAGGGCAACGGGAGCAGAATCCAAAATCAGAGGGGTCTGAGTGGAATCCGAGGATGTAAGCTGAGGTCTCAACCCCTGGGAGAGGACCCTTTCCACTGCCCTGAATGCCGATGGAGAGCATACCTCTATAGAACATAAGGAAGAGGCTCTGCCCGGCACCAAAGCAGGGACCGGAGCCGATGGCAGGGTAGTCTGGGCACTGAGGGTGGGATCTGAAAGAGCGAGATCTCGACCCTCGGGGTCAGACTCCCCGACCACGGCTCTGAGAGTCCCTTGGATCCGAGATCGGATCCGAGGAACTCAAGGTGATGGCCGGCATCGAGGAAACAAAAACCATTGGCACCGACCCCACAGCTCCGAAAGGTCTCGGACCCGAGAATCCGAAGCGTCGGGTCGGATCGGGGAAGGAGCAATAGGGTGGAGCATAGTAGAAGAAGAACCCTCAACAATGGGAGAGGGCCCTGGTAAGACCCCCATCTGAATCTGGTTCTGGATGAACCTCCTCATAAGCCTGTCCATATCAAGTTCGGATACACTCCGAGTCGATCTGGCGGAAGCAACCATCTCGGGTATGGGTCGGATCAGAGGGGAGCACCTCGGCTCCGATGGCTCTGTCGGCTCCGGTGAGAAACGGGGAGAGCAGAGCCGAGGAGAACGAGACCTGCATACCTTAGAAGAGGGGCTGCAGAAGGACTCCCTGTCCGGACACTTTTTCTGGGCCTGTCCCTCTCTTTATGTGCCTCTCCTTCTCTCTCTTGTCCCTACCTCTCTGAGACGACTCCGAGGAAGCAGGCCTGGTGGGATGTTGAGTCCCTGCCTGCACAGAGTCACCAGCTGGGGAGGAAACCGAGGCAGACTCCAGGGCTGAAGCTGGTAGCAGGCCTTTAGCTACCAGCTTAGCCTGATGATCCTTCAACACCCTAGGGTTAAAACCCGAACAAATGTCGCAGGAGGCAGAAAGATAGGCAACCCCTAAACATAGAACACACAGAGTGTGGCCATCGGCTGGAGAAAGCTTATGACCACACTCTGTGCACTTTTTAAAGAGAACTTTAGGCTATTCAGCCATAGCAAAGACAGAAAAGCCCTAGGGCCCACACACACACACACACACACACACACACACACACACACACACACACACACACACACACACACACACACTTAACAGGGATTGGGCCTAGGCAGGAACCAGTAACACAATACTACACAAACACTTAAATTAATAAGTATAATTAAAAAATGTTTTTATTTTTTTCAAACTAACACGACGACCAAACGCGATGTAAGGGAGGAAAAAGGGAAGGTATACACACTCAGCAATTAGCAACAAAGGACCAAAAACTTTACCAACTAGCTAGGAGCTCAGAGACCACGATGCTGACTCATAGAGCGGCAAATGAGATCTGGGGCTAGATAGGAGGAAGTGATGTAATATAGGTAAGGGAGGAGCTTGGAGCTGATGCTTGAAAAGTTTTGCCGGCTTGGATCCAAATTGGATCCATATACCCATATGTGCAGAATGAATGAAGTCAACTACTTCGGATTATATAAGTATGTCACAGTTCAGTTAGCATGTTAACCATACAAAAGATGTGTCAGGTAAAATATTTCACAGTTACATACAGACATACATATAAAAATAAATGCATCTTGCACATCTGACAGTTAATTAAAATATTATCATACAAATCTGTTAGTAAATATCAAAAGCAATGTTCAGTGTTTGATGGTTCCTAAGTAGTAGTGCTTTGAGTAGAACTAGAGTAGAAGAGCAAAGTAAACTTGGGCTGTTTGGCATTTTGGATATATTCTGTCTCTTTTAGTTTTTAGTGGTAGATATTTTGGTTTTAAGAAGTGGGTAGGTTGAGTATGAAAGAGTTCAGGAATGATCAGAGGGGGAGGTCGTGTGTAGGGAAATGACGCCTGGTGGAGTATAAGTAGTGAAGTCAGAAAGTAACCACAAGCATGATGACAGCAGGAAAATAGCATAGTTGTGTGGAAGGCTGCATATGTGAAAAGTGTAATGTGAAAGCTGGAAATATGCTAGGGTGATATAGATGTGAATTATTTAAAAAAAATGGATCATTACAGAGGGGTATGAAGGGGAGTCTAAATGCTTGAATATGACTAGTTACTTGAGGAGTAACTGGGATAAAAATGAATAGTACAACAAGCTTGACTCTACAGTGTTATAATTAGGGGAAGTAGATTTTGGTACAATGTGTAAATTAGCAAGGATATAGTTTCCCGTTAAAAAGAAAAGGAGTGCTGTGATTGGTTCAGAAGTATGGATGGTGCACTGTGATTGGGTATTGGTAAATTAGGAAATGAATAATTGTTGAATAAGGGTGTATGTGTGGGATTGGGGGTAGGGTAGCAGAGCAAAAATAAATTGAACTGTTACCTCTTAACAGGTAGGTGTCCAAAAACAATACATGCCATTTGGAGTAAAGCAACATATTGGGTTTATTTATGTGAGAAGAATTAGTGTACTGTCAAATAAAGGAAGCTAGGTATAGTGCTTGAGCCATAGGTAGCATAGTTTGAGAATGTGTATTTCTCTTGGAGTGGAATCTTGCGTTGTTTGCCTATTTTAGACAGTGCACCAGTACTATTTCACCTAACCTGCTCCCTTACACCCTGCTGAAGAGGGATAGGGAGGACAGGAATGATATGAGACAGCAGGGTAAGTAAGGTATAAAGCACAACAGAGAGAAAGTGTAGGTGGGGCAGTCAAAGGAAAACGCATGGAAATTACCCAAGAATCAAGCAAATGTGCCTCTGTGTAAGTAGTGTAAGCTACCCACTCCTAAGAAAGCACCAACAACAATCATAAAAAATTAAGCCAATAATGCAGGACTACAACTCAGAAAAAAACAAAATACTGGTTCAGAGCTGGAAGTGGTTTAAAAAGTGTCTGGGACAAATGAAAAAAAATCAAGGGGACTAAACGAGAGATCTATGATGGTATGCAGAGACACTGAGGTCAGGCAGGAGGAGACTAATAATGCAGGTAGCAAGTACAAATAAATGTGAAGGAAAATAAGAGAATGAAATAGTTTTGGAGTAGAGGAGTCCCAAAATACCAGCAAGGAATAACTGTTAGTGTCTGTTAGGAACCAGAGAGTAAAAGGATTCCAGCAGGATGTTTGTGGAGGAGGGTTACAGACTGTAGGACTATTGAATACAAAGTATGGCACTGAAGTGCGTGTATATAAACTACTCACTGTGCAGGCTAAAATACATGCAGATAGGAAAGGCTGCCCATCACTTACTTAAAACATGACGGCAGAGGTATTTGACAGTTTCGGTCCAAAATAAATGATGGATGGATGGAGCAGCCAGTTTTATTTGATGAGCATGCTGTGTGTATGTCTTAGAGATACTTCAGGTAAACCTCTTGTTGAAAAAAATAAGAGGCATATAAAGGATCAATAGAAATCCAATCAAATTAGTATGGTATGTACTGTATGTAAAACAAAATTGCCAACAGTAAATGCACTTCCAATGTAACTGGTTTCTTAATAAATGTAGATTAATTACTGAAATTACACTTATGGTGATGGGGGCCACATGGCTTATTAGTAAAATCCAGCAACTGAACAACATATACCCACAAGGCAGCAACGAGCCTCATTTTAAAAACAAACACACTTGCAAATTAAGGACATTTATCTTTCAACAAGCAGATTTTTAGCACGTTTAGTACCAGTACAACTGAGAAATGTATAAAATTAAAGACGCAGCAGAGAAAGAACATCAAGAGTAGTAATATAAATTTGAAGTAACAAAACAATATCACCAAATTCAAATTACATTTAGTAAGTTGCTAGGTAAAACTGCAAAATCTTAAGTTTAAAAAGTTCTCCTTGCTTTTTCTTTTTTAAGAACACTGTCCCTGGGATTCATTAACACTCATGAAGGCTTCATTTGAAGGCTACAATATTACAGAAAGTTAGCATCATGAGCAGCAGAACCCATTAAATATGCATGCTGCAAATTATGCTTACACTTTACAAGCACTGCTTTGTTGCCAGCAGCAGTGCTGGCAGCCATGAAACTGTGCAGGGAAGGACCAGCACGCAATGCAAACAAAAGTTCTTGTTTGCAGGCAAACTTATTATGCAAGCACACGTGGACAGCTTATATAAATTAAGGGCAAGTTGATCAGAAGAAGTAATATGCAGGTGAAGTTAAATGGGGAGAATGTACACAGAATACAATCTTAATACTGTGGACATAAGTATGAGGGAAGGGTAAATGGAGAAAATGAACTAAGTTAATGTAGTCAAATTTGAGTATGTATGTCACAAATAAACATTTTAAACGTAAATACTTCTATACTGATGTATGAATAATTAATGCTGTTCCTATTTCTTTACCCATGGACATGCTAATATCCCATGTGAGAGAGAGACACAATGCAACATTATAACAAAGAGGAGTAAATGTGGCATTAATGTTGACAAACAGAAAGGTCAGTGGATACATTAGGGAATGCATGTGTTATAACTGGCAGTAATTTTGTAATCTCCACTTTATCATGTATAAACAAGAAGAAATGAACCGTGTCATGCACATCAGAAAGGGACATGTTTTACCATTTGTTGTCATTTGGCAAACATATACAGGGGGTGTATTACCTTGAAACATGTGTTAGGCAAGTATCTGCTTTATATTCATGTACATCCCAAATGATACTATAATAGCATTCAAAATATACAAGTGGCAAATGACAACTCAGATCTGATGATACTGCAGCAGGTCAAGGTCTCTGTTAGTAAAAGGAGTACAACATGATTATAATGGGCATGCTCACAAGAAATTGCAGTGAACAGTGCTATAACAGCACATAAACAATACAAATACACAAGAAAATGTCCTAACACAGGTCCAATCACAATTTATGATGATCTTGCATAATGCCATACAGTAAGAAATGTTATGTAAGTCATCACGTCCTATAAAGCTGTACAGTGTGAAGAAAACAATTTCAGTAATACATAAATGTTAAGAGGAAGACTTACAATATAGTGCAGTCTTTTTCAGAAATTAAGTAATATCTATGAACAATGGATGACATAAGCAATATCTGCATCTTGCCAAGAGTTGAACACATGCCAGGCAGATATTAAAAAGATATAACAAATAACAACTCCAACACAGGTAAAATGAAACAACTAAAAACCAAACCAAGGAGAGAAAACCACGCTGAGTCCAAAAGGGTTATTGTTGTAAGCACTTTCGTTTACTAAGAATTAGCAAACTTCTTCAGACAGAAATAAAGTTAAATACACAGTTTAAATAAGCAACATAACTGGCATCACCACTTATTATAAGAGATCAAGCCTTCATTTAAAGGGCTATAAAGCAAAAAAGGTAAATAAACATATTCATGCATATTATTACATATTAATGCATAAGACATTAACAAAGGGCCTATACATAATACAAAATAACCACTAATATAAATAAATAAATATATACTTATAAAAATACTATTACCTATTAAGAGCCCTCATTTTTAAAATGCTCCTAATGTAAACAGAGTCATTAAGACCTGGAGGGACCAGGGCATTCAATTTCAATTGCCATATTAGTTCTTTCTCATCTAACTTCAAGGATACTGGGCCACCCCTAATATTGTCATCAATTTTATCAATGACAAGAAAAACAAATCCATGTATGGGATAATTCTTGATATGCCTAGCTAGAGCGTTATTTAAATTCATTTTATCAATAGCATACAAGTGTTCATAAATCCTGTGTAAAACTGTGTATTTAACTTTTTAAGGGGTCTTTCCATTCTGCCTACATAAAACGCAGCACATGTAGTACAAGAACTCAGGTACACAACCCCCCTTGAATTACAGTTGAAAGTACAGTTTTGTACCTACCATAAATGTAGATGTTCGAGTGTTCACCCTGCTGCAGTCATCACACTTGGGTTATCCTGTCGTCAGTCGGTCCCGCAGTCGGCCGGATTTCCAAAGTCTTGGTCCGACGTCAGTTGCTGTCACCTCATCCCTGATGTCAGTGCGCCAGGGGTACATATATTGCAACCGACGCCATTTTCTTCAGTTTTTCTTGCCCCTGATGTCAGGTGCCCCCAAAAAGGTGATCCAAATTAGTACCAAATGGTGTGAACACTGTGCAAACACAAAATCTCTTCAGCTATAAGCAAATACATCAATAAGGCATAGCAGAGATTTAGCCAGTAGATCAGAGGGGTTGGAGGGAGGGTAACCTGGTCTGCAGCAGGGTGAACACTCGAACATCTACATTTATGGTAGGTACAAAACTGTACTATGTTCATCATGTTACCCTGCTGCAGTCATCACACATGGATTGAATCCCAAAGCTAAGGTAGGGTGGAGGTATCATAGAGGGTTAGTGGAGGCAATGAGGCCCTGCAGAACTGCAGTGGCGAAGCCCGCCCTGGACTTAAGAATAAAGAGGTAAGTGATAGTGTTTGGTGAAGGTGTGTACAGAACTCCAAGTTGCAGCTTCTAAAAGTTCCTTGTTAGGAACCCCCCTGAGAAAGGCTGTAGTGGTAGCTGTTGCCCTGGTAGAGTGGAATCTAATGGTAGGAAGAACTGGTTTCCCATGATGGGTATAACAGAATCGTATGCAATGGCCTATCCATTTAGAAATGGTTTGCTTGGATATGGCCCTCCCTTGAGAAGCTGTAGCATAGGATACAAAGAGCTGGTCAGTTTTTCTGAAAGCCTTAGTTTTATCCAAGTAGTAACAAAGCTGCCTGTGAATGTCCAAGGAATGCAGGAGTCTCTCACCTTTGTTCTGTGGATTGGGAAGAAAGTGGGTAGGTGGATGGTTTGATTTAAAGCTACACTGGAAACCACCTTAGGCATGAAGGAAGGATTAGTTCGTAGAGAAACTCTGTCTTGATGAAAAATGAGGAAAGGTTCCACTGCCATAAGTGCCTGTAATTCTGAGACTCTCCTAGCAGAAGTTATTGCCAGGAGCAGGGCAGTCTTCCAAGATAGGAACTGAAAGTCTGCAGAGAAAGCTGGTTCAAAGGGAGGTAGTGTTAGTTTTTCCAGAACAACGTTGAGGTCCCATGTTGGTGTAGGAGCTCTTCTAGGTGGTCTAATGTTTTTTGCCCCTCTGAGGAACTGCCTTAGAAGAGGATTTGAAAATAAAGGTGGATTCGTGTCGTAGTGAGCTGAAATAGCTGAAGCATGGATTTTAATTGAGGAGAAGGAAAGTCCTTTGTGCAACATCTCAGCTAAATACTGCAGAATGTGAGGCATATGAGGCTGAGTTGTGTCTTGGCCTTTAGCTTGGTTCCAAGCAGAAAATCTTTTCCATTTGTCCGAGTAAGCCTTCCTGGTGCTTGGCCTCCTGGCTTCTAGAATAACATCCAGTACTGCTTGTGAAAGAGGGGCTGGTTGGATGCTTAATTGATTTGCCATGCAGCCAGGTTTAAGGTTTTGAGCTGGCTGTGTAGAATCTGTTTGTTTTGCTGCGTGAGCAAATGAGGTATTTGAGGCAATATCCATGGTGGGCTGTGAGCCATATTCTTCAATAGCGGGTACCAGTGCTGGCGTGGCCAATCTGGGGCTATGAGAATCAGTCGAGGTTTCTCCTTTTTGACCTTCAAAAGAACCTTTGTGAGAAGAGGTAATGGAGGAAAGGCATATGCTGTCAGGTTTTTCCAACTGAAGGAGAGAGCGTCCACTTTCCAAGCTTGATGGTGGAATGTCCTTGTACAAAATTTGGTCAGTTGGTAGTTTTGAGGACTGGCAAACAGGTCTATATTTGGAAGGCCCCATTTTTGAGTTATCATTGTAAATATTTGTGGGTCTAGTTTCCACTCGTGGGGATCTTTGATGTTTCTGCTTAGGTCGTCTGCCAATGTGTTTTTCTGTCCTGGCAGGAATTGAGCTTGTAACTGGACTTGGTAGGCCAGAGCTGTGTTCCATAAGATTATTGCTTGCCTGCAAAGAGGGTAGGAATGTGTGCCCCCTTGTTTGTTTATGTACCACATTACTGTGGTGTTGTCCGTCTTTATTGCAAGTTGTCCTGGCTGTAGTAGATCCTTGAAGGCTGTCAGAGCTTTCTGTACAGCTAGCATCTCTTTTTGATTTATGTGCAGTTTTCTTTGTTCTGCAGTCCATAGGCCTTGAATGCATTGCCCTGTCATGTGTGCCCTCCAGGCATAGTCTGAATCTGTTGTGATAGTTTGCCTGGCTGGGGGCAAGGTGAAAGGCTGACCTTTGTTGAGGTGACATGCCTGTGCCCACCATAGAAATTCCTGTTGAAGGCAGGGAATGAGAGATATCACTGTGTCCAAGCTGTGGCTGTGTTGAGACCATACGCTTTTTAGGTACCACTGTAATTTCCTCATATGCAGTTTTGCAAATGGTATTATCAGAATGTAAGATGCCATGAAGCCCAAAGCCTGCAGAATTTTTCTTGCAGTTAATTGGGTCTTTGTTGCCATTGTCTTGAAATATTGAGTCAGTTGTAGTTGCTTGTCTGGTGTAAGATAAGCCTTCTGGGCCGTTGTGTCCAAGCTGGCACCCAGGAATGTCATTTTTTGTGAGGGTACTAGTTTTGACTTCTTTTCATTTACTGTGTACCCCAGACAATTTAGTAGATGCTTCACAAAAGCCAGATGATGTAAGAGAATGCCTTTTCTTTCTGCTTGGATGAGGCAGTCGTCCAGGTACGGATATATTTGAATTCCTCTTTGTCTGCAGTATGCAATTACTGGTGTCAAGCATTTTGTGAAAACTCTGGGCACAGTAGATAAGCCAAAGGGCAGTGCAGAGAATTGATAATGGGTTGAACCTGCAATGAAACGGAGGTATCTTCTGCAACTTTGTCTGATAAGGACATGCAGGTATGCCTCCTTGAGGTCCAACGTTACCAGCCATGCTTCCTTGCCCAACATGGGAAGTAGCTGCTGTAGTGTTAGCATCTTGAATTTGGGAACTTGTAAGTAAGTGTTTAGAATTGAAAGGTCCAGAATTGGTCTCCAAGTATTGTCCTTTCTGGGTACTAGAAAGAGCCTTGAGTAAAATCCTTGGCCTTGCTCTTGAGTTGGTACCAGCTGAATGGCTCTCATGGCCTTGAGAGCTGTAATTTGTTTTTGAGCCTCTGCCCTTTGATTCTGTGGCAGGTTTGGCATTCCTCTTTTTATTGGCAAGGTGTGAAAGTGGAATCTGTATCCTCGTAAAATTATGTCTAGGACCCATTTGTCCTTTGTGACCATGTGCCAGTTGTCTGCAAATACTGCTAGTTTTCCCCCCAAGGGGGCTGGCAAAAGCGCTTTGTTTGGCCAGCTGAGGTGCAAGTCATTGAGTTTGCCTTCTGGTGGGTTGAGACCTGTCTTCTCCTCCCTTCTGGGTTGGAGTGCCCCATTGGTGAGGTTTATACTGGGCTTGTGGTTGTCCTCTGCCCCTTGGGCACCTGTATCTACCCCTCTGAGGTCTGTCAGTGGCTGGAAAGGACCAATTTTTTGTTGGCCAGTTTCTGCTGAAGCGAGGGGGTTGTACTTGTAGGAAATCTTTGACTGTCTGCATTTATTTCACCTTATCTTCCATTTTCTTTAAAACTTCTTCTGCTTTAACTCCAAAAAGAACATCCTGCTGTAAGGGAGCATCTAATAGTTTTGCTTTAACATGATCAGGCAGACTTTGTTTCTTTAACCAGGCATGCCTACGTATAAGTGATCCAGTGACAGCTGCTCTGCATGAGGCCTCTAAAGAATCAAACACACATTGTAAGGTATGTTTGCCCACCTGCTCGGTGGCGTGCAACAAATCCTGTACTTCTTTCAATTCAGATTGTTGAGGGAGGGAGGTTATCTTTTGTTTTAACCGAGAGATCAGAAATTGCTGATACTTAAGCATATGAAATTGACAATTTAGTGCTCTCATAGCTAAAGTGGCTGAGGTGTAAACCTTTTTCCCCCACCTGTCTAGTGCTCTTGAATCCCTTTCAGAAGGTACTGGATTTTTAGCCATGGAAGCCTTAGCCACCTTGGGACCCTGGGAGATAGTCTCTGGGTCAGCTACTGGGCTTTTGTAAAGGAATTTGTGGGAATCAGGTACTCTGTAGTATCTGTCAGGCTTGGCCGGGGCAGGAGGTAGAGAGTCTGGGTTGAAATTGGATTCTAAATAGACATCATCCACAATGTCCAAAACAGGAGGGATGGCTAGAGGTCTGTGTTGGGGGAGTAAAAGAAACTCTCTGAGCCTTTTCTTGGAATCAGAGTAATCCTGACCTTCCCAGTGAAAATGTTCCCTCATAGTGTGTAAAGTTTCCCCAAAAGAGTAGTCTTCAGGAGGGGAAGCTGAGGGAATAGAGTCCACAGCATCAGAATCTTCATAAGGAGAGAAGGAATAGTCTTGGTCCTCAGAGGAATCTGAAGAAATAGACAGTTGCTCAGAGGAAGCAGAATCTTCCTCTTGTCTAGGCCTTTTGTCAGGAGGAGGCTGAGAACCCCTGATAAGAGAAATCAAATCTTCAGCCATTTTGAGCATCTGTTTCTTCGGCATAGGACCTTGAACAGGAGACTGAAGTGTAGTCTTTTTTGATTTAGGAGTCTTCGACTTAGAAAACATTTTGACTATAAGAGTTGTCGGTCTGAAAACGCCTTCAGAAACCGATGGCGTTTCAGAAGCACTGACGTCCTTGGAAGGTAAATCGTCGGAAGGGCCTGAAGTAAAAGGCTGCGTCGGCCTAGTACATTCCATCAAAATATCCGTAGCGGTCTCAGGTTCCAAACCTGCGGTAGTCAGGGGCTGCGTCGGAGCCTCACTGATAACCGGAGAACCGGAGACCGGATCAACAGAGGCCTCGGAATCGGGCTTAGGCCTGGGCTGTCGGTCCTTGTCCCTGCGCTTTTTGTGCACGCCGGTAGTCAGTAGCTCTGACGGCATGTTATAGTTAAATTTTCTACCAAAATAGTGTAGTGTGAAATCAAATCGTCTTTTAATAGTACACTTATTAAATCTAGCACAAAAACGACAAGAAGTGACGTCGTGATCAGGGCCTAGGCAAGGTATTCAATAAGAATGAAAATCCTTATGAGGTATTTGCTTCCCACAAGAAATACAATTGTTAACTTCTTCTGACATCGGTCTGAGGCAAGAAAAGTTTCCCCAATGGGGTACTTAGCTTTATAGAAGACTTCAGTCTGAAATTCGAATTCGACAGTCTCAGGAGTCGGCCGACCGGCACTTGCGAACTGCTTCTGCTTCGGGCACCGTGCGGCAAGAAAGACTGAAGAAAATGGCGTCAGTTGCAATCTATGTACCCCTGGCGCACTGACGTCAGGGATGAGGTGACAGCAACCGACGTCGGACCAAGACTTTGGAAATCCGGCCGACTGCGGGACCGCCTGACGACAGGATAAGTGTGATGACTGCAGCAGGGTAACATGATGAACATCCTACCTTTGATGCAATACTTTTTATCCTGTATCACAAGGGAATTCCTAACATTAATATATTTACACCACCAGCAAGCCCCACATTTAAACATGCTGCAGTGGGTAAATATTGTTTAGGAGTCCCATTCTCCAAAATGCCTTTTATATTCCTTCCCTTTCTAAATACCACACAAGGTGAATCACCCACACTGTTTTTAACAGCATTGTTCTCCAAAAGGAAACACCAATTCTTGAAGAGAATAGATTTTAGCAAAGGGGCATCTAGTGAGAAAGTGGTAATAAAGCTCAGTTTATCCATCCCTTGATTAGAAAAAGCAGGAGGACGATTAAACTCAGGTATTAAACCACCATTACCATCTAAGAATTCACTCGCTTCATTCTCCAAGGTTCTTATGACCAAAATGCCATCATCTATCCCTAAGCTCATCCCATCACTAACCTCATCTTTGGCTAGTAAAGGTTTAAATATTCCATTCACTCTTTTAAAATGAACTTCACGAATCAGGTCGTCCAATAAACTACCAGGATACCCACGTTTGACAAACATCTCTCTCAACAAGTTATATTCCTCCATAAAGTCAGCCTCTAAAGAGACCATTCTTTTTGCCCGGACAGCCTGACCTTTGACACCGCCCTCTTCTGAAAATGGGGGTGACAGCTAGAATAATAAAGGAAGGCATTTGAATAAGTTGACTTCCTAAATATCCTAGAAATAAATCTTTCATTGGGAAAATCTTTAATTAATTCAACATCCAAATTTATTTAGGATATTTAGGAAGTCAACTTATTCAAATGCCTTCCTTCATTATTCTGCCTACACCCTTACAGTGTGATGTCCCCATTTGGAATTCTTATTAACAGGATTTCGATGTTTTCAGCATTCGATGAAGTCTGTTCGATGTTCAACGATTCCATGATGTCTGCATTCAATGATGTGATATAAACCCGAAATAGGTATACTGAGTATGTCATGATGAACACACTTAACGGGCTTGCAGCATTTCCCTGTTGGATGGTTCCTTGGATGGTGATGCCTTAGAACTACTTGTGATGTCCCCACTCTGGGCCAGTAATCAAGGAGCCTGGATCCTCACCACTGACAGTGGAGAGGAATGTTCACTTGGAATACAAATGGATACACTCAGTATTTCCAGATGCAGACCTCTCTGCATCAAGCACAATTTCCCTTAAGAGCACACAGGGAACACACTCAGCCCGGGGTCTGTATTTCTCTATCTGTCTCCCTCCAGGTCCCCAGTAAGACTCTCTACTGGTATAGCTGCAGAGTTATGTCCTCAGCCAGTGCCCAAGCCAAGTTCTCCACCACTCTCTCTGTGTCCTTGCTCCAAGTAGCTGACACACACACACTGTGAGATTTGGCACCTGGGGGTGGCTGGTACAGGTTTACTAGCTATTCCAAATTCTGCCCAAACTATAAGGTAGTTATCACTGCCACCAAGCACTACAAAGCCAGCTACCTAAGGCTCTTGCAAGGATACCCAATTATACTGAGTGAAATTAATATCAATACAAATGGTATTGTTGACCAGTAAGGTTTTCAGGAGCAGCCAGAGTTATCACCAAATAAATATATGCACATACTCTCAACACTTAAATATTTTTCTTAAAGGACCAGCCACAATTAGTTTAAGTATATTTAATAATAAATAAAACAAGAACAAGAAAATACTAACAGAGTTTCAACCACAGGGAAGATTAAAATTAACACTGATGGAAAGTTTCACACAGTTACAGAAAAAAAAGTATATAGCTAATCTCACTATCTATTCCTGATTTATTAAGACAATTACTCTTCCTACTTACTGAATGGAACAAGGCAATATAATGTGGGTGAGTGGTCCTTGTTATCAGATCCAAGACAGTATAGAATGCTGCTGAGACTTCACTCTCCTCTAATCCTAAACCATTATTTCTGTACATAATGACATCACATACATCTGGTCATCTGACTGTTTCCTGCACTATCCACCATCATTAGACGCTACCAGGGTTTAGCACCTATGTACTACAATACACACAGACAGAGCTTTACTCAGATGTGGTGAAGCTGCTGGAAGTCATAAAACCATTTCACTCTTCCAACAGGAGCTGCAAAGTACAGTTGTGTACACTTACCATAAATGTGGATGTTCAAGTGTATTCACTGTTGCCGTTATTACATTTGGGTTATCTGCTTGCAGTAGCCCTCACTCAGCCTGATTAACAAAGTCTTGGGTCCTGCATCAGTTGCTGTCCCTTCTTCCATGACGTCAGGTCATCAGGGGTATAAAACATGCAGCCGACGCCATTACATCTGTTTTTCTTGCCCCAGATGTCAGGTGCCCCCCTAATGGGAAACAACTAAATCTTTAATACAAGGATATACCTACAACAAAAAAGCAAATACACCAAAAAGCTTTTTGAGCATAGTAAGTGAAAGTAGAGGTATAGCCAAAAAAAGAAAGGAGGCTGGAGGGAGGGTAACCAGGACTGCAACAGTGAATACACTTGAACATCTACATTTATGGTAAGTGTACACAACTGTACTATGTTCTTCGTGTTTCACTGTTGCAGTCATTACATTTGGATAGATTCCGAAAGCTAAGGTTGGGAGGAGGAATTTAAACAGAATTAGGACCAGCTATAAGGCCCTGCAAGACAGCAGTGGCAAAACCAGCTCTGGATTTAGAAAAAAATTGGCAAATGATAATGCTTGGTGAAAGTATGTACAGAACTCCAGGTAGCAGCTTCTAGGATGTCCCTTGTAGGGATGCCCCTGAGAAAGGCTGTAGAGGTAGATGCAGCCCTGGTTGAATAGGGTCTGATGCCCTGTGGGGTAGGTTTTCCACGGTGCTTACAGCAGAAATGAATGCAGTGGCCTATCCATTTTGAAATGGTTTGCTTTGAAATAGCTTTCCCCTCTGTTCCTGCAGCACATGCCACCAGCAGTTTATCAGATTTCCTTTGCGGTTTAGTCCTGTCCAAGTAGAATCTAAGTTGCCTGTGCACATCTATGGAGTGCAGTATCTGTTCCTCTTTGTTCTGTGGGTTAGGAAAGAAGGTAGGCAAATGAATGGACTGATTAAGAGCCACACTGGATACCACCTTGAGCATGAAGGAGGGATTGGTTCTAAGGGACACCATGTCCACATGAAAGATGATGAAAGGCTCCACTGCCATAAGGGCCTGTAACTCGGATACCCTTCGTGCAGAAGTGATTGCTAAAAGGGAAGCTGTTTTCCAGGAAAGGAACTTTAAATCTGCAGTAGCAACTGGCTCAAAAGGAGGAAGAGTGAGTTTCTCCAAGACAAAGTTAAGGTCCCAGGCTGGAGTTGGAGCTCTCCTCGGTGGCCTTAAATATTTGGCCCCTCTAAGGAACTACTTGAGTGTTGGATGAGAGAATAGGGGAGGCTCTGTGCTATAATGAGCTGAAATGGCTGAGGCATGAATTTTGATGGAGGAAAAGGACAAGCCCTTATGAAGCATCTCAGTCAAATATTGTAGAATCTTTTTTTTTCAAAACAGGTTTATTGTTTTAACATACAAGAGAAATATCATAACAATTTTATACAAGTAATTAAAAATAGATATGATTATAACATTCAACAAAACAACTAAAGTATTTACAAAGACATCCACTACAATCAGATCAATTAATTAAACTAAAATACCATGCTATTGAAATTAGGATTTTTTTAACAAATTTTGTAAATTATCCCATACAATATAATAAGATGTTTTTCTAGTTGTTCTTGACCTAATTGTGTTTATTTCCATATGGCACACTATATTCATAACATTTTTAAATTCATTGAACGAAGGAGGTGTATCTGAAATCCAATTTCTGGTTATTATTTTCCTAGCCACTGCTAGAATAGACCATAACAAGGGAAGCTTAACCTTTTTAACACTTTGAGGTACAGGTGTGTTGAATAATATAAGAGATTTAGAAATAATGAAATTATCTGTAAAAGAGCCTGCAAAATTCATTAATTGACTTCCAGTATTCTTTCAATTTTATACAGTCATAAAACATATGAGCCCAGTCAGCATTAATTTCTACATTACATCTCTTACATAGATTATCTTTATTATTTATTTTATTCATCATCAAAGGTGTATAAAAGATCTATGTAAAATTTCCATGTATAAAGTCTCCAGACAATGGAAGACATAGTTCTGTAGGCAGATTCCAATATATATTGTTTATCTTGTTGATTTGGTGGGTCCCCATTAATAGAAGTGAAATAATTCCAGTATGTATCTACACTGTAAAAAGTTTCTTGTCTGATAATTTTATGTATGTATGAAAGTTTACCTTTATCAGAAACTTTATGTTGTAAATTTAATATCAAGTAATCAATCAGTGTTGGAATAGATTCTTTAACTGTTATAGACATTAGATCTATTTTATTAATGAGATGTTGTCTAAAGGTCTGAACCTCTAACCAGCAAATTTCTCTTAGATCAAATTCTTGTTTTAAGAAATCTAGATTTTTAACTTTATTATCAGATATCAACTGATACCAGTACTTTAGATCATTATCTATAGCTAAATGAGTTCCTTCAGAAGTAGATGACAAAAGCATACCCTGAGTATACATTATAGGGAATATAATAAAATTCCATTCCCTATACTTAGGGTGCATGAATATAAAGTTTCGATAGCTAATAATAATATTTAATGGGTAACAAACCATATGTTTAGGTGTAATAGGTGAAGTACAAAATTCCTTTAGTAACCATAACATGGAGTTATTTACAATCATATTTTTATGTGTTAAGGAGATTTTCATGAAGTGCATACTAATTAGCTCCCAATAATCTTTCCATTTTGTGACATATGACTGATCTATTAATAAAGTAATAACTTTTACAATAGAAGAGATAGTATATAAATTAAAGTCTGGAAAAGAAATACCCCTTGACACCAGCTATTAGTATGTTTCTTTAATGCAGTCCTAGGTCTATTAGGTGCCCATAGGAAATTTAACATTAGTGTATTCAGTTTCTTGATAATTATTTTTGTAGGTGGAAGTATTATTGATTGTATTAAGTATAAAATCTTGGGGAATATTATCATTTTAATAATTGTAAGTCTCTCCTCCATAGTAAAAACATATTATTCCAGGTATTAAAAAGATTTTGTATATTAAGAAAACAGGTATTATAATTATTATATATAATAGATTTAATATCTTTAGATAGTATTATACCTAAATAAGTTATCTGACCTGAATTGGGTACATATTTAGTAAAATCACTAATGAGAATATTTTTTCGTGTATATATAGGTAGTATTTTAGTTTTTTCTTCATTGAATATTAAACCAGAAATACTTTTAAAATTCATCATTTTATCAAATAGAGACTGCATAGAAGAATTAGATCCTGCTAATGTAATTAGAACATCATCTGCAAAAAGTTGAATTTTGGATGTTGTATTTTCATCTATTTCAAAACCCTCTATGTCAGTACTGTTTCTGATCAAATTAGCCCAAGGCTCCATTATTAAAGTGAATAATAGTGGAGAGAGTGGACACCCTTGTTTTGTACCTTTAAAAATGGGTATTTTTTGTGAAACATATGTTCCTACCTTAATATAAGCCAATGTTCCTTTGTATAAATGCTCAATTAGATTTACAAATGCATCTGAGAAGTTTGTGCACTTCAGTAAGGTAAACAGATAGTCCCAACTTACTGAATCAAATGCTGAACTTATATCAAGACTAATAAGTGTTAAATCTTTCTTTTTCCTATTTGCAAAATCAATTAATGTTAAAGTTCTTCTTATATTATCAAAAATATTTCTATTTACAATGAAGCCTGTCTGATCTATATCTATAATGCCGGGGATGATTGTCTTCAATCTATCAGCAAAAATATTCATAAACATTTTATAATCAACATTAAGTAATGAGATGGGCCGATATGAAGTACATCTAGTTGGATCTTTATTAGGTTTTAAAATTGGCGAAATAAATGTATATTGCCAAGATGGGGGGGTTATTAACTCAGTTTGGGCCAAAATAAAAACCTTATGTATTAATGAATATGTACTTTTAGAAAGGATTTGATATATCTCTGGTATAATACCATCATTACCCGGTGCTTTGTTTGATTTAAGCTTATTTATTTGTGTAATAACCTCTGTATATGAAATACTTTTGTCCAATAGTTTAATCTGTTGTATATTAAGCTTTTTATTCATGTTTGTGGTTATAAACTCCTTTATTTTATCCTTAGGTTCCATGTTAATGTTATTATGGTTAATTTTGTGAAAGTGATTTCTAAATTCATCTAGTATTTCTGGTATACTAGAAACATTCTTCTTTTTCCTTAGAGAAAAGATTTCTTTGATATGATTTTGTTTATTCAACCTTTTTGTTTTATTTTTAAGTCTATGTAAGTATTTGGGGCTTATTGAATAAGACAAAACTTGTATTCTCTAAAGTTATTTTAACTTTATGAGTTAAAATTTCTTTGTATTTCTCATTTAGTTTGTTTATTTCTTCAATAACTTTCTTGTCCATAATATTTTCTTTATTATTATGTTTATAAGAGTCTAATTTACTTTGAATATCTATCAATTCCTTATCCCAAGATTTCCTTTTATTATTATACCATCTGATACTTTGTCCATATAGATATGATTTTAAGGCATCCCAAACATAGACAATGGAGACTTCAGGAGTATTATTTATGTCTAAAAATGTTTTACTTCTGAAAGTATATATTCTTTATAGTCTTTTAGTTGAGTTAAGTATGCTGGTATCCTTTTGATCTGAACATTATGAGTATTTTATATCATGAACTCAAAAACAATTGAATTATGATCAGATATAGGACATGAAATGATTTTGGAATTAATTAAATCTGTTACCATCTGGTTAGAAATAAAGACCCTATCTATTTTTGAATAAGTTTTGTATCTGTTAGAAAAAAAGGTGTATGGTAATGATTTTGAATCTATCTGATTATTAATATCATTCAAATGATAAGAATTAGCAAAATCATTTAAATGTTTTGCATTAGATGTAATTCTTCTTTTTCCTGTAGTGGTAGTATCACTTTCATGTAGTATACAATTAAAGTCACCAGCTAAAATAATATCTCCTATAGAGAATGATATGATCTTATCAAGATGATGTTTCACTGTATTAATACCAATTCCAGGTATCCAATATACATTAATTAAAGTGTAAGTCTTCCCATTAATTTGTATTGTAACCATACAAAACATTCCTTTGTCATCCTGATAAGACTTAATGGTTTTAGGAATGGGCATACTTTTATTCCATAAAATAGCCACTCCTCTTTTTTTCTGAGTGTGCTCTGAACTAACCAATACTGTATATTTGTTTGTGGCTAGTTTATCAATATCTTTTTTCAAGAGATTGGTTTCTTGCAGGAAGACTAAGTTGGTCTTATGTAAATGTATCTTATTAGGCTTGCCCTTTTACACGGATTATTCAATCCATTAATGTTTAAAGAAATTCCTTTTAAAGATGTCATTTGGCATTTTTAAAACTTAAGAATCTTATGATCAAAATAACAAATAACAACATAAGTAATGTTACATCTCCTCCTTTAGGTGTACCTTTAAATATAGCTGTATTTATTGAATCTCTTATGGAATTTTTTATAGGATTCAATTTTGTTTGTAGTGACAATGAGTGTACAAAATATATTGTGGATGTCAAAACTATATACATGTAACAATGAACAAGTGAAAATAATGTAAGGATTAAACCTTGCATCCAGCCTGGAGTTAAAAACTCCAACTTAGAGTAGTATTTACCACCCAAGTTAACCCCCTACCCTAAGCAGCAGTACCTCAGCTACCACCTTATCAATTTAATACTGGTTATATTTAACTTCAATTAACAGCTTTCAATTCAATTATCTAGCAAGACAAGACTACACATTTGATAAAACAGCATCATATAAACTAAAATAAACTTTTTTTTTAAACTATTCATACTACTATATACATCTATGTAATATAATACACTTGTATTTAAATAGCATTCAAATAATCTTGATATTAGGAACCAAGAGGAGAGAGAGAAATAAAAGATGTGAAAGAGGGAGAGAGAGTGAAAGAAAGAGAGAGAAAAAAAAAAAAAAAAGGAAGGCATATTTACATATTAATTTATTCAAAGTATGTAAAAATAAGTTCTAATATTCATTTAAATCAAAAACTTTGGCTAATATGGTTCAGACATTACATATATTAAGATGCATCTATTTTCTGTCATGTAAATGCAGTCAACAGCTTCAAAAAAACCTTGAATTGCTTGTATATGAGCATTTTACTCATACTCATTATTGTCAATAGAATAAAATATTATATTTATAGAAATTGTTATAAATCATACTGGATAGTTATGCAAATTCTCAGAAACACTTGCATTATTGTAAAAAAAGCCATCTGTATTTTGTATGTCTATACTACTGCTTTAAAATATATCACATGACAATTTCTTCCAGAATAGAGTTATAAAGTTATTTATGCTTGTCAATCAGATGAATTAAATGAGTTATAGTAATGTATATGTTTGGAACATAAGTTTTTAACACAGATTAGTATGCTGCAGTCAAGTAGATTTTCAAAAACACTTGAATAAATGTTTCATTTTCTATGCCTTCTAAAATAAGACATTTACTTACTACAAGAAACTGCATCATTTAAAATCATTATAACTGACATATTTTATGAATTATAACATAGATATTTAAGTAATTATATAAAATAACTCACATTTAGATGTTAAAGAGTTCATTTTCCTTCACATAGTCGCATTTGCATCAGTTCTACTTCCTGGTAGAGTGTTCTTCCTGAATCTGCAATGTGTCAGTGTGATATCTGGGTCAAAGGTCAAATTGACTGCTTTCAGCTTCTCTGTGAGAATTCTGAGAGTTGAAGCTTTTGAAACAACTCGAGGACACTGTTCATGAGGTAGCCCACATCCCAGATTGTCTCCCTTAACATTTTGGCGGGAAACTTGTTAAAAACTAGTGACAAACATTCATTTAGCAGTGTAAATGCATCTAAACATGACAAAACCTTTGCGATGTATTTTACAGGTTATTACAGCCTCTATGCAAGTGAAATTAAGCCCAAAGTTATTAATAAGTAATAAAACTCAATATTTTTGTCTCAACTCAATTTTTATGCAAATCTTATTATTTACTGTGTCTATATGATCAAAAACATTTCTAAATATTAATATGAAAAAAAAAATAAAGAGAAAGAATAAAGAAAAGAAAAAGAAAGTAGAAAATAAAAGAGTGTAAAGCAGAAAAAAAATGTAAGAGAAAGCTATAAGAAGTATATACAATGGAATATTACTTACTGTTTATATTAATAGAGTTAAAAATAAAACATTATTTACTATTATTTAGTTCTAATTATTATTAGTTAAAGCATGACAGATTATTTACAAACAAGCATAAGCAGTATAATCAAGAAAGTATAATTAGGAATAGCATTTGAAGAACATATAAACTTTTTACAAGGAATAAATATGTTATTATTCCATTTATCATATTTTCATTACTCTTCTCTCCCTGCCCTCCCCCACCCTTTACCCACTACATAATCTAAATAGAATGTCATTGTTTAAACAAAGAAAAGAAGAAAAGGAGAAGAAAAAGAGAAAAAAAAATGCATCAAATTACTGACCTTGCTTCTCTTTTTCAGAAAGAGAAACAAATTGAATAATAGCTTGTTATTAGTTCCTCAGATATTTTGACTGGTTATGAAACAAAACATTTCTTTGCACACAGAGAATAACTTTGATTAAATCTTTTTCAGAATATCTGTGGTTTTCTGGAAATGCAGGAACTATATTTAAAAAGATTAATAATGAAGTAAAATGACGAGAGAAAAAAAAGAAAAAAAAAACATAGAACAAATCATTTGTTTAGTCTCTTCTTCTTCTCTGAAGTCTTCCATGACGTTTCAGTTGCCAGTCTCTTTAATGAAGGACTAGCCCATTCCATTTCCTCTATTTTATCCAAAATCTTATTTTTTTTTGATAAACAGTAAAGCAGAGTCTAAGTCATCAAAAATTTTAGGACCATCAGGAAGGAAGATTTTTAGCTTGGCAGGAAACAGAAGGTATGTTTTAAACTGTGCTTTTTTAAGCTCCCTTATTAGTGGCAGAAAACCTTTTTCTTTTAGCTATTACCAAGGAAGAATAGTCATTGTCAAAACGCACAGTTGTCTCATTAATCTTAACAGGAGCTTTAGCCCAAGCAGATTTAAGAACCATCTCTTTATCAAAAGATGATAGAAATCTAACTATAACTGATCTAGGATAGTTTTTGTTAGAGTTAGTATTAGCTATAGATCTATGTGCTCTTTCGATACCAAAAGAGAATGCTTCTGGTAAGTCTAAAGTTTTAGGGAGCCATGTTGTTAAAAAAGAAGTAATATTGTTACCTTCAATATTTTCTGGCAGTCCAAAAATCCTAATGTTATTGTGCCTAGATCTATTTTCCAGGTCATCCAGCTTTGTTTGTAAATGTGTATTTTGTTTCAGCAGAAACTCAATGTTGATTTCCTCTTCTTGGATTCTATTTTCCATGTCATTCACAGCTTCTTCTATGCCTGTCATCTGGATCTTCTGTTGTTGCAGGTCTATATGTAACAAGTCTATTTGTTTTGTAGTTTTTCTATGAAGGTATCTATTTTAGTATCCATTTTATCAATCTTAGCAGTAAGTTGCTGGATTATAGTTATCAGAGACTGAAGTTCTTTCTTGATGCTGGAGTCTTGAGAATTTGTCTTACTGGAACTCATTTCAGACTGATAAACTGACAGGAAAATTTCCAAAGTGATTTCTGACAGGAATATTGTTAAAATTTCCTTTCTTTTTTAGATATAGTTCAAGAACTATATAAAACAAACATATTTAGAAAGAAAATTACTTCAAAAATTAATTTTTTAAGTAATTAATTCCTGTCAGTGTAATGAAATTGGTGGAGCTGAAGAAATCTGCTGCTATCCTGTGTTCATTCTTGGCCACGCCCCAAATATTGTAGAATGTGAGGTAAATTGGGCACTGTTGCGCTCATCCCTTGAGATTGGTTCCCGGTACAAAATCTTTTCCATTTTGCAGCATAAGATTTTCTAGTACTAGGCCTCCTAGCCTCTAAAATGATATCCATCACAGATTTACTGAGGGGTGGTAAAGGAGAGATTAGGTGATTAGCCAGGCTGTTAGGTTCAGGGTTTGCAGCTGAGGGTGCAGAATCTGGTTCTCCTGCTGAGACAACAGGGAAGAAGTCTGAGGCAGGTGCCATGGGGCTAAGCATGACACACTGCACAGGAGGGGGTACCAGTGTTGGCGTGGCCAGTCTGGTGCAATTAAAATCATCCTTGGCTTGTCCTGTTTGATCTTTAGTAGTACCTTGGAGAGCAGAGGCAAAGGAGGAAAGGCATAAACTGATAGGTTTTTCCAGCTGAAGGATACAGCATCCACTTTCCAAGCTAGTTTGTGGGGACACCCTGTGCAAAATTTGTCCAATGGATGGTTCTGGGGGGAGGCAAACAGGTCTAGATCTGGGATCCCCATTTTCTTGTCAACATGTTGAAAATCCTTGGTTCCAGTTTCCACTCATGTGGGTCCATTTGATTTCTGCTTAGTCCATCTGCCAGTGTATTTAGTTTTCCTGGCAGAAATTGAGCTTGTAGATTCACTTGGTAGATCAAGGCTGTGTTCCACAATGCCATGGCTAGTCTGCAGAGGGGGTAAGAATGTGTACACCCCTGCTTGTTTATGTACCACAAGACCGTGGTGTTGTCCGTTTTTACCATTAGTTGTCCTGGAAGAATGTGGTCCTTGAAGGCTGTCAGAGCATTCTGTACAGCTAACATTTCCTTTTGATTTATGTGTAGGTGCATATGACTTGGGTTCCATTTGCCCTGAATGCGCTTCCCTGCCAGGTGAGCAGGTGAGCCCCCCATGCATAGTCTAATGCACCTGTTGTTAAGGTTTGGGCAGCAGGGGGTAGTCTGAATGGTAGTCCCTTGTTTTGGTGGCAGGCCTCTGCCCACCAAAGAAACTCTAGACATAGACATGGTATGATAGGAATCATAGCTTCTAGATCCTGTGAATGTTGACACCATAGGCTTTTGAGATACCATTGCAGTTTCCTCATATGCAGCCTTGCATATGGAATTAGAAGAATGCAGGAGGCCATGAACCCCAAGGCCTGCAGTATTTGCCTTGCAGATAACTGGGTTTCTGTGGCCACTTGTTTGAAGTAGGTTGTCAAATGAGTTCGTTTCTCTGGCGTGAGGAAAGTCATCTGGGAAGTTGTATTCAAGCTTGCTCCCAGGAATATAATTTGTTGGCAGGGTACCAGCTGTGATTTCTTTTCATTTATGGTGTACCCCAGACAAGTCAGAACCCTTTGAACAAAGGCCAGATGATTCAAAAGTATGTCCCGGTTTTCTGCCTGAATTAGACCATCGTCCAGGTATGGATATATTTGAATATTTCTTTGCCTGCAGAATGCAATGACTGGAGCTAGGCACACTGTGAATACCCTGGGTGCAGTAGATAAGCCAAAGGGCAGAGCAAAGAACTGATAGTGCATGTCACCTGCTTTGAAGCGTAGGTATATTCTGCAGGACTCCCTGATAGGGATGTGCAGGTATGCTTCTTTTAAGTCTAGTGTTGCCAACCATGCATCTTTGCCTAGCATAGGAAGCATCTGGTGAAGAGTCAGCATCTTGAATTTTGGAATCACCAGAAAGGTATTTAGAGTAGAAATGTCCATGATAGGATGCCATGTATTGCCTTTTCTGGGTACCAGAAAAAGTCTTGAATAGAAACCTTGTCCCTTTTCCTCTTCTGGTACCAACTGAATAGCCCCCATGCTTAAGAGAGAGAGTATTTGATTTTGGGCCTCTGCCCACTGATTTGGGGGTAGATATGGCCACCTGCTTGGTGTTGGTAAGGTGCGGAAGTGAAATCTGTATCCTTGGGACACTATATTTAAAACCCATTTGTCCTGGGTAATGAGTTCCCAGTTTTTGGCCGGCAGACCAATCTTTCCGCCTAAAGGAGCATTCAGTTGGGAAGTGCTTGGAAGTTTTAAAAGCAAGTCATTGCGACAGTTTTCCATAAGGGGGAGTCTTACTATTCCCTGATTTGGGTGTGGAAGCGCCCCACTGCTTAGTCCTGTGTGTCCCCTAGGACTGAAATCTGAGGTTTCTGCTGTATCTGGGTTTGGCTTGAGAAGACCTGGAAGGGGCTGGAAAGGACCAATTCTTAGAGGGCCAATGCCTACTAAATCTAGGAGGCTGAACTTGTATGAAATCTTTAACAGTTTGCATAGATTTAGGTTTATCTTCCATCTTTTTAAGAACTTCCTCAGCCTTGTTGTCAAACAGGCAGTCCTGATTTAAGGGAGCATCCAACAATTATGTTTCAACATGATCAGGCAAAGATTGATCCTTAAGCCAAGCATGCCTTCTGAGCACAGACCCAGTAACAGCAGCCCTGCAAGAGGCCTCTAATGAATCAAATCCACATTGCAAAGTATGTTTTCCAACCTGTTCAGCAAAATGCATGAAATCCTGTAATTCTTTATTTTCCGCACAGTCAGGGATCACCATCATTTTTTGTTTAAGCAATCCAATAACATGTCGCTGATACTTTAACATATGAAACTGGCAGTTTAAAGCCCTAATGGCCAAGGGTTGCAGAAGTGTAAACCTTCTTACCCCATCTATCCAGCGCCCTGGAATCTCTATCAGAAGGGATAGGATTTTTAGCAGTAGAAGCCTTAATGCCCTTGGGTCCCTGTGACATAGTCTCTGGATGCAACACATAGTTCTCAAAGTCAGTGTGCTAAACAGTCACAGCCCTTAAGGCCAAACACAATGCCAGACACACTTGTTATAGGTGACTCCATAGTCAGACACACTGACGTCCCACTCACCAGACTGAACAAGGAAAAGATCACAGTAAGCTGCCTGTCAGGCACTAGAATCCGCCACATAACACAAGCACTCAGGTCACTCCACAGCAAGTACAAGTATGACTCAGTCATTGTCCATGCCGGTGTGAACGACCTGAGACGTACCTCCCTGGACTACATGAAAAGAGACATAGAGGAGCTCTCAGATTATGTAGCCCAGGCTGGTATGACCCTGACCCTGAGCAGTATCCTACCCTCACCAAGAATAATGCCACAATACAGAGACAAAATGATCAGCTTTAATAATTGGCTTAATTACTGGTGTCATTCTAAGGGGATCCAATGTCTGTCTGCCTGGGATGACATGCTTGACAAGCCACGCTGCTTCGCAAGGCGGCTTGCACCTGTCACCCTGGGCTTCGGATATTGGCAAAGGCTCTTGCCACCCCATAGTGCCTTTTTAGGCAAGGCTCAAATGATAAACCTACCGCCCTAGAAAACAAAAATGGAGAAAAACTAAGGGTAATACTGCTCAATGCCAGAAGTCTAAACCTCAAGATGCATGCCCTCGAAGCCCTCCTCAGTATGGAGAACATCGATGTCTGTGCTGTGACTGAAACCTGGTTCAAGGCTCCTGACAGCACCCCAGCACTATCAGATTATACCTCATATCATGTGTTCCGGCCCCAAAATCCAGACCGAACCACAAAAGGAGGGGGAGTATCCATATTCATAAAGGATACCCACACCTCCAGGTTAGTGGCAACGCACGAAGCATCGGAGACCATCCAGGTGCAATTAATCATATGTAAAACTGCCCTACAGTTTGTAACATGCTACAGACCACCTTCTCAAACTCAGGAAACCCACACAGCCTTCCTGAAGACACTGGAGAGTATGAATGTCTCTCCAAACACCATCATATTGGGTGACTTCAACTACCCAAACATAGACTGGGAACATTACTCAAGCCCCAACACCCTAGCCCAAAGGTTCCTTGAGTTCATAAACTCAAATGCTATGGAACAACTAGTCACCATTCCCACAAGAGGAGAAAATATACTAGACCTGATCATCACAAACATGGGGACAAAATGCTCCACACCGGAAATATATCCCTCATTGGTGAGATCAGACCATAAATTAATCTCACTGGAGATCCACATCCCGCCCCCACCCTCAGCAAAAAAGACCACAGTGAAGAACTTCTCAAAAGCAAACTTCACACTTCTTAAGACTGGAGTGGTATCCTTCAAGGCCCCCAAGCCAGTGGAAACCACAACCCATGCTGCTGAAACCCTTACAAATGCCTTTTACGAGCACCTCCAGGAATGTATGGATCAAGCAATCCCTAATAAAATCAAGACCCTTTCCACCAAAGGCAGGCGCCCGGTCTGGTGGACCCCAGCCATAAACAAACTCTACAATAAGAGGAGAAAGCTACTACATGACAGAGCAAAATCCCTAAAAGGGAAGGCATCTCTGATCAATACTAGCAAAAAACTACGATCACTCATAAAATCATCCAAGGCCAACTTTGAGAGAAAAATCGCTAATGACACAAAAGACAATCATAAAGCCTTCTTTAGCTATGTTAGAAACCTGGGTGGAAACTCCCAGATATGCTCAGAATTAGTCCAAAATGATAAAAATCACTGAACCCACAGACATTGCCAACATACTGGCAGACAGGTTCAGTGCAAATTTCTCTCCTCCCTCCCCCCCAAAAGGAGAAATATCTATCCCACCAGAGTCTAGCCTCCCAAACATCTCAGATGCCCAGGTGAGCGCTGCTCTCTCTAAAGCAAAAACACAGCATCAATGGGACGGACGGTGTCCCCAGCTGTGTGCTACATGAACTCAATGAGGAACTAAACCCACACATAAGGCTGCTGTTTAATCTTAGCCTTACTACAGGATACGTACCCAAAGAATGGCGTGCGGCAACTGTGGTCCCACTCCACAAAGGCGGTGCTTCTACGGACCCTGGAAATTACCGCCCCATAAGCTTGACGAGCCTTGTCTGCAAAGCTATGGAGAGGATCATAATGGAACTCATAAATAAAGACATTGGGGACCTACAGACACTGGATCCTACCCAATTTGGCTTTGTCAAGGGCAGATCCTGCCTCTTGAACTTGGTCGACTTTTTCAAACAGTCACTAAGGCCATTGATGAGGGTAAGGCAGTTCACACAGCCTACCTTGACCTAGCAAAAGCATTCGACACAATACCCCACTCGGGCATCATAGAAAAGCTCACCAGCTTAGATGTAAACCCATATGTCACAAGATGGGTTGCAAACTGGCTCAAGGACAGAACACACAGGGTTAGAGTTGCTGGTGCCATGTCAGACTCTAAGCCGGTCACGAGCGGTGTCCCACAGGGCTCAGTCCTGGGCCCCCTCTTGTTCGGCATTTATTTTTCTGAAGTGCAGGCAAACATAGGGGGATTGTGGCTGACAAAATTTGCAGATGACTACAAACTGGGCACCATAATTGACACTCCATCAGACACAGAGATCCTCCAGAGAGGTCTCATAGAAATGGATAACTGGTGCCAGAGCCATGGCCTTAAGCTAAATGCCAAAAAATGTATAGTCATACCCTTTGGGAAAAACAAGGTAACCCCTAATTACCACATAGGTGGTAATCCATTAAACACGGAAGAAGTTATCAGGGACCTGGGGACCCAAGTTGACAGTAACCTCTCTTTTGACACTCACATTGCCAAAGTGGTTAGGAAGACCTTCTACATTGCCCACCTGATCATGAAGGGATTCACATCCGGATCAGGAGAGGTCATTGTACCCCTGTACTCTTCACTTATCAGACCAATGATTGAGTACAACGCCCCATTCGGAATGTACCTTAACCGACACCTGCAGCAGTTGGAAAGACCCCAAAAGTTCCTCACCAAAAGGATAAAGGGGCTCAAACATATGTCATATGATGCCCGACTGAAGAAACTCCAGCTCTATTCAGTCGCATACCGTTTGCTCAGAGGTGATCTGTGCCTGACATACAAGGCCATGTCCAACCCGGAATTAATGGACATGCTCCACCTCAAAAAATCCAAATCCACCAGAGCCACGAGAGCAAGAGACTTAAACCTCAACACGGATATAAATAGGACGTGCTGGAGGGACAGATTCATCACCCAGAGACTCCCTACACTATGGAACAGAATCCCAGTCCATGTGAGGCAGAGCCCCTCACTGACTCTGTTCAAGAGAAATCTTGACGAGTGGATGGGAGATCGTAGGTTTACCCCGGGAATCATCTCTGTATTACTGCTGGACAGAGGCACAGCAAACTAATGGGTATAGTATTCTCATCCTAAGGGGTGGAGAAAGCCACACACACTCTGGCTAGGCTTATGAATGCCCTAGGGCAGATAGCCTAGTATGAACCTATGAACCTATGAACCTATGGATCCGCAATAGGATTTTTAAAAATGAACTTGTGTGAATCAGAAACCCTGTAATATCTGTCAGGTTTTCTGGGAGCAGGAGGCACAGAATCAGGTGCCGGAAAAGCATCATCAACAATGTCTAGTACAGGAGGAATAGTTAAAGGTCTATGCTGAGGCAGGAGTAAGAAATCTCTACGCCTCTTTTTTGAATCAGAAAAATCTTGGCTTTCCCAGTAGAAATGCTCCCTTAGAGTATGTAAGGTTTCACCAAAAGAAAAATCCTCTGGAGAGAAAGCAGAGGGAATAGAATCCTCTGCATCAGAATCCTCATAAGTAGATAAGGGCAAATCCAGATCATCAGAAGAATCAGAAAAATCGGAATACAGGTCAGAAGATTCATAAACAACTTCAGTCCTAGGTCTCTTAGAAGGGGGAGGTTGGCTTCCCCTGATTAGAGTTATAAGATCTTCAGCCATTCTTATCATTTGTTTTTTAGGCATAGAGGCCTGAGCATGTGGCCTGGGTGTCGGTTTTTTAGGCATGGTTCGAGATTTAGGCCTAAATGAAGAAGGAGGCGTCGGTTTAATATGCACGTCCATAGGCCTGAATACACCCACAGAAGCCAGTGCCTGCACAGCGGCTCCAGAACCATCCAAGGTAGAGACATCTGTGGGTTCCATAGTTGAAGCATCTCACGGCATACCGGACTCTGAATGGGTCTCAGTAGAAGCCTACAAATCAGAAGTAGCAGGTATCAGGGGCTGCAAAAGCGCCTCACTGAGTACCGGCGAACTGGCAACTGGCTTAGGAGAAGCATCTTCAGCAGTTTTGGACCTCAGTGGCCTGTCTCTGTCTTTATCTTTGCATTTTTTCGAAATCCCGGTAGTCGGATGGCTAACCAATGACATTTGTGGATAATTAAATGAGAATCGAAATATTTAGAGGCAAAAATATACCGACGACAGATACTTGGCTGATTTAAATAAAGCACAAAACCGACAACAAGGTACGTCGTGGTCAGGGCCTAGGCAAGGAATACAGTACGAATGAAAATCTTTATGAGGTATTTGCTTTCCACAAGTAATACAATTATTAACTTTTACTGACATCGGTAAGGAGCAAGAAAATGTTTCCCCAACAGGGTACTTAGCTTTAGTTGAAAACTTCGGTTCTGAAACTCGAAAATGAAAATTTCAGGAGTCAGCCAACCGGCACTTGCGAACTGCTTCTGCTTCGGGCACCGCACGGCAAGAAAGACTGATGTAATGGCGTCGGCTGCATGTTTTATACCCCTGATGACCTGAAATTATGGAAGAAGGGACAGCAACCGACGCAGGACCCAAGATTTTGTTAATCAGACCGACTGAGGGTTACTGCAAGCAGATAACCCAAATGTAATGACTGCAACAGTGAAACACAAAGAACATCCTATTCTCCAGCACAGACATTGCATCTCTGTCTCCCTTCAAAACTGTGGGATAACATCTTTATGGCTTAACTCACAAAGTAATTTAATTTCAAGAATATTTTGCAAAGTCAGGTGGGTTAACATTAATCTCTTCACTTCCAGTATATGCTGTTACAATGTATACATTTAAACAGTTATAATAATGCATGTATATCTCTTTTCCTTCCCTCAGGGCACACTGTTGATACATTTTAACACAAGCAAACCTCACAAATACATTTTCACTAGCATCTGTACAAATCAGTTTGCTATACAAATGACATGTAAGTATTTACAAAATTCCAGCTAGCTGTGTACAAATCCACTACCTTAATTCTCCTGGCATGGCTGGCAGTACCTCCTATAGTCACACTACTGTCCTCTGATTGTGCAATAAGCATTTTCTTTGCCTAAGCCACTCCTGTCTGACACAGTTATCTGACAGACAGATGTTACCAGATTCAAACCCTTGCCTGTCATATTACATACTCTACAGAGCAGTGTATTCCCTGCGTCTGCCACACAACATGGCAATGGATCTTGTCACAAATAAATGAAATAAATGTATGAAGTAATAAAGGCATTTGATGATAATTTGTACAGTATGATTTTGTCAGAATGATGACAAAGCGGTTACAATGATAATGTTAACACGACTGTAAACAGTGCAATATCAATACTTCTTGGCCAAGGAAGCTTTTGTTTTGTACAACACTGTCTCAGAAAAGTACCACACTGTATCTGAGTAGATATGCTATACACGTCATTACTCGCATGTGCTGCAGGAGCACTGGCATCACAGCAATCACAGAGCAACTATTTCACTGCCAGGAAATTACAAAATGAGTCTATATTTCTTTCTCTAATGTAAAAACTGAGAATAATAATTTCAAGTATAGTTGTTTGTGTAATGTCAGGATATTTATATAATGTTGCATTTTCTGGAATTGAACAGCAAGCTATTTGAATTCATCAACTAACAACATGTGCATGAATCACAAGTGCCACAGTGGAAGTCTTAACAGAGCTATGATACTTCCCTTTGTGAAGTCATTACATCATATGATTGTGTTGCAAACAATTTGTATGAGATAAAAGGGATAGAGGTTTCTCCACGGTAACTGTATACATTATAACAGTTGTGGATGTCATTCATACATAACAGTATTAGGACATAACAATGCTTACAGTCAGTCAGTGGGGGGTTTAAACACTTGACTACGTGACGACAGAAGCAATATGACATTGTGAAGAATGAACTTGCCACAGTGCAAATGTTGTTAAAGGTATGAGATATTACGGGTCTTTAAAGCTGTGTCATCATCTTACTGCTGCAAGGCATATATGGCATGTCATTTCTGTAAAAGACCATTGCTGTGTGTCTATTTCTCACACAACATTGCCTGCTGCTAGGGATACCTAAACACACATGATGCATAATGCAGTTGTTACTGTGACAGGAGAATTGCAAACTCATTTGTGCTGTTGACGGCAAAGTATTAGCACGTGTGTAATCATATCTTGAGATGTTGAAATTGGAATGGAAATTGGCAGTACTCTATGGTTCTCGGAGCTGACCTTCACACAAATAAGCAGTAGATGCACACAACTATGCCTGAATCTGATGGAATACAGAACAGATATGTGTTATGATCATGCTTCAGGTGTCATGATTCAGACATTTGTCATGACAGCTGCAGTTCTTTAATCCTTACATGCTATAGGTGTATTATGAAACACATGAGGGACCAAGTATATTACTGTTGATGGAAACATGGCTTATGGAAACAGTTTGGAATCAAGGTTTATCTGATGACACAGAAAGGATGGGAAGAAGTGGACAGTTGGTGACAGGAATACACATACAAACATACTAAGAGATTAGTTTATAGTTCATTTCCACACATATTTGTGGTGTGTTAAACTTTGGTTTATCATCATAATTATTCAGACAAGATATGTACAAGATGGTGTTCCCAACAGGGAGCAAGCACGTTAATGCAGCATCAGGATAATGCCGTGTTAAGAAAATGTGTAGCCAAAACTTACACTCAGAGGTGTCATACAAAACACTCAAAAACACTTTAGCATACATCTGGATTCAAACCTTAACAGTATTCCAAAGCAAATCTATAGATATGAGTTTTATCTAACCACACCATATAGGAACACCAACTTCCCAAAATTAATATATGACAACAGACTAAAGCAAAAGAGAATGTATGTATTACTCATCATTGCCCTCATGACAACTGCAAAATCCTATAATATCTACATTACATCTATTAACCTAATAAAATATGAAACAGTAAAAATTGATGCTACAGGAGTAGGAACACATACAGACACAGTGACAAGTGAAAGAATCACAAAAAGAATGTTATATTTTTCTGGGTAATTTTTAAACATCCTTTGGGTGTGTTAATGCGTTTTACTTGACTGATAAGTAATCAGTCAAGCTATGTACAATTAAGTGTTGCCAACAGGGAGAAAACAGAGGTCAGAAAGCATAACCATGACTGAAACATAACGACAATGGTAGATTACTAAGATATGTTGAAAGCACTTGTTGCACACATGATAGTAATATAATTAAAACATTAAATATGACTTTCACATATGTTTGGATTCAAACCCTTGACACTATGCAAAAAGCATATATCAACATACCACACAAAAAATGTTACTTCACAACCTTAATTTTATTGTTTTGAATGGACAGTCACAAAACAATGAGGAAAGGGGGAATGTAGGCATTGTGCTTCATTACAGTAATGAGAATTTTAACATTACATAAGATGTACATTACAGCAACAGGGTAACACATGATCCAATGCAGAAAAGGGATATGTTATGTTAAGGTGTTATGTGTCAAGACTTTCACATTTGTTATGAAGGCAGGAATGTCTGGGCAGCATGCTTCCTAACAATGTTTGCAAATGGAACATCATATGTGGTGTAATCTCAATTGTTAGTCTGCTCAAGAGAAGATTAGCCTAACTGTACATAACATAGTGAGGATAAGCACAGTAGTTCAAAGAGCAATAACGTAATGCAGACCAAGACGAAAGTTCACATGATTTTACAATAAACTGCGTGCTTCATATTCTCCCCAAGTTACAGGTGCTGCTTGGCACCAGCCATTTAGGCAACAGCTACACATAAAATAGTGTACTAAAACAGTCAACAACATTTGTTAATGTGTAGATTAGAACCCTTGAAAGTATGCAAAAGTCAGTCAATCTGAGCATTATCTCATTATATCACAAAGGGATTCCTACTTCACATTCTTTAAATCATACAATTGAAGGGACAGTGGCAACTTACTGAAGGAGAAGGGGTGAACAGAGAGAGGGAGATGGAGAAAGAAATAGAAATGTACTGTTTATAAGTTTAGGATCACTGTTATGGTGTGTTACTGTTAGTTTTTTCCTCATTATTAATCTGTCATTTTCTTTACAATGAGATACTTGTTATAGGGCAGGGTAAGAGAGTAAAAACAAGATTAAGACATAAGTTGGATAAGGGCGGTTTACTAAGTCTCCTTGTTGGAGATGGAATGTTTTTGCAAATGCGTTCTTGCTGCACTATTCAAACAGTATGTTAATGAAATGTTGAAAATGGAGAGAAATTCAGATGTTTGCAGTTAAACATAAGATAGGAATATAAAATGTCATAAAATAAGAATTTGAAATGAAGCTGTAATTGAACCCATGAAACAATGAAAAAATGTCACTCTACAGACAGGGGAATTATCTCAACATACAACATAAGAAGGAAGTGCTTACATAGGTATTTTTATACCCCAAGTAGACTCCAAATAATTTTTCCTCAGGTAGACAGCAAACGCTGGAGGTGTGATAAGGAAGAAAGAGGTACTTGGGAACATATGTTGTGGAACTGCAATGAGTTGGCAGGCATTAAAGATTCCCTGCATACTACTCTGTCAGAGGTACAGGGTGAGCAAATTGGTGTAACTAAGGAAATGCTTTTTTTTAGCTATGATACAGAATCAGAATTGCCTAGACATAATAAGGCCTTGCTGAGTCTAATTATGATGGCTGCTAAAAGAGAAATTACTACAAAATGGAAATCAAAGTGTAAATCAACTATACTAGAAGTAGTGAATATAGTAACAGAAATAAAATAACTCTAACTGCCATCTTTAGAGAAGAGTAGGGGCAAATTACATAGAAAATGGGAATTGTGGGAATAATGCATGCAGAGGAGGAATGAGGTTTAAAAGAAGGTTGGATTTGAATGAGGTATGTAATGTTTAACTGGCAGTGGCTGGATAGATTATAAGTGATGTATAATGTTTGCAACTAAAATTCTGTCAGTGTGGTTTGTGATGTATAATGCTTGCAACTAAAATTCTGTCAATATGATTTGTTTTCATTTATATAAATGTATGTTTCCTTATGTCACATGTGATACTTTAATAAAGATGTTTCTTGTTAAAAATACACCACATAAGAACTTTAATTCATTACATTAATCAGCCTAACAACTGTTAGAGTAACTGTTTCAAAGCACCACCTTTACTCTGTACTCCTATGGCACAGTTGATTTAAGCCTATTTGAGTGAAAGTAACTGGACTACTGTGGCTGAAATTAAAATCTTCAGCTTTTGCTTTAGGAAATGGCATTCAGTGTCACTCAGCATTGGAGCATAATACCAACTTTTGCCCAAATGCTGAGGACAAAAAAATGAAGGCTTTTTGATGGGCCATTTCTGGCCTTGTGTGTTGTGTGTGATTCAATTTTTTGACCTGATTAAACATGTAAAAAAGGATTAAAAGGTGAGTGGTGAAAATGGGGGAGGCAATCAGAAGATAGGACACAGGGGATAGAATAGACAAATTTGCAGGAGGGAAGTGGGAGAGCAATATAACTAACCAATATTCACAACATAAACATAGTATTGTATACACAATTCCATGGTTTTGGAAAGTAACCACAACAGGGATAGATAACAACAGCAGAATAATGTGGTACATCCAACTGGACCAAATGAAGAGTTAAATGATGACATACAGGCAAAGTGGAGAGCTACATATGGGGCATACTTTTTTGTGGGACTTTTTTTTTTTTTTTTGAGAGAGAGGAATATTGGGGAAGATAATTAGGAATGAGAGGGTCAAGTAGGTAGGGTAGAATAGGTAGCAGGTGCCAGCTTGAGAACAGTGAGAATTTAGTCTCTTGTGTCAGTTGCCTCAGTCAGTGCTTGACCTGGCATAATTTTGGTGATACAACACAGAACGTTTCCAACCCTGCTGATTCTGGCATCAAAGCCCCCTTCTTCATTATGCCCTCTACTAGACCTGTCAGCTCTTGAAGGGTGACAAATTGAAACCACCATTACTACTACTACAAAGGGTAACATTGTGCCAGCAGCTGGGGTAGAGATACCTGACACAGGTGGTGCACGTAGGGCAGGAGTTGTGAAGACAATGCCAACAGGTTGCAACCCAGATGTGGTGGGAGACTGTACTGAATGTGGTGGTGCCAGCACAGCCACCTGTGGAGGCATGGCTGGCTGAACCTCAAAGGTTGGATCTACCTCCCTGTGCTTCTGTGCTTACTGTCATTTTGTTTTCAGCAGCAATATATTAATATATATATATATATATATATATATATATATATATGTATACATATGTATATATATATATATATATATATATATATATATATATATATATATATATATATATATATATATATATATATATATATATATATATACATACACACACACACACACACACATATATATATATACACACACACATATATATATATATATATATATATATATATATATATATACATACATACATGTATATATATATATATATATATATATATATAGAGAGAGAGAGAGATATAAATATATAAATAGAAAACAGAGTGGGGGAGACAAAAAGAGAGAATTAGATGAATGGCATGTCCCATTACTTTATTATTTCAGCATATAAACCAATATGAGAAATACGTAAGTATACCTTGGCCACATACAGATATGATGGGGAGCCATTAATGTCATAAAATCAATCACAATGGTATGATATGACTAGTAGAATCACTTATTTCAATGTGCTATATCAAATATCTGCTTTCAAAGGTAATAACTGCATTTACAAACTTGTAAACCAAAAAAACAAACAAACAAAAATGCTATGCCACTGTTGGAAAAACTGCTAGACTTCTTTAATAATCTCAAAAAGTATTAAAATGATTAGCGTTTTCATCTGCAAGTTTGAAAGACTTATTCAGATGAATAAAACAAGTAAAATCCACATTTTAAATAGTTCAAGTCAAGTCACATGATACAAAGTAACATCAACATTTTATTTCTTAAAGTGCTATTCCAAAGGCTTAAATGACTGTACAGTTCTGTAATGGGAAACAGTTTAAAAACCTTAAAAAAATCATAAAATAATGTATATATAAAAATAAGTATATGTATGTACGTATAAGAATTATATGGATAGTGCTGTTAGCATCAAAATAGAAATGACTGAAGAGTGCTCATTCCGTCTAGGCCAACTGTAAGCATTCAAAAGCAGCTGCCAAAATAACACCTCTTTTTTCTAAAAGCAGAGACCAGGGTTCTGCCATGATGTTTTTATTTACTTTTTCAATAACAGTAAATTTAAAATCATGACCTGGGTATGCTTGAATGTGTTTATACAAAGCATTAATCAATTTATTTTTCCTAATGTAATATTTATGCTTGGAAATACATGCCTGTAGTTTTCATTCAGTTTTAGATACATAAAAACCTGAACATGACTGACACAAAACAACATACACTACTCCAGCAGTTTCACAATCATATCTCCCCCACCAGTGTGTAATTTCTACTTTGAATAGTACCGTTTTCTCCTATTTTAATATATTTGCAATATTTGCAATGGTCACATTTTTTCATGGTAGGGTTAACAACATTATTACTTCTACCCTGATTTTCAAAAATACTTATAAAGTTGACACCTTTTCTGTAAACTAAAATAAGAAGTTATGTACCTACCATAACGTTCCATGTTAGTTGTCTTCTCTCGCCTTCTTTCTTGCTTGATGGGTTCGGAGCCGATCCTCGGCTCCATTTCACTGCTTTAGCTCGAGAACTCCTTTTACCAGCTCGAGGCAGCCCCATATCCCATGATGCAAGGCAGTAAGTACCCAGATCTCGTTTGTTGACAAAGGGCAATAACACCAAGCATAAAATACTTCCCAAAGGAAGAAGAAACTTACAGATGGAAAAAGGACCAGGTCTGAATGGTCTTTAGCATAACAGTTTCTTATACAAGGTCTGTCCAGGCCAGGGGAAGGAGGGAGGGTCGCAAGAAAGAAGGCGAGAAGACAACTAACATGGAACGTTATGGTAGGTACATAACTTCTTAATGTTAAGTTGTCAATCTCGCCTTCATTCTTGCTTGATGGGACCGCGTCCCTAGCACCTCTATCCTGGGTGGCTCAATGGAACAAACTCTTGAGGACTGTAGAGCCAAAACTGGCTCTGTCCCTGGAGGCCAAGTCCAATTTGTAATGGGAAACAAAAGTGTGAGGAGTGGCCCAAGTGCGCGCTGCACAAATAGTGTCCAAAGGCAGTCTAGCTTGAAAAGCTGTAGAAGTAGCTAAACTCCTAGTTGAATGTGCTTTAGGTTTTGAGCACAGTTGTTTTCCCCTGATCGTATAAATTTCAGTGATGACCGAAGAAAGCCATCTGGACAAAGTCACTTTAGAAACAGGAAGGCCTTTTTTATTATCCGCATAGGAAACAAAAAGTTGATCAGATTTTCTAAATTTTTTTGTTCTGTCCAAATAATATCTAAGCTGACGGTGGACGTCAAGATAATGTAGCTTTTGTTCAGCTCTATCTGAATAGTTAGGAAAAATACAGGAGATCAATGGATTGATTCAGATTGTTTTTGAAGCGACCTTAGGTAAAAGGATGGATTAGTTCTCAAAGATACTCTGTCTTTGTGAAAAATCAAATAGGGGGTCGAACCGAAGAGCATGAAGTTCAGACACCCTCCTGGCAGATGTAATAGCCACTAGGAATAAAGTTTTCCAAGAAAGATATTTCAGGGAACAAGAAACAGCTGGCTCGAAGGGGAAGAATCAAGGATGTCAGCACTAAATTTAGATCCCACTGAGGAGGAGGATTCCTGATTGGAGGCTTTAGTAGGAAAATTCCTTTCAAGAAGGCCCTGCAGAGCCTATGGGACATAATATTATGATCTGCTATCCTGACATGAAAATTAGAAATAGCAGCCAACTGAACTCTGACTGTGGAAGAAGAGGAGCCTGCATGAAAAATCTCTGCTAAGAAGTCCAGAACTGCCTGAACAGGGGCAGTAAAAGGATCAATATTTTGGGCCTTAGCCCAATAAGAGAAACGCTTCCATTTGCTTGTGTAAATCCTCCTGGTAGAGGATTTTAGTGAAGCTACTATGATGTCTCTAACTGGGTTAGAGATCAAAGGAAGCCTGGCTAAGGAAGGAAGTGGAGCAACCATGCTGTGAGGTTGAGAGAAGGGATTGACCGGTGCAGCTGACCGGATTGGTGAATCAGTAGATCTGGCACTGGGTCCAGATGCCACGGCTGCACCAAAAGGTGATGATGGAGGAACGGGAACCAAACTTGTCGAGGCCAGTAAGGGGCAATGAGAATCAATTTGGCTCTCAAAGCGGTAGCTTTCTGGATCACCTGAGGGATCAGAGGAAATGGAGGGAAGGCATAAAGAAGTCCCTGGGGCCAATCCTGGGTCAGAGCGTCTCTGGGGGGATGGCCTGATAGAGGAAGAGGCTGAAGAAGTCTGGACATTTGCTGTTTTGGGGAGTAGCAAAAGATCGCAACATGGACGACCCCATTCCAGAAAAATCTCTTCCGCTATGGATTGCTTGAGAGACCACTCGTGAGGCATGAGAATAGCTCTGCTCAATCTGTCCGCTATAATGTTGGTTTTCCCAGGGATATGCGTTGCTACCAGAAACCGATGAGAGGAGATCGCCCATTGCCATAGTCTGAGCGCTTCGACACAAGGGGTAGGACTTGGTTCCGCCCTGTTTGTTGATATACCAAACTACAGACATGTTGTCTGTGTGGACTGCAATTGTCCCTACGGGAAGAAAGTCGTTGAGGGCTTGCAACGTTAAAAGCACTGCTCTCATCTCCAGGACATTTATGTGCAGATGGTACTCGAGCGGTTGCCACGTCCCATGAACCATCCTGCCCTGATAATGACCCCCCCACCCGATCAGGGAGGCATCCGTGGTGACAGTGGCTATCGGGGACGGAGGTACAAAGCACCTGCCTTGGTGAACCTGAGACGATGTGATCCACCAAGCAAGATGTTCTTTGCATGTTTGTGTCACCAGAATCTGGTGACGCATTGGGAGTTGCTGGTATGACCACTGTGTGAACAGCATCCACTGAAGGAGGCGCATGTAGAATCGAGCCAGGGGAAGAAGAGTAATGGCTGCAGCCATGAGACCTAATACCTTTAGAACCATTCTGGCCTGTACTTTTTTGCTGGCCAGAATGATCCTGACATGAGTCTGAATGTCTGAAACTCTTTGTTCTGTAAGGGTAGCTGACATCCGAACAGTGTTTAAGTTTGTGCCTATGAAGGTAATAGACTGGCAGGGCGATAAGGATGACTTTTCGAAGTTGACTGAGATGCCTAAATGAGAACAAAGGTCTATTGTGTAATCCCTGACTTGTATAAGCTGATGCCTGGTGGTGGCTGACAGGAGCCAGTCGTCGAGATACGGAAACACCTGGAATCCTTGGCGTCTCAGGTGAGCCGTGACCACTGCCATGCATTTGGTGAACACTCTGGGGCTGTAGTGAGACCAAAGGGCAGGGCTCTGAACTGGAAGTGACTGGACCCCAGCCGGCGGAGAAATCTCCTGGAGCGTCTGTGAATTTTGATGTGATAGTACGCATCCTGAAGATCTATTGAGCACATCCAGTTGTCCTTCTGTAAGAAGGGCAGAATTGACTGAAGAGTGACCATTCGAATCTTGTCTTCCTGACAGACTTGTTGAGTCTGCTGAGATCCAATATTGGTCTCCAGTCTCCGTCTTTTGGGGACCAAAAGAACCTTGAGTAGATTCCGGGCTCTGAATGGTCTATTGTAACTGGCTGAATGGCTCTTTTTTGCAGTAGTTTTGCGATTTCTAACTCTGCAATCTCCCTTAGACCGGGTGGTACATCTGGAAGGAAACTTGAGGGGAAGGGACTTTCCTCGAAAGGAATTATGTAACCCTTGGATATGATCGACTGTACCCATCTGTCTTGAGTGAGGGAATGCCAGGCTTCTGGGTACAGTGATAATCTTCCCCCGACTGCCTCCAAGGAGGGACAGTCGGGCAACACCTCAGGGATGCTGAAAGGGCTTATCAGAGAGAGGCTCCCTGTTTCCCTGGTTCTTGGACCCCTCTGCCTCTAGAGCGTCTGTTGTTGTTACCCCTCTGCCTCTAGGGGTAAACTGACCACGTGAATCCGGCGTGACTCCTTGGGATTTACGGAACCACATCTTCCCACCCTTCTGTCCTTTGGGATAAGGCCTAGAAGGGGTGGAAAACGGACTCCAACAGCAGAAAGAGTCTTGCCGTCCTGCTCACACCTGGTCAAGGTTTCCTTCACCTGAGGGCCAAACAAAGCTGACCAATCAAAGGGAGAATTTGTGAAGGGCCTTAAAGGGATCCATAAAATCACATAGCCGCATCCAGGCTTGGCGTCTAAGAGCCACACCTGTGCCTGCGGCTCTACTGCTCCATCCGCAGCATAAGATATTAGCCGCATGGAGGAGTTAGCAATGGAATTGAGGGTTCCTAGCTGCGAAGCAATCTTTTCTTGAGCCCCTGCAGCTGTAGGATCCTGAACTACTTCTCCCAGCTCCTTCAGGATATCTCTCTGGAGTCTGGTGAAGTGACAAAGATAATTCAGCGAACGCATAGCAAAGGTCGCTGAGGAAAACATCCGCTTGCCGTACCTATCCATGGTCCTAGAGTCCTTATTAGGAGGATGGACGGGCACGGAAGGATCTGCAAGTTCCTTTTTGGTGGCCGCAGCCACCACCATGGCATCAGCGGGGACACCCTTGGTAAGGAATTGTTTGTCACTCGGGGCAGTGATAAATTTTGAAGGCCTCCTAGGGACTGGCTCTACAGAGTCAGGAGCTGCCCACGCCTTTCGTGCAATGACTTGCATAAGGGGGTCGAAAGGCGGAGACACCCAGGAGGTGGAGGGCCGAGATCCAAACGCCTCTAGGTATACTGACTCATCCTCAGAGGGATTGTTGGTGGGCCAGTTTCCCCTCTGTTTCAGAAGTTCTAGGATGTCTGAGAAGGAGACATCCTCAGAGGGGGATCTAGGGGATCCCTCTGACTCATCAAAGTCAGTATCCAGTGACAGACTCGGGGGAGTCTACATGCTTCCTCTTACAAGTCCTCTTCCTAGGAGGATCTCCCGAAACATCAGGAGAGTCCTCGGAAGAGGGGGAAATTCCCAATGGGGAAACCTGAGGCGGAGGATCTCTAGGTCCTGTAGCAAGAGAAGTGGCAGAGATGTCAACAGGTACTATAGAGGGAGGAGCTACGGGAACAGACTGCTGACTGATACCAGTGGCCAGTACACTCTTCATTACCTCGAATGCTCCCCTCCCAGGCAGGTCCGAGATAACCCGCTCCGAAGAGCTAGGAACTCCCGGGACCACCGAAAGGGAAGTCTCCGAGGCAGATGTCGGAGCCAAGCTCACCAAGGCCGAGGCTCCAAGGGGAAGAGCGGGCTCGGACAAGGGTCCGATGCCACTCACCCCCTCGGAGGAGACCATGGAAGCCCGACCACCGAATCCCTCTAAGGAAGAGGAGATAAGAGTAGAGGCTGAAGGAACAGAAGGGGTATCCGTCCTCCAGCCGTAGCAGTAACCATGCCCGAAGACTCCAACTCCAAACTCTGGGGTAGAGTTGAAGGAGGAACTGTAACGGGGTGTGGACCAACAGTCGTCTGCTGAGACGGACTGTGTAGCATTTGGGCCAGTACCTGTGACTTGAGTAATCTACTGACCACTCTCTCTAGGTCATGATCTGACAACCTGGATGACCTTGAAGATCGGCTCCGATGGCTCCGTTCCGATAGAAGAGGCGGCGGAGCCGAAAGTATCGGCTCCAAGGAAGGAGACCTCGACCTCTTCCTGGAATGAGCCATCGGAGCCGATACTACAGATCCTGTCGGCGCCGACTTCTCGGAGCCGACAGAACGTCTCGATGTATCGGCTCCAGCCGGAGCCGATACAGCCACCAAAGTAACGGTGTCGGAGCCGATCGGAGCCGACACCGATGCCTGTGCCACATGGGTGTCGGAGCCGATCGGAGCCGACATCAAAGTGGTCAAAATAGGTTCGGCACCGATAGCCATCGGTGCCGAGCGCTTTGTAAAGCCAGAATCGGCTCCAGCCCGAGCCGATCTCGACTCAACGAAGTCGGAGCCGAGGCCGCAGGCTTAGGAACAGAAGCCTGGGCCTTGGAAACTCTTGCTGGTTTTGATGGAGCCGACTTAGCCGGAGAGCCCTCCGGCTTAAGAAGGCCCCTAAGAACCAGTTTGTTATGTCTCTCCTACAGGACTCTCTGGCTGAAGGAGTGACAAATAGCACAGGAGTCCTGCAGGTGAAGAGGGCCCAGACAATACAGGCAAGAAGTGTGACCGTCTGTCAGAGACATCTTCTGACAGCACGAGTCACACTTCTTAAAACCTGAGACCCTCTCCTTTGACATGGTGCCGAAAACACACACACACACACCAGTCAAAAATTAGACTTAAATAAATACCAAAAGGTATTCTACAAAACCAATACACACACCCTAACAGGGGGGGGATGGGAAGGGTTTTTTAAGATACACTAACAAAAAATAAAGGAGACAGGAAATTTCTGTCAGAAAAGGAATAATATAAGTTTAAAACTATTAATACAAGGTTTTTTAGTAAAAAGGGGCTTAAAACTTCACAAAAGTGAACAACTTACCAGGAGCTGGTAAAGAGAAGACCTCCCAAGCGAAGCGGCAAACGAGATCTGGGTACTTACTGCCTTGCATCATGGGATATGGGGCTGCCTCAAGCTGGTAAAAGGAGTTCTCGAGCTAAAGCAAGTGCCGAGTCGGAGCCGAGGATCGGCTCCGAACCCATCAAGCAAGAATGAAGGCGAGATTGACAACTTAACATTTGTTTTTTTCACCTACTTTATCCTTAACCTGTATGTCATCCCTCATAATGATCCAGTTTTTGTTAAGAATCCATTTTAACTTGGCTATAGTCATTGTTAAAAGTAGTAACAAAAGTCCTGCCGATATTCTGAAATGGTTCACACTTTTTATACTGCATACTTTCTAAAATTTCAATAATGTCAGTGGTTATGGTGTATAAAATGGGAGTAAAATGTCCCAGCTCTCTTTTATATTGGACTTCTTGTATCAAGTCATTCAAAATATCATCTTTTTGTGAACATGTCTTTAAGTCTGCCACATTCTTCCCTAAAATGGGAATCCAGTGTGGTCCTCCATGCAGCTCTTATGTGTTGTCATTTTACACCTGCTTTCTTTTGGCGGGGAGGGTGCATGCTGGTGTAGTGTAAAAATGCAGTGGGATGTGTAGGTTTTCTAAAAATACAGGAGGTAAAACTATTATTCTCTGCATTTTTCTGTAATAATAATACAGGAGGTATAACTATTATTTTCTACATCCTTCTCTAATAATACATCCAAGAAAGCTATTCTCTTTTCTTCCATCTCATATGTAAATGTCAAAAAATCAGTTGTATTGTTAATACTGTCTAAAAAGAACTATGTTTCCATTTTTGTCTTTCCACATAATAAATATATCATCTAAATAATGGACATACAACCTGAATGACCCCTTGAAATGTTGATTGAATAAGTACATCAGTTCATAGGTTCATAGATTGGTACTAGGCTAACTGCCCTTGTGAGCCATTTTAAGCCTAGCCAATTATACCTTGTGAGACTCAAACCCTGCACCTTGTGTTTGCAAGGCAAACACCTTAACCATTAGGCCACCCTCCCAATTCATTGAGCCATTACTACATTAGTAAAAAGGGATCCACACGGAGACCCAAATGCCACACCACTTTTTTTGTAAATAATATCGTCCCTCAAATATTAAAAAAAATATTCTTCAAAATTATTTCCAAAATTCCTTCAAAAAGAATTATTGCTTCCTGAGGTAATCGTCTATAAGACAGGTAATTTGTAAACCACTCATCATCTTCTTTCAGCTGTTCCCGTTATGGGTCGCCACAGCAGATCACCTGTTTCCATTTCGTCCTGTCCTCTGCATCTTGCTCTGTCACATCAACCACCTGCATGTCCTCTCACCACATCCATAAACCTTATCTTAGGACTTACTCTTTTCCTGTTAACTGGTAGCTTCATCCTTAACATCTTTTTCCCAACATACTCAGCATCCCTTCTCAGCACATGTCCAAACCAACGTAATCGTGCCTCTCTGGCTTTGTCTCCAAACCTTCCAACCTGGGCTGACCCTCTAATATACTTATTCCTAATCCTGTCCACCCTTGTCACACCCAGTGCAAATCTTAACATCTTTAATTCTGCCACATCCAGCTCAAACTCCTGCCTTTTTGTCAATGCCACTGTCTCCAACCCATATAACATAGCTGCTCTCACTACCCTCTTGTAGACCTTCCCTTTCACTCTTACAGGTACTCGTCTGCCACAAATCACTCCTGACACTCTTCTCCACCCACTCCATCCTGCCTGTACTCTCTTCTTCACCTCTCTTCCACACTCACCGATTACTCTGAACTACTGACCCCAAGTATTTAAACTCCTCCACCTTCGCCACCTCTACTCCTTGCATCCTCACCATTCCTCTATCCTCCATCTCATTCACACACATATATTCTGTCTTAGTCCTGCTGACCTTCATTCCTCTTCTCTCTAGAGCATATCTCCATCTCTCCAGGGTCTCCTCCACCTGTTCCCTACTCTCACTACAGATCACAATGTCATCTGCAAACATCATAGTCCACCAGGGCTCCTGTCTGATCTCGTCTGTCAACCTGTCCATCACCATTGCAAATAAGAAAGGGCTCAGAGCAGATCCTTGATGTAACCCCACCTCCTCCTTAAACGCATCAGTCACTCCCACTGCAGACCTCACCGCTGTCACACTACCCACGTACATATCCTGTACCACCCTTACATACTTTTCTGATACTCCTGACTTCCTCATACAATACCACAACTCCTCTCTAGGCACCCTGTCATATGCTTTCTCTAAGTCTACAAAAACACAATGCAACTCCTCCTGACATAATATTTGAGGGACGATATTATTGCATCTGTAGTGCTCTTTCCGGGCATGAAACCATACTGCTGATCACTAATCATCATGTCTATTCTTAACCTTGCTGCCACTACTCTTTCCCATAACTTCATGCTGTGACTGATCACTTTAATCTCTCTGTAGTTACTACAGCTCTGCACATCATGCTTATTCTTAAAAATCGGTACCAAAACACTTTTTCTCCATTCCTCAGGCATCCTCTCACTTTCCAAGATTTCATTAAACAATCTGGTTAAAAACTCCACTGCCATTTCACCTAAACACCTCCATGCTTCCACAGGTATGTCATCTGGGCCAACAGCTTTTCCATTCTTCATTCTCTTCATAGCTATCCTTACTTCCTCCTTGCTAATCCATTTTTGTAAACCACTACATACCCAAATCTTGAGGAACTATACTATATAAATCCTTAATGTCTATAGTTATGAATCTATCATTAATGTTATACATTAAGTTATTAATTTTATTCAGGAAGTCCTAGGAGTCCATACATATATGCTTTCTTTTCTCCATAGTGTTTTCGGGTCTATATTAGAACACAGAACTTTCAAAATTTCGAGTGTTCTAATATCGAAACCTATTAATCGAAAATTTAAAAAATCGAACATACAGAACAGCGAATTTTTTTCCTAGGGAAACAATTTGCTGTTCCATAACACATACACACAACACAAGCACACCAAACAAACAGCAGTCCACACACGCATACACCTAAACTCTTACACCTAACCCTACACTAAACTATACATACACCACTAACTATCCACTTACCTTAACCCAAACCCTAATCCTAAGGTCCGTCACTATTGCACAATCACCTCACCCGTGCTCTAACCTTAACTCACCTACCCCGCCCTAACCCTTACGTCCACAATATCACACACTTACCGAACCCGACCCGTAACTTTCCACCACAGCGCAGAAAATACCAAAGCAACATAAACAGACAACCAAATTCTTTCCCCTAGGAAAAAATTAGGTTTTCTGTTTCTTCGATATTTTCAGCGTTCGCTGAAAACAGGTCGATATTAGAATACTCGAAATTTTGAAAGTTCGGTGATCTGATATAGACCCGTGTTTTTAACTTTTCATGCAAGAATTTTGCACATGGACTTGTGATGGAACCTCTTCTGTCAACAACTGGATGCATAGGTGGATTCCTAATATTTTTGGGACTCCAAACAAAGTAGGCACCATAGGAGAAGCCATATTAAGATAATTAAAATTCATCAATATTAATATGGCTTTCTATACACATATTGTTCAACTGTAATGTAATTTTGTTATAAGCCCCACATAATTGGTTCTTTGACACCAATTCATAAGTGTCTTCCTTTAATAAATCTAAAATGCTATTATTGTAGTCACGTGTGTCCATAACAACTAAACCTCCCCCATTATCTGGTTTCATAATCCTAATATTTTACTTGCTAATAAAATCCAACTGGTTCCATTCATGTGCACACATATTATGCTTTTTTCTTTATTATTATTTGTCAATATATTTCCAATATGTAGCTCGCACACCTTCTCTTACAACTGCAAAACCAGACTGGAGGGGGGGGTAAATCTACTGGACACCCTTAGACTATTCATAGATGTTGAAACCATTGAACATAATTTTAAAATGTAATTTTCCTAAATACACTTTAAGGTGCTATATTAGCTTTTTTTGTGGGGACAAAGGTCAAACCTTTTTTACCATAAGGACTACTGCTATATTAGCTTTTTTGAAGGGACAAAAGTTAAACCACTTCTACCATGTTGACGTCAATGTTAGTTGTTGAAAAATTATACATTTTAAAATCACTGTTATCATTTGTTGTTACAATACAATCAGAACTGTTCATTTCAAAATTATCATGTGTTTTGATACATGTCTTAATAGAGTCCAAGTTCATTGTTACCTCCTTGGTCCTTGTTGTCATTGTGATTGGTCGAATTGTGGGGTGGAAACTTATTGTTCGATTGCCATTGGTTCCTCCGAGGGGGTGTGGGAGAGTATTGGGGCTCCTATTGGTTTCTCTGATGCCTCTACCTGATTTTTTTGGAACATCTGAATGGGGGAAATTCTACAGGGTCATTCATGGAAATATGTTGGTTGTTCTCCCAGTTAGTGTTGTTACCATTAGATACATTTGAGTCATTGTTGTTATTAAAACTGTTATTATTATTATTAAGGGAGGACTGGTCATAATTCTGTCAGAATTTCTTCCTTCCCCATGTTTGGTATTCTGGAGGGCTAGGGTAGACCACATAATTGAGATAGTCTAGTCTATCCCTTTCCATTTTTCTAATTTTGTGGCTTTTAGGATCTGCATTTGTTGTTCTATACTGATAAATATTCTAACATATTCATATTTAAAATTCTCATGTTGCAAATCCTGAGTTACGAGCCCATTTAGAATGTTAATTCCAGCTATCAATTTATCAACACATTTTAAATTAAGTTTGATTAAAAGTTCTAAATGCTCGAAACCCTGCATGTCAGAAATGGCCAGGAGGTCGCATTGTAATGGTGATTTTTTTCTCAAGACCAGTAGGATATTGCCAAACTCTCAATATTTTCGGTATCCTGTTAACTTTGAATAACACCAAAAAATAAGCATTCTCCAGCTGCAATTTCTTGACTTTCAACTGTTTGTAATCCAATTCGTTAAGCTTATCATTGAGGCTACATTCTCGCACTGTAGGTTCGACTTTGAAATCAAACTTATGTTGAAGCCGTACATTCAGTTTCGGCACATCACCCTGATAAGGATGATACCTCACAGGACCGTTAGGGTTTTTTTCCACCACATTGTTGTTGTTCACAGGGTTACTCACAGCATTGTTCATCCCATTATTAGGAATGGCTGCTCCAGTACTCGATGAAAGAGGGTGCACCCCATTCACCCTTAATCCTTGGCTCTGATACCCCCTTCTCTCTCAAAGGGTATTACGATCATTAGATAAATCATCAAGCCTTTGGGAAAGTTGCTGTATTAATAAAGTCAGGTTTACTACTGACATATGGAGTTCCCCACATCCATTTGGGAGAACAAAGTCGGTGAACCAGCAGGCCCGTCATGGACATAACAGTACAAAACAAACTTCAAACCAGGAAAAGAAGAAAAAGAAATTTAAAAACATTGTAAACCAAAAACAACAACAACAACAAAAAAACTGTACGCCACTGCTGGAAAAACTGACAGACTACTTTAATCATTTCAAAAATATTAAAATGATTAGCACTTTCATCTCCAAGTTTAAAAGACTTTTTCAGATGAATAAAACAAGTAAAATCCACACTTTAAATAGTCCAAGTCAACTCACATGATACAAAGTAACATCAGCAATTAGCTTCGTAAAGTGGTATTCTAAAAGCTAAAAAGACTGTACAATTGTGTAACAGGAAACAGTTTAAATCCATTAAAAATTATACAAAAGAGTGTTATATATATAAGTAGAGGGGATGTGGGGGGTCCCCCCACGTTATGTAATGTTTTAAATTTTTTTTTTCTTTTTTGGAACAGCGATTTTTTTTCCCTGGAAAAAAATCACTGTTCTAAGTGTTCGGGATTGTAAGCTTTCACTTACATGGGGTTGATAAATCAGCGTTTGATTTTTTTAAATATTCACTGATTTTATATAGACCCAAATTATATGCAGAGTGCTTCTAGCTTCAAAATACAACTGACTTAAGAGTGCTCATTTAGTCCTGGACAATTACAAACATTCAAAAGCAGCTGCCAAAATAACTCCCTTTTCTTTAAAAGCAAAGACCATGGACCCCTCCCCTCCAATGTTTTTATTTACCTTTTCAATAATAATAAATTTAAAATCATGACATGGGTATGCTTGAATGTGTTTATATAAAGCATTAGTCAGTTTACTTTTCCTAATGTCATATTTATGCTTGGAAATATGCTCCCATAGTTTTCGTTCAGTTTTACCTACATAAAAACGTGGACAAGATTCACACACAGCAACATATACTACTACAACAGTTTCACTATAATATCTCTCCTTCAGTGTGCAATTGCCACATTTTTTCATGATAGGGTTTACTACATTATTACTTCTATTCTGATTTTCAAAAATACTTTTAAAGTTGATACCTTTTCTGTAAACTAAAACTGTTTTTTCACTTACTTTCTCCTTAACCTGTAAATCATCCCTCATAATGATCCAGTTTCTGGTAAGAATCCATTATAACTTGCTACAGTCGGTGTTAAAAGTAATAACAAAAGTCCTAACAATATTCTGATATGGTTCGCACTTTTTATACTGCACACTCTCGAAAGTTACAATAATGTCAGTAATTATGGTGTATAAAATGTCCTATCTCTCTTTTATATTGGACTTCTTGAAGCAAGTCATTCAAAAGACCCTCTGGGTACCCTCTTTTTGTGAACATATCTTTAAGTTCGTCACATTCTTCTCTACAATGGGAGTCCAATGTGGTCACATGTGCAGCTCTTACGAGTTGTCCTTTTACATCTGCTCTCCTTTGGAAGAGGGAGCTCACTGCTGTAGTGTAAAAATGTATTGGAAAATGTAGGTTTTCTAAAAATACAGCAGGTATACCTATTATTCTCTATATCCTTCTCGGATAATACATCTAAGTAAGATATTCTCTTTTCTTCCATCTCATACATAAATGTCAAAAAATCACTTGGGCATTGTTGACAAACTCAAAAGATTAGGTACAAACTCATATGTCACCCGGTGGACAGCCAACTGGCTCACATCAGGACCCAGGAAGTTAGAATTGGGGAGTCCATCTCTACAAAGAGGCCAGTCACAAGTGGAGTCCCTCAGGAATCAGTTCTTGGACCGCAGAAGGCCAATGTCACTGGTCTCTGGCTGACTAAATTTGCAGATGATTGCAAATTAGGAGTTGTCATTGAATCCCACACTGACACAAATGTTCTCCAGCAGGGGCTGACACAGACAAACAACTGGTGTCAGAGTCATGGATTAAAACTAAATGCCAAGAAATGCATCATAGTATCCTTTGGGAAGTCATCCACCCATGGCAACTATCATATTGACAACACACCCCATAGAGTTGACCCAGTAGTCAGGGACTTAAGGACACACATAGATAGTAAATCTTGCCTTTGACCATCATGTGTCTACAGTAGTGAGGAAATCCTTCTATGTTGCGCAACTTATAAACAAAGGTATGGCATTTAAGTCCAAGAAAGTCATTGCTCCACTGTATTCAGCATTCATCAGACCTATCATTGAGTACAATGCCCCCTTTGGTATGTACCTAAACACCTATGTTCTAATAGGTGACACAAATTGCTATCCATTTTCCTTGACAGGTGTATGTTATTTTTGTTAATGCTGCAATGTACTACAGAGTTAGCAATGTTTGTCCTCCTAGCATTTTTTATCAATTAATTTCTTTGCTTGATGGTTGGGGGCATATATGTTTTAAGTTATGTGTACTCATATGGAGCCTTTTTTCATGTATTTTGTGCATGACGGACAGATACATTAACAGATTTTTGTTTGGTTAACAATTTTGTTTTACTTATCTATTTGTTTTCCTTTTATATTTTCACTCAGACATCTGCACTCCATAAACCTTCAAAAACTGATGCTAAGCATGATGCAATCATTCAGGCACTATGTCACCATGGGTCATTCCTCTTAGAGATAGGCAGGGATGACAAGTCCTCCCAATACAGTATCTGGAAGCAGGTGGTCATTAATGTTAATGCAATCAGAGACCATAGATGTACATATTCCAAAATAAGACATAGGGCCGATCATATGATCAGCCAGATGTCAGGCAAATTGCCCATGAGTGTGTCTACTGCAGAAGTTCCTGGTATGTAATAAAATTAAATAACTGCCACTGTAAATAAACACGCACACATACACACACACATATATATACACACACACATATATATATATATATATATATATATATATATATATATATGTGTGTATGTATGTGTATACATATATATATATATATATATATATACACACACACACACACACACACACACACACACACACACACACATGCACACATATGTATACATATCTAGATATGTATAGATTGATATATGTATGTACATATGTATAAAGGGACAGAAAAAAAGGCTGGGGTGACAGTGAAGGAGCAGGAGAAAGAGGGAGGGGAGTCAACTTGACAAGTACGTTTTGTATGAGCTGTGTTGTATTCTGCTGCTGTAAAGGCAATTGTTTTTTGTTCCTTTGTGTCATTTGTTTTATGATGCTCTTCATCCATATTTAATCTGAATTTCTAATACTTAGGCACATTGGGTTCTCTTTTTGCATGACCACCCACACATGGCAAGCACACCTTCTGTATTCTTATTAATGTACAAAAGGAAGATGTATGTGGAACTGAAAGTAATTTGCTTTCATTTCATTAGCATCTCTTAATTTTTAATATACATTTCACATAACATAGATTTGATCATTCTTAGTCTATTTCTCTTTTTTGTGTTGCCTATTTGTTATCATAGATGGTCCTTCCTGTGGCACCAAGGAACTCCTGCCACCTGATGTCAGAGTATCAGTAGATTTTTTTATGATGATGGTGGCGATGAACAGGCACAGGATGGGGTGCAGAAGATTAGTCTGTGCACTGAGTTTGTGACTCCAAGATCTCCTGCCTCTATTTTGGACACAGTCAGTATGCCTATGCATACCCATGACACAGAGACCTCAGACATAAGACAGACAGGGGGTGACACAGTTGATCAGGATAGTGTGGTTGCTCAAACTGCAGTACTGGTTGATTCTCCCTTTAACTATCATGAGGGGTGAGGTCACAGGCAGATTGGTAGAGGTGCTTGGAGGCAGCCTTCTGTCCACTCTCCCTCCTGATGTTGGTGTAGGTCCCATGCAGTTATGTGTAGGGCCACATAGAGGCATAGGCACGTTCCCCAAGGGCTTCAGTAGAGAGAGTGCAATTACTAAACATTGTGCATTCTGACATGTGGACTGCCTGAACAGTGTGAGTGACTCTTTTGACAGGATGAATGACACACTGGATCTGGCATTGTCTGTAATGGAATGTCTGCTGGGGAAGGGTCATAGGTTCATAGGTTCACATGTTACTAGGCTAATGGCCCTGGGGCCTTTACAAGCCTAGCCATGGAAAATCCTGAGTACCCTTACTGATTATAGTGAAATGGTCATTTTTAGCAGAGTGATTCTGTAATCAGCACTGACTTGCCCCTGTGCAAGAGGGACATTGGTGCCACTCCCATGGTGTATTTATGGTCACCCATCCAGATGTAAAGGTTGTGCCTGAATAAGATCATTGCGAAGCTCTTCTTCACATGCAGTGAGAGCTTATTCCAGAGGAGTGGCAATTGCAGGAAGATATATCTGTCTATCCAGCATGTTCTGTTATTGTCACAGGTAGATTGAGATCCCTGGAGTGAGTTATTCTTGTCCCACTTGATTTGTGGATGTGCAGCATTTCCATTAGGGCAGGGTCCAAGACTGCTCTGTAGGCCAGGCACAGGTCACCACTCAGCAGCCTGTATGATACAGAGAACAGAGACACAGCCTTCAGTCTTTCCATGTATGTCATGTTTTGGAGGTCCTGCACTCTTTTGATTAGAAAATGGTCTGTCCAGTTGCTTCAAGTAACTGATGAGGTACATACAGAGTGGAGTGTTACACTCAGTTAGTAGTCTGAGAAGGGTCAAGTACAGAGGAGCTATAACCTTCCTATTCTTGGATGCGATGCCCTTAGATGCACAATGTAGAATGCTTTTCTTACCACTGAGTTTGAGGTTAGAGGAGTGCTATCTATACCATAATTAGCAGGGGTTACTTCTTTACCAAAGGGGATAATGAGGCATTTTTTGTGTTAAGTTTTAGTCCGTGAGCTTGACACCAGTCAAATGATTGTGTCAGCCATTTCTGTAATATGTTAACATCGTTCGGAGGGCTCTATGATTGCGCTCCATTTCCAGTCATCTGCAAATGCCACTGGGCATCTACCTTTACCTGGACTTTGCAGAAATAGACTCCAAACAGTAGAGAGCCCAGCACAGATCCTTATGGTACCCCATTGTTAATTAGTCTACTGGTGGAGGTGGACTCCCCAGCTTTGACAGTGTGCGTTCTGTCTGTGAGCCAGTTTGCTACCCATCCAGTAATGTATGGGTTAATCCCCAGCTGGGAGAGTTTCTCTATGGTGCCTTAATGGGGGACTGTGTCAAAGCCCTTGGCTAAATCAAGATAAGTGGTATGTACTGTTTTGCCTTCATCCAGGGCTTTGGTAACATTCTCAAAAAGTCCACTAGGTTTAATAAGCAAGATCTAACCTTGACCTCCACTAGGTCTAATAAGCAAGATCTACCCTTGATGAAACCAAACTGGGTCAGGTCACAGGTTTGAAAGTTGCCCATGTCCCTGTGGATAAGGTCCATAATGATTCTTTCTGTGGCCTTGTAGATAAGGCTGGTTAGGCTTATGGGTCGATCGTTCCCTGGGTAAGTTGATGGACCCCCCCTTTGTGCAAGGGGATTGCTGTTCTCCATTCTGCTGGGACAAAGCCAGTTCTCAGGCTATGGTTAAACAGACTGCCAAGTGGTTCCACTAGGTTTTGTTTTGGATTGTTTAGTAAGCAGCCTGGGATGTTATCTGGTCCCACAGAGGCCATGTTTTTGGCCTTGGAAAGTGCTTGTATGACCTGATCTTTGGAGACACTTGGTAGAGGACTGGTGTCTGGAATGCTTTGGGGTATATCTGGTGGGGACAGGGGGGTTGAAGTTATTGCCAAATCTATCGGCTAGCAGGCTGGCAATTTCCTCAGGTTTAATGCGAGTGGTACCATCCACTATAAGTTCGGCATGTCCACTATAGGTTTGGCACACAGCTGACCATTCCCTTTTAAGTTTCAGATGAAGCTAAAGAATGAATCATAATTGTCTTTTGCCTAGGATACTAATTTAAACTCTTAGCTAGCCTTAGAGAACTTAACAAGGTATCTGATTTGCTTGTTCAAGCTGTGGAGGGCATTCTTCATCTGTTGGGTAAGTTCCCTCCTGTTCTTAGATATCAGCTACTTTCTTTTGTTGTATAGTTTATTTATACTTACAGTCTTCCACAGTGGTTTGTTTTTTCGGGAAGACCTGGTTTTGTTCCTGTTGGGTATAGCCTAGTCAATGCATTTGTTTAAGTGGCTGTGTAGGGCATTTGCATATTCCTCTGCATAGCAGTCATTGTTGGCTATGTTGGCAGGGACTTCGAAACTTTTTACACCATCGCTTAGTAGGCAATAGTTTGCTTTGGAGAAATTTTTCAGTTTTTTCTCCTGTGGGGGTGTCAGGTTTGATCTTTACTTCAAACAAGACAGATTTATGGTCTGACCTTACCAAGGAGGGCAACACACAAGGGGTTGTGTAGTGACCCCCCCATACTGGTGAGCACTAGATCCAGGACATTTGAGCCCCTTGTGGGGTGCAGACCCCAACTGCTCCAGGCCATCTGAATTAACAAAGTCTAGGAAACTCATAGCAAACGCAGTTTTGCTCATTTAAGTTGTCCAGTCGATGGAAAGATAGTTAAAATCTCCCATGACCACGGTGATTGGCTGAATACTGAGTAACTCTAGCAAGTCCAGGTAGGTGGTGTGCGTCTCCTGGTTCATGGTAGGGGATCTGTAGCTAGTGATGATTTGGAGAGGTATTTTACCTATCGTTAATTGGACTTGGAGTAGCTCAAGACAGTTGTACTGTTTCACTAGTCTCATGGTGTATTTGGATTTAATGAAGATGGATACACCTCCACCTCTGGTTCTTTCACATTTCTTTTGGGGTGTGAACGTGTGACAGGCACTATAGCCTTGTACAGCCAGGGTGCTCTCAGTGGGCTTGAACCAAGTCTCAGTGACTGCACAAACATCAGCATTTTCCATCGTGAGGAGTACTTCCAGGGAATGCAGTTTATTCTTTAAGCTTCTAGAATTAAGCAGCATGACCATGAGTTTGTCTTTAGTAGATTTCTTTACATCTGAAGTTTTTTTTCTTTCAAGGTGAGGAGTGGTAACAGGGAATGCAGTTATTGTTTAAGCTTCTAGCATTAAGCAGCATGACCATGTGTTTGTCTTTAGTAGATTTCTTTACATTAGAGGTTTTTTTTGTTTGGACATTGCCAAAAAAGGCACTATGCGGAGCCAATCATCTTTGTCAGTATCCGAAAACCTGGAGACAGGTGAATGTCATCTCTGACAAAGCAGTGTGGACTGTCAGTCATGTCTTCCCAGGTAGACAGATATTGGATCCCCCTGGATTGATGTCAGAAGTTAAGCCAATTATTGAAATAAATAATTTTTTGTCTGTATTGTGGCATTATCCTAGGTGAAGGCAGAATGCTCCTTAGGACTACGGACATACCTGCCTGGGATACATAATCTGAGAGTTTGGTCATATCTCTCATCTTATAGTACAGAGAGAGATACATTTCAAGTCATTCACACCAACATGTACTACGACAGAGTCATAACAGTACTCGTTGCTGAGTGACTTGAGTGCATGTGCGATTTGAAGGATCCTGGCACCTGACAGGCAGCTAACCGTGACCTTCTCCTTGTTCAGCCTGGTGAGGGGAACTCGTTTACATCATGTTATCGAAAGATGAAAATAGTGAACACTATTTTAGCAGCCCCAAAACATCTAAACATGAAAATATCGAACATTCAGAACAGCGAATTTGTTCCCATGGAAAGAATTTGCTGCTCCAAAACACATACACACAAAACAAGCACATCACACAAACAGCAACCACACACATACACTTAAATTCCTGCATCTAACGCTACACTAAACTAAACATACACTACTATCTACTCACTTACCTTAATCCAAACCCTAACCCTAAGGACCGTCACTATGGCACACTCACCTAACCCACACCTTAACCCTAACTCACTTAAACCGCCCCTAACCCTAAAGTCTGTCACTATCGCATGCACGGCTAACACACGCCCTAACCCTAACTCACTTAACCCGCCCCTAACCCTAACGTACAAACAATCACACACTTGAACTCAACCCGTAACTTTCCACCACACCGCTAAGAATAGCGAAGCCACAGAAACAACCAACCAAATTCTTTCCCGAGGAAAGAATTCGCTGTTCTGCAGCTTCGCTATTCTTAGTGTTCACTGAATAGTGTTCGATATCAGAATATTCTAAGTTTTACTACTTCGATGTTCTGATATAGACCCGAGGGGAACATCTGTGTGTCTCACTATTGAGTCACATATGACCAGAACATTAGGTTTTGAGGTGTTTTGCTTTAGGGGCTTAATTGTTGAGACACTGATATGTGTGTAGTTATATGTAGTGGTAGATTCTGTTTGTGCACCATTATGTGTATGTTGTTCGAGCTTGGGAGGTCTCTGGTCTTTTGGAAGACTCTTAGTGAGTACCTGCATGTATGTGGGTTTATGTGTCTTGACCTTATCTTGTGTGAGAGAGGAGTTGTGTGTGCTGACAAAATGTACTGTCTTGTACATTGTTATGTGAGAGGACTGATTCTAATTTCACGGTATAGTTGCATCTCTCACATGCTGTGTTTGTTTGCTTTATGAGCAAGTGGTCATCAGTATACATGAGGCAGTTATTACATTGCCTCAGGATGCCCATGTCATTCAGGTTGGCTGGAGAAATGGGAAACTGTCAGTCCATTATGGCAGGTATATTTGTAGTAACTAGTGGAGATGGGCTAAATGGACCAGGGATTGCTTGTGAGACTAACAAAGGCAGCTATTCTGTGGAGGGCTAACGGTCGAAGAATGAATCAACGCCTCAGAATGCACAACTGAGTTGCTCACTAGGTAGTAATGCACAACTGCGTTGTGCACAGAGAGGCAGTGGAGCTAAGGCGGGTTCTCTAGCAGACATCAAGGGAAAATTGTACTTCTAAGCGTTTGCGTCTATACACGGCACTGCTAAACCCCACAGTACAGTGCGCAGCTATGCACAAATACGGGCTTAAACACAAGTGAAGTTAAACAGTTTTAACAGAAATTAACAAACAGAAAAGCCCAAAACTGAGCCTTTTTCCAGCAATCCCCAACTCAGATGGGTCCTGGACTACACACTTCTGCCACAAGGGTGCAGGAGGGCCTTCTTAATGTAGGATGGCTGGTTTTAGTGCTCAAGTACTGTAACACCAAAAAGCCTAGATTCAGCAAATCTGAATCTAGCCTTTGCTATGAAATACAGAAGTACTAGGAATTCAAAGTGCAGAAAAAAAAACAGTCACAGCAATACAAACAGCAAAAAATGAAGCAAGAATTAAGCAAAATACCATTAAAAAAGTGCAATGTAAGCTTAAAATATACTTATTTTTTTTTAGCACAGTGGAAGCCTTGGATTTACTTCAGACTCATTCTAGATCAAAGCCATGTGGCCACAGAGCCACTACATCTTCTGGTGTTAGCCAACATGGCTGTGCAAAATCTGCTCTCATAATGGTACTGCTCCCACTGGTCTATCAGTGATTGCAGTGTCCACCCTGACATGGTAGGCCACATAGTTGTGGTCCAGGATGTAGTCATGATGACAGCTCATCCAGCAGACATCACTCATGTTCAGGTAGCACCCCAAATTCTAGTCAGGGCCATGGAGCTAGCAGTGAAACTACTGGCAGAGGTGGTTCTTGTGGTTGGGGATGACCACACTGAACTGACTAGTTTGCCATACACTGCTCACACCCGAGATGCCAGAAATATAGTGCTACCATACCGTTTGCTTGTGTTCATGCAGACACAGGGACATTCAACAAATTCTTGCCCGTACTGCTACACACACACACACACACATACACACACACACACACACACACACACACACACACACACACACACACACACACACACACACACACACACACACACTCTCTACTTATCTAAGCAGTATTGTTGACTGCTAAACATATCTTGCTACTGCACACACTTGGTGTCAGGTTTGTATCCTGTTCTGCCCCACCCTGTGCAAGTGATGATAACTATGCTCTACCCTCTGCACATTTCTTTGTGACTTTGGGTTGCATATATGTCTGATGCAGAGTGGATAACTAATGCTGACTTATTAAATGTAAATGTACTGCAGAATAAATGTTTTTACTCATCATTCATAATCATTTGTGAACTACTGCGGTGGTGGTGCTGCGGTAGCGTTGCCGCCTCACAGTAAGACGTTGCTCAGCTCGATTCTCAGTTAGAGCATCTTCTGTGTGGCGACATGCGTGAATGGGCGTTCCTTCGTTGAAGGTTGTGCGTCAGGCCCGGCAAGTCGGCATGTAAAAATCTACTGCCAATCATTAGCAGACCGGAGTTCCGCTGTGGCGACCCCTAACCGGGAAAAGCCGAAAGACACAGCATTCATAATCATTTGTGAATAACTGTTTCTACAATCATTTGCCTTTGCTGTATTTCTGCTACTCTTCTTACCAACGAAGTCAAACTAGATGTTTAAGTTTTGCTTACTGTTATACTTGTGCAAATGATGCTATCACTGACCTGTTCACTGATTTATATTCAGTGGTCAACTGAAATGCTTGATGCATAGTACTGGGCAAAATTCATAGCTGTATATTGCAAACATCACTCATAAGCTATTACTGATACTACTGTACACCTGGGACATATATCACCTCAGTTATATAACTCTGTTGTTTTTTTCTATACAGGTACTAACCTTACTTTGTTAATGCTACAGATACAAGATGTGTCCTTGAGGGTTGTTTCTGAGGTTAACAGAGTGCAACTATTATGTGGTTAAGTAAAGGTTGTGCAGTTTTGCAGGCATACGTTTTATTATTTGTACATGCTTGGACTCTTATTTTTTCATTTACGTAGTCAGTGCATATGCTATCCTTTGCCTCTTACCCAGAGCCATGGCATATTGTACGCCTATGCTGCTGGCAGCAGCTGCAGCTGATGGCTCTCCTTCAGACTCCTCATCTATATCTGCTGGCCCTGCCTGTGGTAATGGGAACTGTGGTCCAGCCTCAAACTGTTCTTGCTGTCTTTGCTGAAGCTGTTTCCTGATAATGACATTATGCTTCGGGGAACAGGCTGTGAGCATTATGGTAGAGGTTTCTGTGTTATACTGCAGGGCACCTCCTGAGGTGTCTAGACACCAGAACCTTGAACCGAGCCTGCTGAATAAACATTGTAGGATATTCCTAGTTTGAGAATGGGTATCCTCGTACCCTTACTTGGTGAAGTTGTGTGGGCTTCTCATAGGTGTCATGAGCCAAGGTTCTATTGCATAAACTGCATCCCCTACTAGATGCCTTTCTGGAAAGTCAGCCCTAGTAAACCTTGTGTACAGTTCACAGGTGTACCATATGTATGAGTTGTGAAAACTGCCAGGGTTACCTGCACAGACATTGCAGATGATCCCTTGGGTGTTACAGACAGCCTGACACTTTATAGAATGATATCCTTTCCTGTTAATGTACTGAGGTCCCTGCTTACTAGGTGGAACTTTTATTTCTGTGTGTGCAATCTATGGCCCCCAAAGCACCAGGAAAGTGTGCTACTGCAGAAAAGTCCTTCATGGTTCTTGTTCTTTCTTCTGGGGTGCATGGGAAACAGTTATGCTTCCTTGCATGTTGTACAACTGCATTTTGAAACGAATGTAATATTCTGGACGCTGAGGCCTGTGACACCCCTAATGTATATCATCTGGATCTCTTGAAAGTAGCTGTAGATAGAATAGGTAAAGCTACACGTACTTTTGTTTCCCCTTGGAAGGGTTCTTCATGATTTCCCTGGGACCTCTGGTGAAGGTAGCAGAGGTTGCATATTTCCTCTAGCGTTTCCCTGACCACCCTGTATCGCTCAACAATTCCTATGTCATGTGGTCCACGGTAAGTCAGATGGAGTCTAAACACCCTTCTTTTTGGCTGATGTCTGGCAGCAGCAGCACCTTCAATTAAAGCCTATTGCCCAAATAGGTTAATGATGGCAGCAGTAACCCCTAACATTTTTTTAAGTGTAATCATCGCTGTAATCTGAAGAATTTTGGATTTCAGGGCAAATGGCTACACTGAGTGTACACGATTGCTTTATAGGTTCTTGTATAGCTCTGCCATGTTGGACTGGTTAATTAGCATGTAATTCAACAGTTTATGCTTTCATTAACATATTCTGCCATTTACACTTGTTTTAAGGCCCTACACTAAGTGTAAAGCCATTTAATGAACACCAAACAGTGCTCTATCGATAGATGCACTTAGTATAGCCGTCAATGAGTCTGCTGCTGCATTTCTTATGAATCAAGGAATACATACCTAGTTTGTTTAAATGGAAATCACTTAAACAACCAAGATCTAATGCTCTAGTCACTCATGCATCCAAACAATCACGCAGATGCTAATGTGCACTGATGTGTGCTATAGTATCTTTATGTCACATAGTAGCGTAACTAGGGTGGGGCGAATGGGGCAATTGCCCTGGATACTGTCTTGTCCAGGGAGCAATCTGCCAATATAACATAAAAAATAAAAATACATACTGCTTTTCAAATACTATTTTTTTCACTTTAAGGGAAATGGTAATGGTAATGTGTATGTTCTAAATGGATGTCTGAGGTGCTCCTGCGTGCCTTCTGCCCCTGCTTATATCATCTTACTTGGGCACCATCCCTAAAAGGCCTGCAACTGGCTGTGCAGGTAGAGGGGCAGTGCCAAAGTGAAAAAAGACAGTGTGCCTTGTGCTATGTCACTGGTGCCCACAGCGAGCTGAGGGATGTAGCATTTTTTAAAATCTAAATCACTCACTGTGGGTATATGTGGTATGTGGAAAGAGATACTAGGACAGAAAAAAAGACCAAGTTTCTCAAGTAAGTAGGATCACTTACTAGTATACTTCTTGTGCACACTTGGACAAACTGCTTAAGGGATCGGTTTGGAGCGGGACATTTCTTTTTGGAGCTTGTGCAAACTTGGACAGATTGCTGAAGGAGTCATTGGGGGAATGTTTCATTTTGGTGCTCATGCAAACTTGGACACACTACTGAAGGGGAATGTTGGAGAAAACATTTTAATTGATGCGAGTGCATACTTGAACAGACTGCTGAAGGAGTCATTGGGGGGAAATGTTTAATTTTGTTGCTTGTGTATACTTGGATGGACTGCTTAACAGGTCATTGGGGGAAATGTTTAAGTTGGTGCTTGTGCTTACCTGGACAGATTGCTTAAGGGGTTTTGGGGGGAATACTTTATTTGGTGTCTGTAAACCCCTTGATGATCCGGCTCACTGAAATTTAAATGTTTTTGCAAGGAGACAGGCATCCCTGCACTTGTGTTGGTTTGAGACACTCACACGCTCCAGATTTATATTGCTAGTCTCTTTTTGGTCATTGAAAAAAGTAACACGTCTCTGTGCCTTATGAAAGCAGTTTCAGGGGAGCATGCCTCTCAAGCTCTTAACTCAAGAAATCTGGATAATGCCTAAAATAATAGGGTCAAAGGTCTAACAATAGGGACACATTTTAAATATTGCTCTTCTAAAATTTAAACTTAGAAAGTTGCTAGAATAAAAGGATTTGCATTGTGTGCATGTTTATCCTGTTTGGACATGCTTTTGAGGTTCTTGGTCTCTTATGTTTTGTGAATAGCTGTTGTCAAGGCATTGTTTTACCACCCCTGTTAAAAAAAAAACGAACTTTTTTTGCCTGGGTGGGGGTGCTGAATGAAGGTCTTTCCTGGGATCTAGATGGCCTAGCTACTCCTCTGATATCACACACGCTCAAGCTTATGACTACTCTCTCAAGTGGACTGTATTTAAATACAGCAGGAAAGAGGGAGCTAACACAAACTATCACAACGGAAAGTCTATAGTTTAAAGAAATACAGTGCAAAACCTGCAGTGAACTTCATCAGTGAGCTTGCCACAACAGTTACCTTATAGCAGTTAAACCAATAACTGCTGCCACTACCTAGCAGATCCCTTAGCTGAGCTCTGTTTTTTTTTTCAAAACTTATCAGCAAGTCAGGATTATTTTAAAATACTGCAGGAAAGAAGGAGGTGACCATAAACTATTACCAGGGAGGTTTTATAATTTAAAGAAATAAGACACAGAAACTGCAGTGAATACACCCAGTAAGCCACCACAGCAGTTTCCAAAAAATATTTAAACAGATAGCTGCCATGAAGCAGCAGAAGTTATATTAGCTGTGCTTTTTACAAAACTAATGACATACACGGCATGGAAGTTCAGGACTATGATCTTGAGAAAAACAACTTTACCATGACCAGCATTTAATACAGATTGGCAGCAAAAGACTATTATAACAGGTCTGAGAGATACCAGTCAACACTCTAGCTGCTGAGTTCTAAACCTACTATTGGAAGCAAGATCACTGTCTGTAGGGCCAAAATAAAATACACTGTGATAATTCAGTTGGAAAGATACAAGGATATGTATTGATGTCACAGGAACTGATTCAGGCATTGAGTACTTAACTCAGGAGTCATTTTTTAAATGGTAATAAGGTGACTTGACAACCACAGCATGGGATTCACAGATAATAGACTTCTTGGTGCTTGTTTGCTGTGTTTTTTGTGTTCATATGAATGCTCTTTGCTGTTGAGTTCAGTCAGGCTGATCTCTTGCATATCAGATTTCAGCACCCTCAGTCTGTTTTAAGTGAATTCTTACACTCATATGACATACTAGAGGAAACAGCAAGAGCACCAGCCTCTCCTTGAATTACTGTCAACCCAGGCAAGAGATGGAGGAGAAGACACAGGAAGCAAAAGCGTGGCTGCAGGTCTGGCCTACATGCTAGGCTAAGGAAACATCCTACAAATCACATCTTTCCAGCATATTTCTTGCTAATGCCAGATCTATTGCAAACAAAATTGATGAACTTCAGCTAAAGATTTCTGAGAACAAACTTGTAAGAGACTGTTGCGTTTTACTATTTACAGAGATGTGGCTAAACTCATGTATAGTAGATGCAGCCATTGAGCTGGCAGGCCACACAGCTTTTTGGTGGGACATGAATAAAGACTCCAGTAAGAGCAGAGGATCTGGAAGAGTACACATCAAGGCTACTCTGCTACATAAAAGCCTGTGTTGACAATGTCACTATCAGCAAACACATTCATGTGTACCCTAATCAGAAGCTCTGGATGACAAACAAGGTTAGATTTATTTTCAAGCACCGCAATACAGCCCTCAGGTCTGGCAACAGGGTCCTTTATATCGTGGCTTGAGCCAACCTAAAGAAAGCCATCAGCGAGGCTAAATCAGCCTATAAAAGGAAGATAGAGGACTACTTCACTGACAAGGACCCATGATAACTATGGCAAGGTATTCAGCACATCACCAATCATAAATCCAGTAACCATATAGCTGTTGATGGAAATGCTTCAATGGCAGAGAAACTTAATTATTTCTTCACCTGTTTTGAGGTGGAAACAGCCATGACAGTCACACCTAAGCACCAGCAGATAGGCCACAGCAGTCTCATGTCACATATACCAGCCTCCTACAACCACAACTTCACAGTAAAGAGCACAATGTAAGATGTACTCAAAGCAGTTAATCCAAGAAAGGCTGCTGGCCCTGAAAGATCTTCAAATTATCTCTGTCTACTATGCCATCTTGTCTAAAGTCCACTACGATCATTCCACTGCCAAAGAAACCTGTCATCAGTAATCTCAATGACTACCATCCAGTGGCACTTACTCCAGTTATCATGAAGTGTTTTGAACAACTAGTTCTGCAACATATCAAGCACAGTCTCCCAGTTATCTCAAATACACACCAGTATGCTTAGAGAGCACACAGGTCTACGAAGGATGCCATCTCCACTGCCCTACACACTGCACTTTATCATCTTGAGCAGCAGCTATGTGAGGATGCTCTTTGTAGACTTTAGTTCAGTTTTTAACACAGTTATCCTGGATAGACTGGTCACTAAACGTACAGGCCTACGATTTTCAGAATCTACTTGTTGGACTAAAGACTTTTTGACTAATCGTCCTCAGATTGTTAGACTAGGCCAGTACCTCTCATCCACTCGCAGGCTAAACACTGGTGTCCCACAAGGCTGTGCCCCACTCTGTATACTCTCTATGCCCATAACTGTGTCCCCTCTCATTCTACTAATACCATTATTAAGTTTGCAAATGACACCACGGTGGTTGGACTTATTTCAGGAAGAGACGAGACAGCATATTGAGATGAAGTTCAAAGACTGGCTGCATGGTGTACTGAGAACAAATTTGCCCTGAACTCTATCAAAACAAAAGAACTCATAATAGATTTCCAGAAGCATAATGCAGATCACAACCCAATATACATCAAAGGAGACTGTGTGGAAAGGGTTCCTGCCTTCATGTTTCTAGGTGTACATGTGGCAGAAGATCTCTCTTGGTCCATAAACACCAAGGAGGCAGTCAAGAAGGCACAGCAGAGACTATATTTCCTCAGGATCCTCAGGAAAAACAACCTGCAGGAGAAGCTACTGCTATCTTTTTAACACTGTTTTATTGAAAGTGTGCTGACATACTGCATTTCCATGAGGTATGCCAACAGGAAGGCCCTTCAAAGGATCATTAACTCTGACCAGAAAATCAGTGTCTGCTCACTGCCACTTTTTGGAGGAACTTTTCAGCTCTCACTGTCTCAGCAGGGCAACCAACGTCTTGAAAGACCCTTCTCATCCTGGACATCACCTGTTTGAGCTGCTACCTACTGGCAGATGGTTCAGGTCCATTCCATCTCTGACAAATAGACTTAAGAACGGTTTCTATCCCACAGCCATACGTGAACTGAACAATGCTAAATGCTCACACTGAATATAGACAATAGCCATTTGCACTATAAGATATATGTTTACATTCCTGTGCACCTTACCTTATTCCTTTCATGTACAATTATACCCAAGTGGAATAAATGAGTCACTTACTGCATTATATTGTATTGTTTGGTATTGTATTGTATTCTCTTACTTATCCATGTTCATTATATGTGAATGCACCTTAGGATTGCTACAAATTTCGTTGCACTTGTGCAGTGACAATAATGTAATCTTAATAGTTGCCATACCACAGATAGGTGCAGGCTACATAGTTGGGTAATTTATGATTTCAAGACACGTTTAGCCACAATGAGGAAGACTTCTTTATTGGCTAATTTGCATGCCTCTCAATAATGTGTAATGAACACCAGTACAAAACAGCACTTTTGGTCAGTAATTACTGCTGTGGCCCCTGCATCATGTTGGCAGAGGAATCACCCTAGTCACTCTCTTACACACTCATGGAGCCACTCATACATCATACACACACTCATTCCTACAGACTCCTCCCACACATATGATCAATTAACACACATTTCTCCACTCAAAGGTGCTCATGGACACACTCACCCATACACACAGATGCACACAGACACACACAGACACACATGCACATGCACTATCATTCTCCTCCTTAATCCCCCTACTGTAGCCATTTAAGCAGGCAGAAAGACACACACATACACACACTCTCAAAGAACTCCCCCCACACACAACTTGAGACCCTCTCACTTATGGGCACACACTACACACACATACACACATATGCATTCTCACAGACTCTCCTCACACATAGAGTGAATTAACATGAATTCTTCCACTCAAAGGTGCTAGACATACTCACTCATGCACACACACACACACAAACACACACACATACACACACACACACACACACACACACACACACACACACACACACACACACTCACACATAGAACCCCCCACACACACACATACACAACTTATGGGCATACAGTCCACACACATATACTCACACATGCATATCCAGTCAGACAGACAGACATGCACACACACTCTCACAGAACTCCCCCCATACACAACTTGACACCCTTCCACCTGAACACACTTATGGCCATACACTCCACACACATATACACAAACATGCATGAACCTAACATTTTGAGTGGTACAGAGCAGTATAATCAGTTTTATTAGCCTCGAGCAAGCTTGGGACCTTCCTACTTGGGATGCTATAATAAAAGATATACCATATGACAACCTGCTATACAGATGGGGAAACAGTGTTGGTCTGACTGCAACATTCTTCCTTGGAAGCTAAAAGAGATAACCTCACCAGGCTGTTATAAAATATTTTATCTAATACCTCAAAAATCAAAGCCTTGGAGTTGACCAATAAAGGTGATATTGAAGCCTGGACAGCCAAACAGTCTTCCTAGAATTTCCAGTTTTTCCCACCCAAATGCAAGACATTCAAACCACATTTAGAGACCACCAGAGTACCATTCACCTACTGTAACTGAAAACTGATGATCTAGAAAACTTCCAACATTGAAATAATCTCTGCTTAACAGGACTCAGGGAAGGCTTTGAGGGATCTGGCAAGGAAGGCCTTGTGAGATCTTTTATGATTTTCTTTTCAGAAGACTCTCAACCCAACTCGTTAAACCTGTCTCTACCTAGGCTATGCACTGAGATAGACTAAGATAGCATGCTGGGCACTGAAGCTGCCTCAGCTTTCTCAAAGTCACTAAGACAAGTCATTTTGAAACTACATAATTACAATGATAAGCTATGAATATTGGTTGTAGCCAAGGAAGAAAAAATTCTGGGAAAACTAACAGTTGAAGTGAGAAGACAAACAGCATGTATCTTTAAGCAAAATGTATTGTTATATTAATACCTTTACATCACAACCTGCTTGGTTGCAGGTACTGCAATGCTGGACTTAAGAGACCTGGAGAAAAGGTGATTTTCTGTTTTATTTTTTTTTTACATCTTCTTCCCCAAGTTTATGTGATTTTGAAATAAAATATGTTGAGATTAAGGGGTATAGTGACAGAGCTTCCATGCTGGGGGAAAGAAGGGGTCAGCTGCCCACGTAAAATGATGAATTATTGCTGTTGCATGATTCTGGGATTGCAACACTCTAAATTGCCATTATTTTTAGATTTAGGTAGTTTTCAGACTTAAATTTTAGATGCTAGATACATTATTTTGCATCTCAAGTTAGGAAGTAGCCATGATTCATTACATATCCAGGGAAAACATTTACATTGCTGAACAATCAATATTACAGAATATGTCAGGATTTCCCTGCAGAACTACCAGCCACATGCAAGACCTTCTCCAGTAACCATAAGCTGTGTTACTGGAATGAATTTCCAACAGTATTTATATATCCCGCTATACCATCAGATTGTGTTACTAACTGATTATTTGCTCTGAAGATCTCCAGAGATTTCTTTCTTTCCCTTTCTTCCCAAGGTTATAGTAATTGGAGCATTTCTCCCCGGGCCTCCGCTGAAAACAGGCTCTGTGGAACCTAGTCGGACTTTCCCCATCAACTAATGATAAATAATAAATAATAATAAATAATTTTCAAATGAATAGCTAAATGTGCTGTTTCTCTGTGCAGCCCACTCCCCTGTCCCTTTGCCAACCATCTTCTCCTATTACTACACTTCCAAGTGTGACTACGTCCCTTGGAACTATAACCCTAAATGTTCAAGCAGAGTTATAAGAGAATTTTGTGCCACAGGCAACACAACCATTTGACACCCCCCCCCCCCGCCTTTATATAAGCAATCACCTTTTGCTTAAGGAGGGTTTCAGTCTCACAGTTTACAAGATGTTAGTAATCACAACTGTAGGCATTTAGTTTACAGCTTGTAATCTGTCAGTCTAGTTACTTGTCCTGTTTAAGGATCAATAGATAGTTAAACCATTTGCAAAAATCAGAACTGTTATGTATTAATGACAGCTTGTAAACTGTCAAGCTTTTTTTTTACTCTGTTCAGTGCCCCCTACAACTGGTGCCTGCGGCAGTCATCCCATTCATCTCACCCTTGCTACTGTACTGTGTTGAACAAGGGGTATTGCCAACTATCACTAAGTAATGTTTAAATGCCTATCATTTAATACTAGGGGAATAGTTTCCTTTTCCAAAAGTCGTGGCAGTGTTACTACATTAGACAGCAGTAGGCTGATACCATCATGCTTCGGGTACTACCACACAAACACCTGACATATCTCTCTTTGGGTATTGGTCAGGGAAGTATGCCCATACATCAAAGTGGGGAATGATCAAATTTGTCAGCACTAAACTGTGGTGGTCTGTGTTAGACACTGTCACAATGAAGGAAGCTGGCTTGCAGCTGTGTTTTCAACATACTCTGGCCCTGTGATCTTATGTATAGTACATAGACCTAATGTACATTCCCTAGCTTTTTTTATATCCATTTTAACTAATATTCACAAACTGCATGGTGACAACAGTCCAGCAATTATTGGATGCCACTTTAATTTCATTGCCGATTCTGGATTACTTGAAGTACCACACAATGGATTTTCTCCCCCCAAGACCACTGCCTAGGAAGATTGCTCTTCTCTCCATAACTTTGATATGAAGATCCCTTTTTATGGGTTATCACATTCTCTTTCACCACTTTGGAGCCTAGGTAAGCTCCCAAATCCACAAGCAAAGGGACCACCATCAGAATCTGTACTGTCTTATCCTTGAAGCATTGAAACTGCTCAGGGGAACAGAAGAATAATATGTTCCCCTGTTATTACCACGCCTAGGCAATATACCAAGTACACTTGACAGAGTTAGCACAGATTTTACAAGGTAACAGTAAATCCTGAGCTCCTAAACAAGCTACACATAGTAAATGGCTGTCCTGCTGTGGTATCTTATTACCACATTTGGAGCACTTTTTAATGCCTAAATGTTCAATCATAGCAAAAGAAAAAAAAAAAAAAAAAAAAAAATATATATATATATATATATATATATATATATATATATATATAAATAAATAAGGCACTTCCAAACATTAAGGAGACAACCCCAACAACAATCTTAACTTCACTACAGCCTACGCTTTCAAGAGAGAACAAGCAAAATAAAAAGAAAACACACACACACACATACACACACACACACACACACACACACACACACACACACACACACACACACACAGTAAAATGTGGCATAGGGAGAAGAAGCTCTAAACTGCAGAACAAAGGTAAAATCACAAGATATTTATAAAGCCCTGGTTTGTACAATTGTTTTATGAACAGAAGAGGTTAAACATAAATCTTTTAACTTCTAGAAGAAGAGCCTAGGGCCATCTTCCAGTGCCTTGCTCTTGAGTGACAAAGGAAACTTGATGAAAAAGAGAAGCACAGTGAAATTTGATGATTTGATGAAAGAAGTGAAACACAGTGCATTATGAAAAAAGTGGAAGAGTTACAGCTTAGGAAATGTTTGATGTCTGGCTGATCTGAACCTGCAGTGCAAGTCCTAGAGGCTGAGGAGGATAGATCTGATCATATTGGGTTATCCTAGTCCTTTTGATGGCACTTTTGGTGAGGAGATTGGGTACCTCCTTTCTTGCTAATTACCAGTATGAGTTGGGATGTTAGGCAAGAGTAAGGACAGGACCTGGGAAGGTAGGAAAAAGGGGTGAGTATCCTGTGGCCATAATCTCCCTTACCATGTATCCTTGATGATACTTCCCCAAGTTTGGAGATGGACAAAAATTTCTCCTGGCCACCGCCTTTAAGAGACAGTTGGGCAAAGAGTCAGGAGTTCTGCAATTCTCTCAGCAGCAGACTACTGCTTCCTGGAGGTCACTGGGGACCCCAACCCTTGGGATCATGATCTTGCTGCAGTGGGGTCTTGGATGATTACAAGCTCTCATTGCCCTCTTAATGTTGTGGCAGTGGGGACATCAGAACACAACAACCTGTTTTAATTGCAAATGTTGTAATTATGAGCCTCACAAATGTGAAGAATATTTTAAATTTCATACCTCAATGTAATGCCATTAAAGCATTTTGCAGCAGAATTCTCCCCCATCCTCCATACGGGTTGGCTCCAGAACCTCTGTAATTATATACAGTAATTTCCAAATCACTGTACCTCAGAATAAGTGTAAAACTCATAGGTACAGCCACCTCAGGTAAAGCATATATTTCACACATTCACATAGTCTGTTCAGAGGATCATAACTGTCACTCGTCCGGTCAGGATAAAACAGACGAACAGTTGCGGGTTCGGTTCAAGCAGCTTTATTATGTACAAACACATCAGGATTAAAGCTTAGTAACTTAAACTTAAATAAACTTATAAACATGACTACTGCACTTATACATGTTGACACTCTGGCTGTTTTCTCAAAATGACACTGCTGCCTGTACGTGCTCACTATTTATATGCACATGCTTACACTTGGAAATGCTTCTTAACTCATTCACTCCAATGGAGCTCAGGAAGTTTGCACTGTAACTTCCAATAAGCCTTTTCACAGAATCAAAGTATGTCCTTATATTTCAAACAAATGCTCATATCTCTGGAACCATAAGGATTATGAAAGTAGTATAAATGGCAAACTCTTCAGCACAAGCTATTTTTTATAGTAGTAGTATTCTTTAGGTTCTAGATCTTAAACTGAATTTTATAAGTCACAGTAAACACATTGGGCCAGATTCACGAAGGCTTGCACGGGGTCTAAGAGTAGAGTAAGACTCCATGCAGCCAACATGTCAGCCAAGCGATCCAGGAAGAGCCGGTAGGGGCGTGTAACAGAACTCCTTAAACTAGTCCTACATGGACAGGGCATGGATATGCAAATTACCTCAATTGCAGGCGAAAGCTATGCAAATGAGGTAAATTTGCGATCCAGGAAACCCAAACCTGTCCAAGTAGGAGTAGTGTTATTTGCAGAAATGTACTCAGTTGATAACTGAGTACGGTTCTGCAAATAGCAAAACGGTGCTGTGACAGCTGCAAAAAAAGCATGCATTTACAGGACGAAGCATGCCAATGGCCAAAAATACGGCCATTGGCAATGGGAAGTGATGCAAAATAGAAATAAAATAACTTTTTTTTTTTCATCCCGATCTCCGGGGTTTATCCGTAGTGCAGCGCCGCGCAAATGCGCTGCGCCCTAAAAAACAGAAAATTAATAATTAAGATCCACAAATGTGGATTTTATAGCTAAAATGAATTTACAATGCAAGTGAATGGCAGGCTGAAGACAACATGGCCACCGAGTAGAGGTTGCTAAGGGGGGAAGCTCAGTCTAAGAGATGTAACCAAGCATTACAAATGCAAATGAGAGTTAGGATAGTGAATCGCAAGTTTACATAGGAAATGAGCACAGTCAGTGGAGTGTAGGAGTAGGATAAGGGGAGTAACAGAGTAGAAGATAGGTGACATCACGATGGGGTGTTTGTATGAAAGGAGTGAAGCTCATTGGAACAAAGTGTCATGTGTCAGCCGACAATTACATATTATTGAAAGAGGTGTGTCAACAAGTAGGCCACGTAAAGTCAAGAAATGGAAGGTGTATGCTGTGGATAACACCAAATTTTCTTGCTGAGCGTGCATGCTCGCTTGTGCGCGCCAGTAAACCCGAGTAAGACAGTGTGCACGCGTGTAAGCTTGAGTAAGCATATGTAAAGCTGTGTAAACAGTTGTAAGCGCGTTTGCACCGGTGTGCGTGCGTTTTAACAAGAATAAGCAAGTTTTAGTCCATGTAAGCATGTGTGCGTGCGTGTTAGCTGCTGTACGCGTGTTTGCGCTTGTGTGAGCAGCGCTCCCCCCTCAAGAAACAGAAAGGAAAAAGGAAGCACACCAAATAGTAGGGAAGTTACCAGGGAGTACTAGCATAGCTAGCAGGTGAAAATAATCAGAATCAAGCAATTACCCAGGCAAAAAACTAGCCCAGCCCAGCCCAGCACTTAAAACACTGCAATCAACAGTCCATTATGTTTCTCTCAAGAGACACTGCAACACTGCTGTAAGTTAATAGCGGTGAAAACTGAAAAAGCTGTACTGAGGCAAAAAATGTTAGGGGCTGCCATTGCTGTTATAAGGCGACATATGCAACATATTGAGGGTGGTGATGATGCAAATGCTGCTGGACAACCCATAGTGAGGAGCGGAGAACAGTGTACAGGCCCAGGGTAACCTACCAGGGGCTACATGAGCTGGAGATAGTGGAGCGCTATAGAGTGGACAGAGACCTCTTGCAGCAAATTGTTGAGCTGTGCAGGCCACGCCACACACACAGGACCAACAGAGGGGAACCCATCCCAGTGGAAACTAAGGTATGTGTTGGCTTAAGAATATTAGCAACAGGTACCTTCCAGAGACCAACTGGTGATATGATGGGAATATCACAGGCATCAGCATCCAGGGTACTGCACCAGTTCCTGGATGCCATGTCAGCACATGGTGATCATGTATATTTCCCCAATTCCCGTGAGGTATTGGCCAGCAATATGCGTCCCTTCCAGCAAATAGCAGAATACCCTGAGGTACTGGGTGCAATAGACTGCACGCAGATATGCATCAAAGCACCAGCCGGTGAGCGGGGTAGGGTCTACTTCAACCGCAAGGGCTTCCCCTCCAACTGCCAGGTCATGTGTGATGCCCAGGGCATAATACTGAATGTGTGTGCTGGCTGCCCTGGAAGCTATCATGATTCCCATATCTGGCATCTGACACAGCTGTACCAGACATTTGCCAATGGGGACATACCACATGAACACCTAGTGGGGGATGCTGTCTATGCACTGGAGCCGTGGCTGATGACACCCATCGAAAACGCACACACACCTGAAGAGGAACGCCATAATGAGGCACACGCACAAACACAAAATGTAATCAAGCGTGCGTTTGGGCTGCTCAAGTCATGATTCCGGTGCCTGGACACATCTGGTGGAGCCTTGCAGTACTCACCAACTACATATACCCAAATTGTCATGGTATGTGCTATGCTACATAATATGATCCTGCGAAAACAGCTGCAGCAGGTCCAGCATAGGCCCGGGCCAAACAGCCCCCCACCATTGCCAGGGCCATCACAGGCAGAGCGTGACTCAGAGGAGGAACAGCCTGAGCCTGCCCCAGTAGGCAGAAGGAGGAGTGCCCAGTATGCTTTGGCCTTGGCAAAGAGGCAACGCATAGCACATACACTGGCTCAGTAGGAACTCTGGAAATGATACCTCTCTCTGACCCGCACATATAGTAAAAGGGGTGCCTACGTTGACACTACCTGCTTTCAAACATGTATAGGGAGTGTAGTATGTGCATCCGACATAGGCAGCCCTGCATCAACACCTGAGGCATGATTGCCATGTGTTAAGCAATATAAAGCAGTGCTAAACAGCATTTACCACCATATAGTATATGTAAACAAAATTGCACACACCAACTAGTACAAATGTGGTCAATGTTGAGTAATATTGGCCAACGTCCAGCAATGATGGTTAATATTGAGCAATGCTGGACAAGCTGGGTCTAAGTAGGGCATAGCTGAACAAAAGCCAACATGCTCATAGTTGCTCTACTGGCCCTTAAGCAGTCTGGTCTGCTCAGTATGAAAATATAAGGGGTGATGGTCCTCGAACCTAGGATACTGTGCACTATAGTCAAAGTACTGAACCACTAAACCATGACAGTATTGCAGTGGTTAATCTGTATGAAGAAATGTTGATAAGTCTATGCAAAGTATTCCATGGAAACCCTGCAGGCACAGCATAATCCCTGTCAAGTTATGACACAAAGGTGAGTCCTGAAGTAAGAATAGAACCTGACCTTCAACACACACAGTAGAAATTTTAATATTGGACATGTACACATACATCAACAAATGTAGTGGACCTCATACAGCAACATACTGAAAGGTCACACTGGGCATGCTCACACACTTGAATACATGAGACAAATGTCAGGCAACAGAACACTAACAGTCTGAACTGGGCATGCTCACACACTTAGGCCATGTTGGAGTATAGCAGTGGGCCACACATATCAGGCAGTTGCATGTGTTAACCCAGGAACCTCTCACTACCCAGCAATCTGCCCTGTGCACACACTTATATGACAACAGACACGTATATAATATAGTGGAACCCTGTCATAATCAAATATGTTCTGCAGATACCTAAGCGGTTCATAGAAAGTGGGAAAGCAAAGATGATAAAAACCTGCAAACAGTATCAGCAATAAACATTGTGCATCATGAACATTTTCATAGGTTCAGAGGTTGATACTAAGCTATCTGCCCTAGGGCATGTACAAGCATAGCCAGAGTGTGTTTGGCTGCTGCAACCCAGTCAAATCAGAACACTGTGCCCATGAATAGTAGGTCAAACAAAATAGCCCATTTACGTTTAGTGTATTGTGCCTCTGTCTAGCAGGGACCCAGAAGATATAACATGGGTACACATACGATCACCCATCCACTTGTCAAGATGTCACCTGTAGGTGGTCAGTGGGTGGCTCTGCTTATGCAAAACTGGGACTACACTCTGCAGTGAGTGGAGCCTTTCAGATAATAATCTGTCCCCCCAGCATGTCCTATTAACATCTGTGCTGATGATGCCAAGGGAGTTGGATATCCTGAGGTGGAGCATGTCCATTAATTCTGGGTCAGATATTGCCTTAAACTACAGGCACACAACACATCCATGTAGGTGTTAAGTGACTGAGTAGAGCTGGAGTTACTGTATCTGAACTGTGCAGGGCATCCATGTGAGTCCCTACATCTGTTATGGCAGTACTTAGTAGAGCGGGACAACTATCACTGTATGCCATTCCGTGGGTACAAATCCTGCAGTAACCCTGATATCGAACAGTGACGTAATGTGAGGGTTACGTCTGTCATGAAGGCCGTGTACGACACAGGCCGGGACACTATCTGGTCCCATTGATGCTGTGTTGTCCGCTGTGGGGAGGGCAGCACTCACCTGTTTATTCGTGATGTCAGGGAGGTTACACTCTGTTGGGATGGACAGTACCTCCTTAGGGGGGATGGGGGGGAGACATCTGCATTGAACCTGTTTGCCAGGATGTTGGCAATGTCTGTGAGTTCAGGGTATGTTCAGTCAGTATGCAGTAACACACAGCATAACAGTGAGTGTCCAGCCAGGTACCTGAATTAACTGAAGAAGGCCTTGTGAGTGTCCGATGTGTCTGGTGCAATTGTCCGTTAGGAGCGGGCCTGACATAAATACACAAGTGATTGTAGCTGTCTGCTAGTACAGATCATAGATGCTTTCCCTGTCTGTGATTGTGCTCTATCATGTAGTAGCTTCCTCCTTTTGTTATATAGCGTATTAATAGCCGGGGTCTATCAGACAGGTCCCCTGCCATTGGAGGAGTGAGTTCAGGTGTTATTTTGGATAGCACGATCCATGCAGTACACTAGGTGTCCATAGAATGTGTATGCAAAGGATTCAGCAGTCTGAGCCATACTTACCACTGACCCAGCGTCTCTGAAGGATACCACCGTGGTATGGAGAAGTGGGACGTTTGCTTTTGGGAAGTTCACCAAGATTACCCAGGATGGGTTTGGGGATGGGATATGGATGTCCAGTGAGATAAAGTATGTTCTGTCCTTACCAATGAGGGGTATATCGCAGGTGTGGAACATAGAGTCCCCATGTTGGTGATGATCATGTCCAATATGTTATCCCCTCTTGTGGGTGTGGTGACCGGTTGTGCCATAGCATATGAGTTTACAAATTGTAGCAACTGTTGGGCGAGGGTGTTGGGGCCAGAGTACTATCCCCAGTCAATGTGTGTGTATTTGACGTCACCCAATATAATGGTGTTTGGGGAGACCGTCATATTGTCCAGTGTTCCCCGGAAAGATGAGTGTGGTTGCTGAGTTTGTGAGTGTGGTCTGTAGCAGGCAACAAACCAAAAGACAGATTTGCACAATGTTAGGTGCATATGTATGGTCTGTGATGCTTTGTGCAGTGCTACCAACCTGGAGGTATGTGCATATGTGATGTATATGGATACTCCCCCTATTTGTGTTGGCCATTCCGAGTTATGTGGTCAGAAAGCATGGTATGAAATATAACCTGGTAGTGCTGGTGTGCATGTGGGAGCCTGAACCATGTGTCTGTTAGTGCACAGATATTGCTATTCTCCATACTGAGGAGATTCTTGAGTGTGGTCAATGTGAGGGTAATACATCTGGTGTTGAGCAGCATTACCCTCAGTGTCATGTACTCTGCAATGTCTATGGAGGTGGGTCTGTCTTTTGAGCCCCGCTTAAATAAGGCAGCATGGTGGCAGCAAGTGCCTTAGCCAGTATTCAAAAGTCCAAGGGTGACAGGTGCAAGCTGTCCATAAGGAAGCTACGTGGCATGTCGAGCATGTCACCCCTGGCTGACAGACACTGTATCCCATTTGAATAACAGCAATATGTTAGCCAACTGTTAAACGTGATCAGTTTGTTGGTATACTGAGACATCATGCTTGGTGAGTGTAAAATGCTAGACAAGGTCAGGGTCATACTGGCCTGGGCTACATGATCAGAGAGTTCCTTTATGTATCATGTCATGTGGTCCAGGGAGGAACGTCTGAGGTTGTACGCACCAGCATGGACAATGATGGAGCCAGTCCTGGACTTGCTTTGGAGTGACCTGAGTGCATGTATTATGTGGCGGATCCTGGCACCTGAGAGACAGCTCAAAGTGACTATTCTCTTGTTTGGCCTGGTGAGTGGGAAGTCAGTGTATCTGACATTGTGTCACCTATTACAAGTGTATCAGGTGTATTGTTTAGCCCGAAGGGCAGTGACTGTGTGGCACACTGACATTGTGAACTATGTGATATGTGGGTATTGTAGTGGGGTAGCAGTTGTTTGTGTGACTGCTTTGGAGGTCTCTGCTGCTTAGGCAGAGTGTATGTAGAGCCTCTGAGTATGTGTATGTGTGATAATGTGGTTTGATTGCTGTCACTATCGGTATATGTGAGACTGATATGTGGTGTGTGTGGTCACCTTCACCACCTGATAGACCATGCCAGTCATGGGTTGAGACAGCTCAGCCTCCTGTATGTCAATATTGTTGCATCTCTCACATATATCTGAGTGTGTTGGGAGGAGGACAGGGTTGTCTGTGTACATGAGGCAGATGTGACATTGTGTCATAACCACAATACTCACTAGCTGTACTGGAGAGTACACACAAAACCGACCCCTGGACATGCCAGTATATTATGATGACATACTCTGTAGCCTGATCACAAAGGATCAGTAGGGTGTTAAGTGTGTAAAAGAGTATAACCGGGATTAGTGCTCATGTCTGTTGGTGTTTTGTAAAGAGTAGCTGAGAAGGAGTCCAGACTGAGAATCATGACATGTCCTTCAGCTATGTCATAAATAGTAATGTACACTCATATATGTCCTGAGTCATGGCCAACTGTACCTTACTGGCAATGCCAACATCCTGTCAGACAGGCCCATATATACATACCCACCTCCCACTGACGATAGTCTCTGACATCATACCTAGAGATATCACGTGTAGAATGGCTGACCAGTTCCCCCCAAAGCCAAAAGCATGGCAGCAATTGCATTATAATGTTTCCCAATATGTGTCATGCATGCACTACAGAACAAACAGACCCTGCACCTGAACAGTCTGTTGAGCCGCACCCACTCCACAGGGTCTGCAACCGTCGAATGTGTTACAGCAACATATGGCACTCCCCACAAGTGTGGGTGCATAACACACCATGGGAAGTATAGTCTAGTAAGCCTATAAAGTCTGATGTGCAAGGCCATGGAATGCATCATGGCTGAAGTCATAAACAGAGCTATTGGAAGCTGACAAACACACAACCCTACCAACTGTGGTATGTTCATGTGCAGATCATTGTTCCCAAACATGCTACACCGATTGCAAGGCAGCCACCCAGGACATACATCACTGAACAGAGCTACACATGTCCCACATACACTTTGCATAGCTCTTCATCAACATCACAGACACATGTCGTATCCACAAAATGAACAATCTGTGCATAGATATGTGTTGACATATGAAGGGATGTCAATGTGTCCACAGATAGCTCACACAAGGTGCGACTCACAGGGTCCTGTTCAAGCTGTTGATAACTGCCGACCCACATGGATCATTCCTGGGATTGCATAAAAGAAAGTGCACACACATGTCCATGTCCAGTCTGATGATGTCAGCATCCTACAAATATACCAGGAGAACAGAAGCCATCCAATAAAGCATATAGCGTGCCATGTTAATGCGTATCTTTCTAGTATCCTAACATAGTTAGATAGGGGTTTGAATCCTGCTGATGGTGTGTGTTAGTGTCGTGGGGGGTGTTTATGTGTGTGATTTCCTTTGAGAGGAGTAGCCTTTTAGGAGACTGGGAAAACACATTAAAAGAGGCACATCCCTCTTTGGAATGTCTGATGATGTCAGCATCCTACAAATATATCAGGTGAACAGAAACCACCCAATAAAGCATATAGTACGCTGTGTTAATGCGTATCTCTTTAGTATCATAACATAGTTAGGTAGGGGTTTAAATCCTGCAAGCGCTGATTGTGTGTGTGTGTGTGGGGGTGTATGTGTGTGATTTCCTTTGAGAGGAGTAGCCTTTTTGGGGACTGGGAAAACACATTAAAAGAGGCACATCGCTCTTTGGAATGGTTGATGATGTCAGCATCCTACAAATATATCAGATGAAGAAAAAGCACCCACAAAAGCATATAGTGCACTGTGTTAATGTGTATCTGACTAGTATCATAGCATAGTTAGGAAGGGGTTTGAATCCTGCAAGCACTGACAGTGTGTGTGTGTGTGGGGGGGGGGTGTGATTTCCTTTGAGAGGAGTAGCCTTTTTGGAGACTGGGAAAACACATTAAAAGAGGTACAGCCCTCTTTGGAATGTCTGATGATGTCAGCATCCTACAAATATTCAAGGAGAACAGAAGCCACCCAATAAAGCATATAGCACGCTGTGTTAATGCATACCTTTGTAGAATCATAACATAGGTAGGTGTTTGAATCATGCAAGCACTGACAGTGTGTGTGTGTGCGTGTGGGGGGGGGGGGGTGTGATTTCCTTTGAGAGGAGTAGCCTTTTTGGAGACTGGGAAAACACATTAAAAGAGGTACATCCCTCTTTGGAATGTCTGATGATGTCAGCATCCTACAAATAATCAAGCAGAAGAGAAGCCACCCAGTAAAGCATATAGCATGCTGTGTTAATGCGTATCTCTTTCGTATCATAACATAGATAGATAGGGATTTGAATCCTGCAAACGCTGAGTGTGTGTGTGCCACAGGCGGTCAATGCAGTGTGGGTTTTGCTTTTACTATGGTATGACATATGATTAAAACAGTATGTGCATTGCACACATCGGGTATCTGCGTGGCAAATGAATATGTGTACATGTGACCTCAATCAGTACATAGCTGTGAAGCCTGCATACTACATGAATACATTTGTTTCCTTCGACAGATTGTGCCGCTGCTTCTCAGATCATAGGTCACATATGTATGTATGCGACAAGCCTGGCCACTGTAGTGATCCGTGGCAAAGGTCATCTGTGCCACACACACCCATGACACGTACTATAGAGTACTGTGAGTGAGGGTAATTGCCTGGGGTATATGTCACACATGTTCATACACAACGACTGGCAGTAATGGACAGTCATTATAGGTGTACAACAGCCCTGTGGATATGCATGCAGGCCCCTAATGTGTTATGGGAAACACTGATGGACTCCACAATACCTATGGATATGTGGATACCAAGGGACAGATGACATAACACGTGTCTGTCTGTACACATTGGTACCCAACATACATGTTGAGGGCTACCACCTATGTGGTACTGTTGGGATAGTATGTCTAGTAAATGTGGGTGACTATGCCATAGTCGGCTTACAACTATAAAGCATGTATTGGACAACAAGTATCTGTCTGTATGATACCCTTGTGTAGGATATGCGTCCCATCCAGGGAATGCAGTGTAGGCCAATGCATACATTTCCAGATGTGGATGGACATGTCCCTAGTATGTTTGCATGTACCTAAGAGGGCTATATGCCACACAGGTGTGGTCCCAGGAATGTGTGGCAGTCAATACCACTGGTTACTGTTATAGTACAGTACCGGAAGGATCCAACTGTTACTCAGTTTCCTACAACTGTGTGTCATTTGTCAGGACATCATCTAATGATTGGTTATAGTCATGCTGTTGAGGTGGTGTATACTACCAGACTGCAGATCTTACATCAACAGTATCACCCACAGCATAGTGTCAACCCATGTCATACACACATGTGTACCCATGTTAGTAAATATCTGTAATAGAATGCATACTGGCCATCGAAAGATACCAAGAGATGTTAACAATGTGTACAACAGGGTATGTCACACATCCCACATGTCCACTATGCACGTACATGCAGACAGTGCGCACACACCATGTTCACAGATGTACACCTGCTAATTTGTAATGCACACATCACACACGTACTGTCCACTCACTAACACATGCTGGCAACACTGTACACTTCAGCTAAGTGGCACATGGGTGGACAATACATACTCAGACCTAACACTGGTGTAAACAATGCTACAATGACTATCAGAGCTGTGATGCATAATGCCTGCTCAGATATACCTACAAGGATATCAGTACACTTTCCTGTTGGCAACTTGCTACTATTGCTACACTGCTATAATGTCACCCTGTGCATCAGAACCATGTTAGCCTATTCCTGCATCAATGTGACAGATGACAGGAGGTGGCACAGGTGTCATCATATGCACAGGGTGTGTTGTTGGTTTGCCAGAGCCCGACATTGACCCATCCAATCAACATGTCTGTGTGTGTGTGGGGGGGGGGACAGTACAGCATGGGCCAATGTTGATGTAATGTGTGTGTGTATGTGTGAGCCCTAGCTGTTTGGTTAATGTGTGTGTGTCTGCATGCACACAACTCCACCATGTGGCTGCCATATGCGGGCGGTTGTGGGACAGCCACAGACTGTACCTGCTAGGCTGTACAGATCACTGTCTCTGGCCACGGACACGGTACCTGTGCTTGGCAGGGGTGCTACGGGCAGTATCGGGTACCAACCCTGACTGGGTGCTACCATCAGAGGCAGAGGTATGATGACTGGACCCATGTCCCTGCTGGGACTGGCCAGTGCCTCATGCACATGGTCTAGTAGGAAGGTCAATGGACAGGCCAGCCTCAGCATTGCTGGGGCTGGTACTGCCACTACGGGAGCGGCTGTGATCCATGGTCCATCCGCGACGACTGCCAGCTGATGCTGTTGCTGGCATGCGTCCGCGTCAGCTTCCCATCCATCCCGCACAGTCCTGGCTCATGGCTAACATTGTGGAGGACATCTACTGTCTCCCTCCAATGGCTATCAATGACCTCGGTGTAATTCCGGATGGCACCGGCAAGGTCACGGATGCTGTCATTGATAGCAGTGTAATGGGCCCTCTGCGCCCTTAGTCCCTGTCAGGTGTACCTTTCCATACATGCCTGTGCCTGCATTACAGCCCGGAACATACTGGAGGTTGTAATACCTCTGGTGGCACGTCTGCCAGGGGCAATACAACCAGTGGTGCTCCCCCGAGAACCCCTGGACATCCGCCTATGTGGTACCATTCCAGTAATCTGGCTATGGCAGCTGTGAGGGGATGCACGTGCCATGGGTACCACACTCTCCTGGTCAATGCCGACTGTATGCTGTCCCTCAGCTAAGGCCATTGGTGATGAGGAATGTATTGGCAGCATGAGTGTATGCATAGATGGGGTTGAACGCTGTGTACTGTCGAATGGTGGACCAACGACAGAACCTGACAGACCTTCCTGCGCCACAATACATGTCTCATCATCTCCACTATTAGTGGCAGTGACATCAGGTTCCCTGCTGCATTCAGACACCCCTAACTCAGCATGTGTGGAAGGAAGACAGGAAACACACTTCACAATCTGTACAAGATGTTAGCACACATGAACACATGCAGACATGAACACAAGAACACATGCGCATATGAACACATGCACACATGAACACAAATACACTGCTCACCACAGCACATACACTCACACACACACACCAGCAATCCAACACATACACAATAGTGGGTGATGGTGGGTGACAGTATCACAAGGCAAACAGTCACCGCACATGTGTCAGCATGCAGAATATATGGTGCTCAAGACCATGCAGTGCAAGTGTTGATGGCCCTATTTAATGACATTATACATGGCTGTGATGCATGTGTGTAGTTGTTCAGTGATTGTCTACACCCAGGAACACAATGTGTACATGGACACAACATTGCTGTGCATGTATTATCTGCTCTGCAATGTCCTGTGCACCATCACTCAATGGTATACATACCATGGCTGCATGTGTTATCTGTGTGACACATAGATTGCCATGTCTGCTTACAGTGTCTGTGTCCATAGCAAATAATAGTGGGCACAGGTGTAGCAAATGCATGCAATGTACAGACATGGGATGAGTGGTGCATGTAGACATGAAGGAATCCCAATGCTCAACATGGCCATTGTACAGTGGTTATGGTGAGTGTGGGACATATTGCAGATATGTCGGTGCCAGCCATGACATGGCATGCTACACGACTGCAACATTAAACACCACACATACCCAATGTGTGTCATGTGACCTATACACCCAATAGCATTCCAGGACATATATGCGACTCTTTGTACAGATGGTGACAGCTGTGCATATTGTGTACACTGGCATATGTAAGCACACACACAACATGCTATGCATATTGTGTATTGGTGCATATGTTTGCACACACACAACAATGAGGTGCAAAGCAAAGACCGCTATGTGTAGTACTGTGGTCACTGTAACTGGATGGGATGTACTACCATGTGCCATCATCATCATCATGCATCTTGTGATCACTCACGGCTACTACTGTGTGACAGACCACTGCCTAGCATGCTGTACCTGAACTGCAGTGCCGTGGCTACGTTCACTATTACACAGCCACTTTGTACATGGGTGTATGTGGTGCCCAATAGGGAGCATTGCCTAACATGATTATGTTATGTGTTGAAGAATTTTTCACAGCCCCATGATAGGCCTCTACCCCTGAGGTACACCATGTGTGTGTGGATGACATGTGGGATACTGAGGTGTGACCTTACAGAGAGTGTGTGGTTATGCCATATGTAGCATGTCTTTGTGTACTGCATATGATAAATGTGTTATGTTGTGTACAGGTGTTGCAACTATGCCTATCCAATGTGCAGTACGGGGTTGCCACAACTGTGTCTTTTGCTCTGTATACTGCATGTCAGTGAGGCAGCTACTGACATTACTGAGCTCTACAACATCTTACAGCAAACATGCACGACATGCATTATGTGTAGGTGTGTTACGTGTACATGGCCTATACCTCACCTATGACATGAATATTTCATTACCAACATTGCAGTTATAACACACTCACCAGCATGGATCAGCTGCCCTGCTGTCACACCAGAGGGACCTACGAGAATATGAGAGAGTTAGTCAGTGGCCACAACTGTGGCATTGCTACAGTGGGTATGCTAAACTGCAGTATAACAACAGTCAACAGTCACAGGTGTAGAGATATTATTCGAAATATCAGTATTGCACAACGCTAGGCAGCAGAACTGCTAAACACACAGTACACATCTCACGTAGACATAATCTAACAATACAGTTAACTGTCGTCTACAGATAGGGCATGTTACATGCTTGCTCCGGGTGGACATGCTGGGTGGCTCCGGCCTCCATGACAACACATGTCAGAGGTTGATGCTGCTGTTGTCCAGGAGCCACCACGCTTAGGAGCAGCTCCTCCACTCTGGTGAAGGGGAGATTAATGGCCACCCCACCACCTGTGGCATGCTGTTGTCTTTGGATATCAGATGCATGCCGCCGGACATGTCTAATTAAATCACTGCAGTGATGGCGTACCTGCTCATATGTCCGGTTATGCATGCCTATGTCATTTACCCAATGAACAAGTTCCTACCACAGTGCAGTCCGCTCCTGCTAATGCTGGCTGCTTCTGGAGAACAGCATTGTGTACTGCTGTAATAGGCTTTGTAGTATCACCTCTTCCTCATCCGTTGTGTATGATGGATTGTGTTGGTGGGCCATCTGACTGAAAAAGATATGAACAATATGTGTGAGCAAGTCCTGTGGCACACTTTACACCTTTAACCACAGATATCACTTTACTGACATATATACCATCCTATTGTCTGTCAGAGGTTACACACGTTCAATACCACTTATTGGTTCTCAGGCCACAACTAACTAACAGTGCCTGGCACACTCTATATATCACACCACTATACAACAGTACCCGACACACTGTTTGTGACACATTGCACAACCTCAAGACAGGGGTGTATATCACACCAATGCACGAACAGAGATGTCATCCATTGCAGTGGATGTAAAGTACAGGTACAGTAGTACCAGTCAACCACCCTAGTCATTGATGCCATAGCCCTGCCTAACAGATGCGTACAGTTGTTACTATAGGTGGCCTACTTCTGTAACAGAGTATATATGTTGCTGGATACACACGTATACTCTGTAACACACATATGATTGCTGCCATTGTACAGGCATGATTACACACACATCAGACAAACATACAACACACCACTGTATGCCAACACAGATAAGCATTACCTGTGTACCATACAGTACTTGTGTGCCACTACTTACACACCCTTATGCCTGAGTTTTGTCCTCTGTGCAGACTATAGGAAACACACATGACAGTGTTTCCAAGCAATGTGAACACACACCATACTGCGCTGTTTAGGCCTACAGCTTCTGGTAGTACTACAGTTCATATGGGAGTTGGATTCACCAGCAGTACCACTCACTAAGCATACATGTATTGCTTTAGCCTACAATGAGACACCACATTCGTCAACAAGGAACTACGTCACATCATATGCCGTACTATTATGTCTGCCTAACAGTACATTACACATCATTTGCTGTCCTCACAGCTAGGATAGACACTACCATGTTAGATACAACTTTACACTAACCTATCACACCTTTACAGACCTTGCACACATTCAGTGTTACACTTATTCAACCTCACATAGCAGGTATTGCATTGAGTACATGTGTGAGTGCATAGTGTCATAGGTAGGTAATATGCTGTTGGCCCTAGGGCCTACGGCAGCCTAGCCATATGCTACCCTGGCCTTTGACACACATGTACTTTGATTTCACTTGCCCCTGCCAACCAGAACCACAGAGGTGTTTCCTGGGGTGTATTAGCAATCTCCCACACAATCATCAGGGGTATTTATGACAACTGCTAATGAGGAGCCTTGTTTGCTATTGCTAGGTGGTCTATTCCAGTGTATGGCATATCTCTGAGATGGGAACCCATCCCTCCAGCATGTGCTGTTTAGTGAGCTGACAAGGTTTAGGGCCCCAGAGCGTGTATCCCAGAGGGATTGTGATATGTTGCCATGGTGGTTGTCACTCAGCTATGGATGTGACATACCTCTGTATGTCCGGCAGAGGTCACATCTGTGTGGCCAGTATGCAATACAGTGTAGATGTGATTTTGTGAGTCAGTCTGCATAGGGCATCTGTTTGCGGCCAGTATTACCCTTTGGGAGGTATGTCTGTGGCCTTTTCACCTGGTGTAGTTGTCATGTGAGGTACATACCACACAGGGCATTGTGATGAGTAAAGGGGAACACTGCCCTATATTTCTATAGATGACACACCTGTTGTCATGACACATAACACACAGACTGATTACAGGTGTAGTGTGGCACTGTCTTCATCAAAGCGGAGGCTACTGTCCACCTGTGTCCCATGTTCCCTTATCACACCTTCACTGTTAGGTAGATCTCTACCTATGTGGTAGTTAATGGGTACAGTGTTTTGGAAAGGAGGAATGGTACTGCAGTATCAACACTTGTCTACAGTCCATACCTTGGTCACCACACACCTGTTGCAGTACATATGACCCCGTGTCACTCTGTCTCTCCCTCTCTCTCTATATGGCTATATATATATATATATATATATATATATATATATATATATATATATATATATACATATTATATAAATGCATATCTATACACATACATGTACACATCCATTGCTGTACACATGGATGTACATATAGGCACATGTATAGTCTACCTTTCGTGGTGGGGATATCACTTATGCGACAGTTGAGGGATGTGCTGTTATGTGATTATATTGCACAGTGTTGTGCAGAATGCATGTGGGTGTCCTCAACCCATGTAGCATTAGCAGGCCTCGCTGGCTGTAACACAGCAGATTTGACAAATCAGTCCCACAGCATTTAACCACCACATGACATATATCAGCACTGCATGCTGTTTTCTAGGTCACACACTACAACCTACATAGATATATGCACATATCAACTTTCAATGACAGATATCTCTCCACCCTTCACTAACAGTTGCAGTATGTCCCTTGCCCTATGCACATGTGCGGATACAGATAGATACGTACTGCTGCCACACATGGATGATTTGCAGTGTGTACAGTACTCTTCAGGAACATCTACTACATGCCAACACATACATGTGAGTTACATACCTTACCTTTGTATTTCCCTGCTCCGTGTGTTACGGTTTTGTAGGTTTTTATTTTTATTTATTTATTTTTGGTTGTTTGTTTTGGGTTCCCCCCCTCTATTTTGGTTTATGTCTCAGTTTCTCTCTCTGTTGTGTCTCTGTCTGTGTCTGTGTCCATCTCTCCCTCTCTATCTCTATCTCCCAGCACCTGCAATGATAGAATTGCATGTGTGGACTGCAGGTACAGCCTGCTTTTCTAGGTATCTGCACTTGTGCATGTGACAGCCTCTGCACCAATTGCTGACCACCATTCAGTAATTGCATGCAGCCTGCTATGCGGTGATTGCATTACTCACTGTGATTGCAGCCCACTGCTATAAAATGCTAGTTTAGGTAGGCATAGCCCTTTCAGCTGTCCAAGGTGGGGCCCATGCTTCTTTGCTCTGGACACCGTTGTGTCAGTCAGAAGGTTGGTATATGTCTCTTATCTGAAGCTAGGGCTGTAGCCAGTTATATGCATGTTGTACTCAAACCTGAATGTTGCTCCTTCCAGTACACACTTCTCAGTGTAGACATGTACTCACCCCTCCAAATGCTAACACAGGATACATGAGAGTATGTACTTTATTTCTGACTTACACAATTAACTGCCATACAAATGTGGTCACTGCACTGTATTCCTGTGGCCAGTATTTATCCTGGTCTGATACTGTGTGGTGTTTGTAAGATGCTACTATAACATTATTCCCTGCTAGGATGGCTGGTTCTCCTTTCACAGTCATATCATGCAATTCCACATCAACTGCTGGTAAAGACCCACAGAACAGGATTTGTGTTATACCATTCCTAATTTCCATTTACATTCCCTCATTGTAATGCATGATATATTTATTTCAGAACTAAGTTATTTGTATATCTGCTGTGGCTTAGTGGTAATTCATGCAGTCTATTGTGTCAATGGTCTGGGGTTCAAGACTGGCAGAGGTTTTTTCTTTTGCTGCTCAGCAGAAAAAGGGCCCTGCCATAGAGTGACTAAGGCACTTTTAAGCAGTTGCCAGTGGGTTTGCGTGGGTTTGCGCGATGCTTAGCTAAGCGCACACATGCGCACACTCACTTAAACCCGCTTACTACTGCTTAAAAGTGCTTACTCTCGCTAGCCCCCATGATAATTTCTTTTAAAGAAAAGAAAATGGGGAGATAAGAAAGTGGTGAAAAAGGGGGCACAAAGAGGGACAGACAGTAGGCAAACAAGCTTGGGATGTGCAGGATGAGTATAGGGAAGGTCCATAGCTGCCCATTTCTTTACCAGCAACAGCTGTGCATATGCAATACATTTGGAGTGATATTTGAAACCTTCCACCCCTGGGAGAGGGGTGAGGACAACAAAGTATGTTGCACTGCCAATTATAATTATCAGTTTACATGTCCAATGGACATGTGTGCGAAATGGGCAGCTATGTATGGGGCATAATGTTTTTGTGGGTACAGATTGCCCATTTTTTTTTTTGTTTGTTTTTTTTCAGGTGAGAGTGGGAAGTGAGGTAGAGGAAGTAGGTATGTCCGGGGAGGTAGGTTGGGGAGGTAAACAGACAAGACAGACAAGACGCATACAGGGTTGGCGTATGACACATGGAGTGTGTGAACACAATTGACGGGGTCGGATGTTTGGAAATCGCAAGCCCATGAGCCCAGAGATGGTAACAGTGGAACTGAGATCCCCACCCATGGGCAGTCACCACTGCACCTTCACAGCCCCGAGGGTGGCTGTGCTGGGGGCTGCATAGGACGGGCAGGCTCACCCATGAGATGCACCACTCTCACCTCGAGCTGGCGTAGGGGATCAGCGACTGAACGCTGGATCTCCCTACGCACCACAACCCGGACCCTTCGAAGGGTGTTTGGTGACACTTCTCCGCCCACGCTTGCACGGGGGGGGACGAGCCCCATCCCCTGCAGCGCTTCCACCTGAAGATGGCACAGGACCAACAGAGGAGGGGAGCCCAGGCTGGGCACCGGACCTGCTGGTGCCAGGTGCACTCGCCAGCTAAGGAGGGACAGGTGGGTCCGTTGGGACCGGCCTTCCCATACGTTCTGTGATTAAGTGTGTTTAATTACAACATAAACAACAGCATTCCAGATTAGTTGTAACAGCATGCAGTAATATTCCCATTAACCCAACACACCAAGGTTCCAACAGTTGAACAGCAAGCATAACACATGCATATATTGAACCACAGTGGATATTCCAGCAGCATGCAGGGATGTTTGGTAGCAACAGGCCACCATGATTGTGGTGTTTAAACAGGGCACATGCATCAACGTGAATTTATAGAACAATAGGACATATGTTCCAACAAATATTAAAATTATACATACCCATTGAGGTGTGGAATTGCATGGTTTATGCACATACAGTAGGGTGTAGAAAAAAACCTTGGTTAACATCTTATAATTACCTTTTAGTCTACACTACATTCTTAGTGACTGCAGGTGTCTATCCCCTACATGTATTATTACACTTGCCACCATACATTAGGTTGTGTAATGTGTTTGGCTAGTTCAATATATGCCTGACCTATATCTGACATACTAACTGTCCAGGATGCAGATGTTACTGCTACATATTTCTTGATTGCATTTCTATTTCTTTATCTACATATCTGGGATGTTTTCACATGACATTTTCACTTCAATTTGTACAGAACCCTGCATTTCTTGACACACACTCACATTTCTGGGGATAAACTAACATGCTACACGTGTGCCAGATTTACTTATGCATGCCAGCCAGTAACTGACTGTTGCGGACTGTATATATGCTTCACAGCTACTAGCACTTCCATCACCCACTTTATATGGGACTGCACAACTCTGGGTTGCCAGCACTTTTTCAAACAGTACTATTTGTATAATGCAAGGGTACAACAATATTTCAATCTCTGTGACACAGACACACTCCGGGTTTTAGACCTTTATTAATTGCATTACACACTTTTCCACAAGCTCACTCCTTTATTAGTTTTAACGGTGCATATGGCAGGCATGTTCAAGGCATATTATACCTTTATTAATAGGTTAGAACACTCTTTTTTCTGGCTCACTCACTTATTTTATATGACAGTGCCTGCAGAGATAGTATTCCAGACATATGTTACCTTTCTTACTGGGTTACTACACACTTTTTCTGCCTCTCTGATGCTTTTATCTGACAGTACATGCAGAGGACTTATTCAGGCAATTTTATGGCTGTATTATTGGACTACAACACTTTCTTTCATGCCCTCTCCCATATTTTATATAACAATACATGCAGAATAATCACTAACCTGCCTTGTGGCGCAGCCTTAGCAACCTATCAGCATAGGCTTGCTGATTTGCAGCACGGTCACCTGCAGCTGTAAAGTAAATGAAGGGATACTGAGACATACCTATCCATTATACATACTCAACTATCAATTCTTACATACTGCATTCCATGGCTACATACTCAGTTGTGGGACATTCTGCATCCCACAGGCCTCTTGGTTCAGGTGATCCTGCTTCTGTCTCTTCAGGTCTACATGGTGGTGACGGACCTGCTCACCAGTCCAAGGAACGCCTGTGGCACTGGTGAGGTCATGAGCTAACCGGTTCCAAGCCTCTGCCTTGTACTCCATCCCTTGGAACTGGCCCTGCAGGAGTCTTGACTCATGACGGTGGACATGGAGCCAAACCATGTATTTTGACTCCTCGATGCCACAATGTTGCACTCGGAAGCATGTTCCCTCTCTGACATCAGCCAATCTAACTGCAGATGTGAGCTACAATCAGTTATGGCATGTATTCCCGCCTATGGGGCTTAAATATGCCGGATTTCCCGCACTTTTTTGTGATTGGCCGTTTTTTTTTAATTCTCGGCCTACTGGAGACCTGCTTAGTAATGGTTAAACTACCATTAGTAAGTATATGCCTGTTAACAGTGGCTGTTTCCCCTAAGTTGTCATGGCTTAGTGGGTCTGTACTTTGCTTGTGATGCACAGAGTCCTGGGTTCGAACCTCGTCATTCATTTTATTTTCATACTGTCCAGATAGGCTTGGGGGTGTGGCTGTGTTTAAGCAACTTTGCTCTATGTTGCTCCTCGGTGCCCTACGGTGCCCTGGTTGGCGCGGCGTGAATGTCCGCGCAAACAGATTGTGCTGGTTAAAGTGCTATTTTGCTATGGGCACCTCTATTGCGCTGGGTTAACCGTTATTAAGCTATGGGCAACTCTATTGCGCTGGGTGAAGCGCTGCTTAACTGCAGGCAATTATATATCAGGATCATTTAAAATATTTATTTTGTTCACTGATACATTGGCCATTTCACTGTGTTTTACTACTATTTACATATATTTGTCTGATATTATTTCATATACTGATTTAAAAATAAATACGAAGGGGAGTGGTGGGACTCGAACCGTGAATGCGTCTTCTTTGTGCGAACGCTCTACCAATACGCTATTGCTATTTGGTGTGATTTGCATAAACATTCTTTCTTATGTTCTTCCATGTCAGAATTGCTAACTCTAGCTAAGCAATGGGCATACCCACGCACACACGTGCAAATACGGGCAGCTATTTTGGGTATTTAAAAAAATAAAATAAACTTTTTACTTTTTATAACTGTGATGGGAGTTTACAATGTCAGGGAGTGTGGTGCTGGGTGCAAGGACATTTGAGCGGACTTGCTCTTGTGTATTTGCTTTTACTTTGCAATCACTTGCAGGGGCATGGACATTTAGATTGCTCGGCAGTCGGACACGCCCCCTGCTTTCTTACGCGGTCCTTGTACGAATTACGGTTGGGTCAGTGTGCCCTCATGCATATTCACGGCACGCTGACATCATACCGTTCAACTGCAGCCTCCGAGTAAGACTTATTAAGTCTTACACGGAGGATTCGTGAATCCGGGGGATTAACTATTACATTTGCAGTATTTTGTAAACAACTTATAATATCTCAGCAGCCACTCAAGTTACACACATACTGTCAGCAGCATTTTATTAATCTTGCTGAGAGCTTTCATATGAGGTTAAGGAGTTCTGTCTGTGTTACTTGGTTGTTCAGATATTTGCAATATTTAGAAAAATGTGAAAATTATATCTATATAAATTAATATCATAAAAACAATAGTTAATATCTATGTACCTGCACTAGACAGAGGTCAAATATTAATGCAGTTGGGTTTGCTATTGTGTAAGTTTTAAGATTAAATCTTATAAAACCTTGTACATAGCATAGTTTTGGAATTACTGATGCAAATATAAACACGCAATATTTAACACATACAGGCGTCAGTAGGTGTTAACTGCAGATGCAACTGGAGACGTCACTCGGATGTAATGAGACTTACAACACACGCTCTGTTCTACAATAATTTTGGTCCTTAAAATTTCAGGAGACCCAGAGCCATATTCAGCACTGGCTCTTCTGTGTCCTGGTGAAATAATGCTGCAAACAGTGAAATATAATAACTACAGTCATCAAGGAATGCATTATTTCCTTCATGCCGTCTAAGTGTTCATCAAGGTTAGGACCAAACAACAGAAAATTCCAAAAGGGAGAATCTAAGCAGATCATACTTTGTTGTGCTCTAAAAACTAAGAGGTAAGATGTAGTCAAGAGTGCTAGCAAGCAGCTCCACCAGATCTTGCTGCAGTAGCACCCTCTTCCACAGCACCATAGGGTGCAAGGACCATGAGGTTGCTGAGACTCAATAAAGCAAAAGCCCAGGTCTCAATTTTGCCCTTTAAGAAGCCACCAAGTAGATTTTCTGCAGCTCATTGTAGTTTTCGCACGGTTTTTTTTGAACATACAATATGTGCATGAAATAATTCATTGTCTGCAAAGTCAAGTGGACTGCCATGAATACGTTTCCAACCCTCTACAAGCCCTAGGGTTTCATATCTGGGGGAAGAGCAGCTGAGGTCTACAGGGCGGAAGGCCCTGCACAAGCTACCAATGAAATGGTGAGCTCTGGCTATGGAGTCTGGGCTCAAAATAAACATCCCCTTAGGGGTTAAAATATTCAGTCCATTTTCTGGGTTTCCCATGTAGTCTGTGTGGTGTCATGAGGAACGTCCACCTCAGAAGGAATGGCCAACAGGATTATCATGGAAGGTGAAAGGCCTTTCACAGTACCCATTCTTTGCTGCATTAAGTGAAAAAGTCACCAGACTTGGGGTCATCATGGAGTATGAAAGGAACTGGTTTATTAATGATTATCTATGTCTTTGGTAAATTTATTTTATTTTATTTATTTATTGACATTTACTAACCGAGTTGGTCCTGCAGGGCTTGGTGCCCATTTTCAGAGGAGACCCAAGGAGAAAAGCTCCAGTAAATACACAGTAAAAGTACATCACAATATAAAATAATTAATTACGTTCATATGGCCATAATGGACAACTAAAGAATTTTTTAAATTGGTTATATAGCAAAAGTAAAGTTGTTGTTGTGTCTTTCAGCTTTTCCCGGTTAGGGGTCGCCACAGCGGAACTCCGGTCCGCTAATGATTGGCAGTAGATTTTTACATGCCGAGTTGCCGGCCCTGACGCACAACCTTCAACGAAGGTGCGCCCACTCACGCATGTCTCCACACAGAAGACACTCTAGATGAGAATCGAACAGGACAACGTCTTACTGTGAGGTGACAATGCTACCACAGCACCAAAAGTACAGAGTAGAAAAAAAATAATCAAAAAGGAACACAAGTATTATATATACAAAGACAGTACTTATCTTCAAAGAATTTTTTTCTGCTTCATATTCATTTGAAAAAAAATCAGTATATGCCACCCTACAGGGAGAGAAAGAAAGAAAGACAGGAAATTAGGTACCTAGGTATGAGAAAGGGTGTAAGGAGGTTAGGCTGGGTCATGGCAGCAGGGGCAGGTCTTGGAATTGAGAAGGTAAATTTTTAGTTCATTTTTAAAATGAGAGGAGTGGGTGATGGAACATATATGTAAGGGAAGTGTATTCCAAGCATGGGCAACAGAGTGTTTATAGAGTATTTTGTCAACAGTTTTTTAAGTTGGTAGATATCCAGTAGCTGCTAATTTGAAGTACGGAGGGTACGAGATGAAGTATAGGTAGAGATCAGGGATGAAACAGATGGACAGAATGTCGGTTTCTAGAGAATAGAGTGTAATAATTGAAACTGAGATAGCTGCAGTAGTTGAGGGAGTTCTAGCCATTGGAGAGAATTTAGTGAAATACAGTGATGTGCATTGTATGGAGAGTTAGTTATGAATCTAGCAATTTTATGGTAAGTTTGTTGGAGTTTGTTCAGCGTTGTGGCCTGAATATTTGTGAGAACAGGAGCAGCATACAGGAGGGTGGGAAGAAGGAGAGCCTGTGCAATGGTGAGTCTAGAGTTGGGCATTAGAAATATTTTATTCCAATACAGCAGGCCCAGTTTTTGATGTGTTTTTTTATACATTGGAGTATGCGCAGGTTAAATTTTAGTTTGTCATCAATAATGACTCCAAGGAGTTTTGTGTGGGTATCAGGTTGGATAATTATGTTGTTTGAAGACCTTATAACAAAGGTGGTTTTATGCTGAGTAAGAGAATGGGGGAGGAACAGTAAGAGTTTTGTCTTTTTTGAGTTGAGGTTAAGTAAGTTGTCAGATAGCCATTTTTCAGTTGATAGAAAGGCCTGTTGGGTTAGGGTATGGAGATCAGAGATACTATTTGAGATAGATATGAGTGTAGAATCATCAGAGTACTGAATGAGGGAAGATTCTTTGCATGATGTGAAGAGATCATTGGTGAAGACATTAAACAGAAGAGGACCCAAGATGGAGCCTTGAGATACTCCAGTTGGGACAGGAAGGAAAGTTGTGGAGGACGAGAGCCATCTAACTTATTGCTGCCTATCAGATAGGTAGCTAGAGAACCAAAATAGTGATTTGGGAGATAGGTTGAGATTGGCAAGTTTAGATAGCAGTAAAGGATGTGAGACTGTATCAAAAGCTTTGGAAAGTTCAAGGAAGAGACATGATATGAGTTTATTGTTGTCGAAGGCCTCAGCGATTGTGTGAGTAAAAGAGAGGAGGGCGGTAGTTGCACTGTGTTTAGGAAGAAAACCGTGTTGTGTAGGAGTGAGTAGACTGTGCTGGAGGAGGTGATTGAGAAGCTGTGCATGAATGCATTTTTCTAAGATTTTAGAAAGGGGGAAAGAATGGCAATGGGTCGGTAGCTAGCAGGGTCAGTGGATTTTCCACCTTTATGTAGAGGAATAGTGAAAAAGAATTTCTACAGGTCAAGAATAGTAGAATCAAGGGTAGATCTGTTAATTAGTATAGATACAGGGTAGGCAACAGATTCAGAAGCTAATTTGAGGAAGGAAGGAGGTAGATTGTCAGTGGAGAGAGAGCAGGGTTTGAGCTTAAGAAGAAGAGATTTAATGTAGGAAGTGGGAACAGGGTGAAAGGAAAACAGAGTTGTGCTAGGAGGGTTGGGAGGACTTGGTGCTGAGGAGGAGTTGGAGTTAGGGGGTAGAAGATTCTGGATGGTGTCAATGAAGTGTTTATTGAGGATGGTAGCAGTTTCCTGAGGGGAAGTATTTGGGTAAGGGGAGGGGTTCGAGGGACTACCTGGAGATAGAATTTTGTTCAGAGTAGACTCCAAAGTATTAAGGAAAATGCTATTGAATGTACTTACTGCATCATTAACAGGGATTTGTCTAAGGATGGACCTGTCTACACTAGAAAGACTAAAGTTGAATTGGGATGTATCAAAACCGGATAGTTTATGGCAATCTCTGACCAGGTGGTGTTTGGGAGTTTGGGAGGAGTATCTTAAGACAGAGGTTGGGAGATGGTCACTAAGGGCATCTGGTAAGGTAGTGGGGTTGTGGTAGTGGTGGGGGGAGTTTGTAAGAATCCAGTCAATAGTACAATTGGATGACGACTTTTATGGAAGCAGGTGGGGGATGAGATCAGTTGGTGTAAGCCGTTTAAGTTCATACAGAGTTGAGGAGAGTCAGTAGTAAATTTGGACCAATCAAAGTTGACATCTCCTAAGATAAGGGTTTCATACGGTATGGTGAGGGAGAACCAAGACAGGATGTTCTCTAGGATGGGTAGATTGTTTCCAGGAGGGAGATAGAGGGCAGCAACTTTTTTATGAGGATTCAAGTGGCAATTGAATATGATACGTTCAGCTGGGTGGAAGTTAGGGATAGGGAAGGGTAAGGGTGAGAGGTTTAAGGCGGTGGAGTAGAGGATGGCTACACCACCTCCTTTTTTGGGGACTCTGTCAGAGCGAAAGATGTTATAGCCTGGTGGGAGTATTTTACTATTTGTAATATGCGGCTTGAGCCAGGTTTCTGATAAGAACAGAATGCGAGGGGTAGTATGAACTATCCATGTATGCAAGTCAGAGATCTTTTTTGTTAGGCTCTGAATATTTAGTGAGTTTATAGTTAGATATTTAGATAGGCATATACTTTGTGAGTGAGGATGTAAATGGACAGAAGTGTATGGGGAGGGGCTTGGGATTGTTGTTGAGGGGTGCTTGGGTGTAGGGAGAGGTAAGGGGGCCTGGGTTGGGATGGATGTCACCAGAACAGAGTAAGTTTTTTGGGAGAAGAGAGAGTATAGGGATATGAAAGTGGAGTTTGTAAAGCTTTGGTTTAAATTTGTCAGTAGGTTTTAAGAGTTGGAGTATAGAGAGTTTGTGTAGACATGTGGTGGAGAAATTAAATAGAGTTGGGGAAATAATTTTGAAAAATATTATATGTATAGGAGGTACGAGAGAGTAGGAATGGGTTGGCAAGGTGAGAGTGATAGGTTGTGGTACAGAGAATTAGGAGGAGTGTGGTGGCATTGAAAAGGTGTTGCATTATTAGAGAGTGTGTAAAGGAGTGGGAAAGTAAAGTAGAACAGTGAATGTCAGGAAGTGATGACATGTAAGAGTGACAGATATTTAGGTAGGAGTGGTCTTGGCAGGAAGTAGTTAGTGACTGGATGTTGGGACAGGAAGGGGAGGGAGTGGATAGTATAAAGGAAATTGTAATACAGTGGGTGGGAATGGGGGTAGGGTAGGGGAGCGGAGTGAGCCTGAGCATAGCAAGGGCGAAAGGAGTGGGGCTAACTGGGGCTAACCCCCCACCAGGACTGGAAAAATCGCACTAAAATAAGCAATCAGTCATGCAGGAATAATCAGGTCAGTAAGTAAACTGAAAATATTTAAAAGCAGGTTTGAAAATGCAGTGAGGGGAAAAGTGTTAATTAAGGGCACAGCTTTTTCAGATTCTTAGGACACCCCATACCATAAGCCTTATAGTAAATTACTAGTGGGGACTGGCCTGGGAAAGAAAGGCTAAAAGCCGACAGAAAATTAAATGGGTTGACTTACACCGTTTGACCAGTTTCAGCCGAGGGATTGTATTACCTGGATATCTGCTGCCATCTAGTGGTTGAAAATTATAATTATCACTGAGTTAAGAGAAAGGGAAAAACTGCTGCTGAGAGCAGAAATTGGGGTAGTAAGAATATCGCCTACAACTTGCTTTGCGAGTGTGCACACCTGAGCTGTTTTTACAGTAAATAACTTAGGTTTAACTAGTTCTAGTATTTATTGCTGTGCTTCAGCAGTAAGATGTACTTAAGCACATACGCTAGGCTTCTAGAGCAATGAAGTCAGGCTGGAGACACTGTTTTAATTGGTAAACAAATCAAGAAAAGGCTCACTGTGCTGTGTTTTACATAAATGCTTACATCTCTTGGGAAGAGGCTTGGACTATGAGAATTCAAGGCCTCATTTCAGGATCTGGGCAGGAAAGTAAAAAAATAAAGGGGATGTAGGAGGAGGTGGCATGAGGACGGAATGCTAAGAATAGTAGAAGGACAAGTAAATGGGAGGGAAAAGTAAAGAACACACTGGTGGCCCTAAAGTTTGCTGTCCTACTGGCCTAAAGGCAGACAGTATAATGAAAAATGGAGGCTGATGCTGGTGCATTGGTATCCAAAATGCTGACAGAGGAATTAGTGGCACTTGAAATATGGCCAACAGGCTGTTCAACATCTGAAATAGTACAGTTGTGTACACTTACCATAAATGTAGATGTTTGAGTGTATTCACTGTTGCAGTTATTAACCCAAATGTAATGACTGCAACAGTGAAACACGAAGAACATCTGCTCTGAAGAGACGCCAAAAATAGTATTCTTTTCACAGTGCTAGATTAGGATAGAATACAGATTTTTATGTAAATTGAGTATGAGTCGGAGGTTACATGTTTTGTGCTAAACAGCTACAGAGTTAGTGATCATATAAGTGTTCAAACAATGCATTTTTGTATAGCAACCATGTAACAGCAAATGTGAGTGACATGGGAAGATTGTTACATTTTGTGACAGCAGCTTTTGTAATGACAGTACTGGAGTGGTTGAGAGAGGCATCAAGAAGGCAGTGGTTTTGCAGTGGAGTGAGCCATTTGATTGTTTAAGCATAGGACAGGTCATTCGCCAAAGGAGTAAAGAACTGTGTAAACTATCTTCATGTGTGTCATAGTTAATCTCATGAGTGTAGGCAGACATATACCATGGCATATACTTCCTTTAAAAATAATTTATTAATTCAGTGAAAACAAATATGCTAGAATTTAAATACTGTTTTCAAAAAGCATTTTATAGATTACATATTTTACTAGATTTTATTATTCAGAATGACTTGGATATATATATATATATATATATATATATATATTTATTTATTATTATTTTTTTTGCTTAAGGTTCTCATTTCATGGGAATTTTTTTGGGGGGAAAGGGTTACATGTGTGGAGGTTGGGATGACATTTTGAAAGCTGACATACAATTCAAAAAATCCTGGCTACACAACTGATTAATCTTTGTTTAAACTGAAACCATTGTAAGGATCTCGAGGACACTATATTTAAAGAGATCTGAGGCATACAAAGTGCTGGTCTGCAAAGTATGACCTGAAGTGGACTTACCATTAAGTTGCAGGGTTCCCTAAGTTAAGTAAACAGAGTTGACTCAAGGGTCTTGAGAATCCCAGAAACACAGATTCAAGGGTACAGTCAAGAAAACATCATGTGCACCATGGTGTACTCTTTAAATAGTTTTATTTTTGTGCAGTAATATGCTAGAATTCAAAATGCCTGCTTGACTTTTTGTGTGCAGTGCTAAAATGCGACGCTGTCCAGAAACACGCATCACTTGGAGTAAGGAGGTTACCCTTGGAGGTTGGACTGCGTTCTGAAAGCTTTTGTAGAATTCATAATATCATGGCTGTGTCCCTGGACAGAAAATACTTTGGGACAGTTAAGCTCTGGCAGTAAGGAGCCTAGGCTAGTTGGTACTGAACTTGTTTTGGCGATACAGTAGTTCAAGTTTTTGATTAGATTGATTTTATATGTATGTCAAATTTCAAGTCTTAAGTTATACAACTTCAAGCAGTTTTGCTGACCTAGCAACAGCAGCTGGGGTACTGTCGAGATTTAACTTTAGATCCATTTTTCTTATTAGAGAAGAGCATTACTTCATTTTTGACATAGTTAAACAAGCCAGAGATGCATACCCAGTTCTAAAGGTGAGTAAAGTTGCCCTATAAAGTGACAGTGGCTCCACTTACATTGGGGAAGAGAAGACAGTGAAGTTAATAACAGAGAATTATGACAGGGTCTTCAATCATAGCCAGCTTATTACATGCTAGAGACATGGAGGCCAAGAAATTCACCTTGAGAGAGAGGGAAGCTTAAGAGATGACTCTGCATCCATGTCAAGAACACATAAGAAAGCATTATGATCTGGGGCCAATCATAATTCTTTGTAGTGTATAGAGCTTTATCAGCTCTATATACTTCAAGTTATAGGAAAAAGAAACATGCAGAAGAACAAAGTGTTTTACCAGCTTTCAAATCCTTTGAAAACTGGTAAAGTACTTACTGATGGTCAAACAAGCAGCAGACAGAAATAGAGTGCCCTTTCATAGAGCTAATGGCTTTAAAAGCAGTTAGACACTTTGACTGGGATTTATAAATGTGAGGCCATGCTTGCGTTGAGTTGGATATTGTTTGCCTTTCAGATGCAATGCAGGCCTAAGCTCAGTAAAGATTTTCAAAGGGGAAAAGCTAATTAAGAAACCCAAATGTGGCCTGAGCAGGACCTGCAGTAAGCATGTACACAGGTCTACATGACACAGTATGTTCACACATACACAAAAGCAGCTAGATGGGAAAGGACGTTATCAGCTTGAAAGAGCTCAATGCAGTTTTTAAACCTATTTTTTTGACCAGATTAAAGAGCGCAAGTGGATAGATATGAGAGTATGGAAAAGAGGAAAGCAAGTAGAGGGAAATAAGTAAGGGAAACAGTGAAGCAATAAAAAGGACGGGGAGCATACCTCTCAACTTTACCCAACAGAACTATGCTCAAAGCAAAAAAAAAAAAATTAACAGTGAAAAATCCCCAAAATAGGTTCAATTTTTACATGTTGGAGTTACTTAATTACAAATTGTCACAATAATTTTTAGTTTTTGGAGTTAAGGACAAAACGTCTGAGGACAACATAGAAGTGGGCATTCTTTTCTATGTCCCCTAGTGCTATGGATAAAACAGAGGGGTACATACTACTATAATGCATACTGTTATGACATGAGTCAAATAAGAAACAATAATGCTTAAAGTACATTTCAGGAGTTATTTCTGTGGCCTCGGCTTCCCATCAGCCAAGGAGTCTTAGATGGCGATGTCTGAGGTCACTACAATGGTGTCTGTCCTGCTCACTAGCCCCGGTGGAATCACTGACAGCACCACTGAGACAGTAACAGGCATCCAACTTATACTGCAGACCTTAATAAATGCCCCCAAATAAACGCTCATAGTGGTGTCTATGGAGAAGATATAGATACAGAAGTATCTTCATCTTCTAGTAGCATCACCATAGAGTCCTGTGACTAACATTACTCTCTGAAGCCATGGTGCAAGTCTAGGTCATAGATGAGAAATATGGCTGACAACCAAACGGGACTGTTAGGTGTGAAATATTGCATTAACAGACTACAATCAGCAGAGGTAGTATTCTATTGAGACTCCATTATGAGAAGGCAGGAGCAGAAAAGGGCAAGTAACCACTCCATATCATTATAAGGGCTGCACATATGCTATATGTCCCACAGGTGCTAAAACATATGCAACAAATTGCATAGATGTGTACTCAGTGTTATACTCTTTGGAGTGATGTCTAGAATGAGTGATTCAAAGACATCCATGAGATGAGTCATCTTTAGCGTAGCTGTCATGCCCAGTGGGCCAAATTAATTTGATATACACCACAACAGCTGCAGACAGCCTCATCATGCCACAGAAGGCATTGCAGAGAGTTGCAAAAAGCTTCACCTGTTGAGGGCACTCGCCACTGTGGAAAGCTGATTTTCTACTTGCTGAAGGTATGTGCAGCATTTTCCTGGCTACTATTTGTGTCTAGATATAAACAGTCATTTCCCAGCATAAATACTTGCTTTGGAGAAATATGCAGTGGCTGTTAAGTGTTTTTACAAAAGACAATAGTCTGTGAAGCACAATGAGGGTATACACAAGGGCTAGCAAACTGAATGGGAGGCCCACCCGAAAGCAATTCTGATGTGAAGCTCCTAGAGGAGGCAGGCTAGCACTTTTTCATTGTTATGGATCACAGCTACATATCTGTATAGATTATTTTTAGGACACACATTTCTGTACATAAGTGTAACACAGGTCTGCCACACTCACATTATACTACAACAGTGGCAGCCTTGCTGGTAATGTGCATGTGAGTTGCTGTGTATGTGTGGGTTGAATGTGAACACTGATGTTATTACCCCACGATATCCCTATGGTAAGGAATGTGACACACTGTGGTGAAGAACGTACTGTTCCTTGAAGGGGGGCACTGTCAAACCAGTTACCTGCATTTTACAGGCATGTGGGTGTTTTTGAGAGAGAGAGAGAGAGAGAGAGAGAGAGAGTGAGTGTGCATGTGTGTGTGTGTGTGTGTGTGTGTGTGTGTGTGTGTGTGTGTGTGTGTGTGTGTGTGTGTGTGTTGCAGGAGGTAATGTTTGTGTTATTGATTTTGTGCCTCTTAGCAGTTGAAAGTTATAAAGTATACTCCTACGTGTTCTACTAACACTGCCAAAGGAGAGTACAGAAAAGACAATCTAATGTACATATAATAGGTGGACAGGCAGTCCATACTGGCATACTGATATGGTGTACTTTTCTACATACAACAATATAACTGCCAAGAGTAGGAAAAGCTAGGTCTCTGGTGATGGGAAGACCAGGAAGAGTGAGTTTTTGAATGTGGAAAAATAAGGTTTTGCTGCAGTACTCTGTCTCCATGGCAAATAACTCTTCAGACAGTACACTGCAGACCACCCCTACTGTGGACATGCTAGGCAGGATCTTGTGTTTTAAATCAATGTTGCTAGTAGCTAGGGCCACAACTAAGAGCAGGTCAGATGTAAGGCCACCAACACAAGTTCACAGGTGTGTTCTGGGCTAATGATTACTATGGCCTTTTTATACCTAGCCATGCATACCAAATCTCTGACAAGTTATGGTACCCTTGATAAGTGTAAACAGGGGCTTGGGAGATGAAAAATTTGTGAGCAGGGGGCCTATTACGTGAACTTGTGAAGGTGCATTTATTTTTATTACTTCAATCAAATGCTAACATATAGTGTATGCATACTGATTCAAATGTTCTAGTAAAATCAGAAGTGAAAATTAGCTTATTCAATAAAAGCAGAAACGTGTTCAGTGTTTGCCAAAACACAGGATATGGTTCATCAGGTTTATTTCAAAACGTGCTTTCTTACAAAGCTGATATTGCTGACAAGTGACCTTCAATATACATATTACACAGCTGCTAAGGAAGTCTTGTTTCACAATAAAGCATGTATTACTTGAGTTTTGAAAGTTATGAATAGAGAGCTGATTTAGGGACTTACAGAATAATACAGTATTCTGCAGAGTGCTGACAAAGATTTATGTAATACATACTTGACATTAATTTAGAAAGTTTTACATATATTCTCATGAGATTCTTCATGTAAACACGTTATTGATACAGTGCATAAATACTGTATGATCTATTGTATGATTTTTAATACTAATTAAAAATAATGCCATAGTGTTTATTCCTGATTGGTCAAGACATTTTTATATGATAAAAATGTTTGATATTGATTATTCTAAAAGCATAGTCAGTCTCAGCAAAACACTTGTAAGCAGACATTTGAAAAAATGGCAGGGTGGTTCTAAAAAGAAAGCAGGACATCCCCCCAAAGAACAAAGGTCAATCAAATAAGGCAGAATGGCTATATAAGGGACCTTGTATCCCTTCCACCCTGGCAGTTCCTTAGCCCTTCCACAAAGGCTTATTACTTATTATGTCCAGCTAATTGGTGGAGATGAGAAACAGCATTCTTCCATTAACTACAAATATTTAGTAATATTTCTAGCTGTGGTGCTGTGTGACTTGCTGTTCTCTACCTACGTATTGCTGATCTCTGTCTGCATATGATTTTTCTCACCCAACTGCCCTACTTCTGTTGCGCTTTTAAACATGGTGGCTTTTGAGTTGCCCACCCCTGCTATAAATCTGACTTTGAACACTCCTCCTACTTTCATCTCATCAGCTCATTCTACTGAGCACTGAGAGATCAACTGGAAAGTCCCCCTTTAGTCTCTTAAATTTGAATTATTTTATGTTTCCTACCTTCCCACTTACTAAAAAACAAATAAAATAATAATAATTTACTCAGCTGTGTTTACTGTATTTGTGCTTATTCCAACTTCACTTAGCTTTTTGCAGCACATTCTTAAAGTATTCAGTTGCATTTAATCTCTGCATTTATTACTGATTGTTAGTAACCTGATTACACTGTAACTGGTATTCTAAGCCTCTTAGTTCTGATATAAACACATGGGCTCCAAACTAGTTATCCTACATTATGAAAATTTGTGGTCTACATTCTTGTGGCAGGAGAGGTGGCTTACACCCTCCTGAGTTGGAAAATGCTGGTTGAAGGCTTATTGTGTTTGTTATTCTAAGTGTCTTTGTTCTACTATAAGCACTTTGACTCTGAATCAATTATTTTATACTAAGATAGTTTGTGGTATATACTCTTGTGGAAGGATAGAGTAGCTTTTACACCTTTGACTGGGGACTGCTGGTGAAAACTTATTGTGCCTGTTGTTCTAAGTGTCATTGTTCTGGTTTAAGCATTTGGGCTACAAACCAGTTATTTTACATTAAGAAGGTTTGTGGTCTTGTGGGGGGAGAGGGTAGCCTAAAGCTTTCTGAGCTGGGAATTACTGCTGTAAGTTTTACTGTGCCTTCAATTGATTGGCTAGAGGGCTAGCTGGCTAGCTTGTTTAAAATTTGAATCTCTGCGCCTGAGGCATTTGGCGATGTTTGGCGACCACGCCACTTGAGAAGAAGAATGTTGCTGGTTTCTGCTAAACTCTACAAAAGCTAAGACTTACATTACCATATCCACTATTTTGGCAGTTTTTTGCTGCATTAATTGTTTCTGTGTTACATATCTGCACATTTTGACCTTTTTTACTGTCTTTAGTTAGAAATGCCTTGGTTCCACTTTAGTGAGAGTAATGGGGACGCAAGTCATTTTCTGGCCTGGGATTGTGTAAAGGAAAGAAAATTCATCACAGGTTCTTGCTCATGTTTTATTTTTTATTAAATTTCTGATGCTACATAAGCATTGCAGCTGCATAGTGCCTGGCTCATACTCTATGAGCTGTGAGGCATTTGGTGATGTTTGGCAACACGCTAGTTGAGAAGAAAAGTGTTGCTAGTTTCTGCTAAACTCTCCAAAAACTAAGACTTACATTATCATATCCACTGTTTCAGCTTTTGTTTTTCACATTGTTTTTGTCACAGTTGCATTACTTGAGTGTTTCTGTGTTGAATAGTTGCACTTTTTTAACCCTTTTTTTACAGTCTTTAGTTACAACTGCCCTGTTTCCACTTTAGTGAGAGTTGAGGGGACCTGATTCATTTTTTTGCTAGAGATTGTGTAAATAAAAGAAGAATGTGCTGTTTTTCATTGGCCACAGAGTGTTATGTTTTTTTTTTATCAAATCTCCTCTGCTATTTAAGCATCACAGTTGCACAACACTTAGCTCACAACCTACCAACAAGCTGAGACTTACATTACAATATCCACTGTTTTGGCACTTGTTTTTCACATTGTTTTGTCACAACTGCATTAATTGTTTACTTGTTGAATATCTAAAGTTGTTGACCATTTTTACAGTCTTTATTTAGAACTACTGCTCTCTGTTCAGCAGCACCTAGCAGTGATCTAAATAGATGCTGATAACTTGCAGCATAAATCCTCTTGTAATCTGTGTAGACACTGATTTCTCACAGTGAAAGTTTACATTAAAATACTCTTACTGTCTAGACAGATTTTTTAAACTACTACAGCATCTAGTTTGCACATAGCTGAGTGTTGCTCATCAACTGCCTTGTGTTATTGACCTATTCAACATTTAAATTTACCTCACTCCTCCATAGTAGTTCAGCAGCCTGACTCTCTCTGTGGCCAATCTGGTTCAGATGGGTATTCTTAGGCATTGCAGCAATTGCCTCATGTACACCGATAACCCTCTTACTCTTAGTAAAACAGATAAAGTATGTGACAGGTGTAAACACACTTTAATGCTGGAGGCAAAACTTTACCATGCAACCAACTTGCACCACGCCTAATGCACACGGTGAAGACCCTACATGTAACACTAATTACGCTGAGGCACTTGCAGATAATCTTCCTAAAACACTAAGACCTCCTGCACAACACGATCAAAGAAAAAAGTCCTCGGACATCATATAAACACTTCATTAAAACACTACCCACAGCTACTGCCAAGCCCTTAAGGCAAACCAGTGCACAACCACATTTCCTAGATACTGGTGATTCTATAGTAAGGCATGCCAATGTCCCCTTCACCAGACTGAGTAAGGATAGAGTCACAGTTAGCTGCCTTTCTGGGGCTAAGATCCATCGAGTGACACAGGCACTGAGGTCACTGAACCACAGGTACCAGTATAAATCTGTCATAGTCCATGTGGGTGTTAATGACCTGAGACGTACCTCCCTTGACCATATGAAGTGAGACATGATCGAGCTCACTGACTGCGTGTCTGAGGGAGGTATGAGCCTAGCACTAAGCAGCATGCTACTTTTTCAAGGATGATGCCACACTACCAACAGAAAATAATTCATTTTAACAAATGGCTACAATATTTGATGGCTTGGGAGGACATGTTTGACCGACCATGCTGCTTTGCCAGGGGTGGTCTGCACTTATCCCCTCTAGGCTTTTGAATATTGGCAAAGACAATTTCCACACCAATAGTGCCTTTTTTAGGCATGCCAAACTGATCAACCTCCTGACATAACTGAACCTACAAAGGAATATCTGAAGATGGTACTATTCAATGCTAGAAGTGTTAACAAGAAGCTCCACTCCCTGCAAGCCTTCCATTCCCTGGAGAGTGTAGACATCTGTGTAGTAACAAAGGCATGGTTTAAAGTCACTGAGAGTATCCCAGCAGTTTAAGGTTATAATGACTTTCACACCTTTATGCCAGCTACTAGTGTACAGGAAGGGGCTAAAGGTGGAGAAGCCTCAGTCTATATTAAAAGCAACCTCACATCCAGACTAGTTAAAGTGTATGACCTACTGGAACTCATGCATGTGGAACTAGCCATAAACAAGGTCTTATACCACATCCTTGCAACTTAACTTCGCCAAATCTTTTGGGCTTCTAAGACCATGATGGGAATGGACCCCTCTCCTAAGTCAAAGTATGATTTAAGTTCATGAAATTAGTATTGTTTCAATCTTTGATTTCACCCAGAAATGCTTCTCATAGCACCAGCAATCATACCTCTCAACCATACGGATTTCCAAGGTATTTACCAGTTTTGAGGGCAAAATAATGAGGTGCCACGAATTCCCGAGTGGCCCCTTTAATCTTCAATTTTTTTTTTAGATTATTTTATTTATTTATTTATTTTTTAAAGACCACTTTAAATTTATGGCTGACGTCACCACGCAACATCAGCCTACAGGGCCATGCATGATAACATCAGCTACTTGGTTAGATATTGATTTTGAAACATTTAGAGGGAAACGGAATATATAACAGCAAATCAGAAATGGCAGCAGATGTGTATAATTTTGCAGAATCTGCCCACATCAGGTAAGAAAAAAGAATAGAACTGTTTGTTGTCCGTTCATGCAAGTTTCTGCTTACTGTAAGTCCATAGCTTCTGCTTAGTATAGTTTTTATCCTTTTCAGCCGTCTGATTAACTGTTTGCAAGTCCATTTGGTGGACTAAAGGTCCACTGGTTAACTTCTGTGTGCTAGTCCGTTTTTGTTGGGCTATGCAGTCTACTGTTTATTTTTAACTTGTACTAACGTTCTAGGAACAGGTATCTGCTTTGTATTGTGCTGTAAGTCCGTAAACATTCATTCTGGGAAGAGGTATCTGCTTTATGCCGTGCTTTAAGTCCGTTAATTTTGCAGTCTACTGTTTAACGTTTGTAGTTCAACTATCGGCTCCTGTACCGGCTGTAAGTCCATTCATTTTGCAGTCTAATTATCTGCTGTAAGTTCAAAGCTCTTCCTGTTTTCTATTTATGTTGAGTTCTTTTCCTGATGTCTGCATCATTCTGAAAAGGTATCTGCTTTGTGTTGTAGGTCCATTAATTTTGCAGTCTACTTTAACGTTCACTTGTTTTTTTTTTTCAGTCTGGGCCAGTGTGTAGTTCAACTATGGAAGTCGTGTGTGTGTGTGAACTTGTACTAACATTCTGGGAAGACGTATCTGCTTTGTGTTGTGCTGCAAGTCCGTTAATTTTGCAGTCAACTGTTTAACTTTTGTAGTTCAACTAACAGCTGTAATTAATTTTGCATAGTTCTGTAAGTCCGTTTTCACTGGGCTAAGCCCAAATGTCTTTTTATCTGCAGCTGCTGTAAGTTCAAAGTTCAACTATCTGCAATCATTGGCCGACCGATTGTCTGTTTTTCTCTGGGCTAAAGGTGTTTAACTTATACTAATGTTCTGAAAAGGTATCTGCAGTCTAGTTTAACTTCCATTTGTTTTTTTGTAGTCTGGGCCAGTGTGTATGTCAATTGTGGAAGTCTGATTTTGCTGTAGTGCAACTATGGAAGTCCGTTAACGTTCTGGGAAGTGTCAGTCTAGTTCAACTTAAGTTTCACTTGTTTTCTGAAGTCTGGGCCAGTGTGTATTTCAATTGTGGAATTCCGATTTTGCTGTAGTGCAACTATGGAAGTCCATTATTGTTTTGGGAAGTACCTGCTTTGTGTTGTATGTCCATTAATTAGTTTGCAGTCTAACCTTACTGGCTGTAAGTCCTGCCAAAGGGGATGGGTGTGTGTCTAACTTTACTGGCTGTAAGTCCTGCCAAAGTGTGTGTCTAACTTTACTAATTGTATGTCCTGCCAAAGTGTGTGTCTAACTTTACTGGCTGTAAGTCCTGCCAAAGTGTGTGTCTAACTTTACTGGCTGTAATTCCTGCCAAAGTGTGTGTCTAACTTTACTGGCTGTAAGTCCTGCATGGTTAGTATTACTCAGGCTCAAACCCTGTACCTTAGGTACAAGGAGCAAGAGCCTGAATTCCTTACCCACACCACTTATGTTCAATGTTTGACTCTTTGTTCTGTTCCTCTTAAGATTTGTGGTTTTCTAGCAAATTAGTGAGAACCAAATTCACTAAATAATGATAGTTATTTAAGTTTGTGTTCCTCATCATCATCATCATCTTCTTTCGGCTGTTCCTATCTTTCAGAAAACACATGGTAACAACATCTTATTCTAGCAACTTTTTTAAGATTATACAAGCAATGTTTAAAATGTGTCCCTGGTTTTGGGCCTTTGCCTCCCCCCAATAAATTTTTGGATTTTTCCAGATTTCTTCTGCTGCATAGTTCTTCATGGGGAGAGAAATTTAGTGCTACTTATGCCAAGTCTTCTTGTGTTAGTAGCACAACAGGTAGAATACTTGCTTTTGATGCAGAAGGTTGTGGGTTCTACTCTCACAGTACGTAGCTGGATTGCTGATACTGTACTGTGTTGTACTTTTAAAGAGTGTAGATGCTGCAGTCCTGAGAATGTCCTCTTTGGAGGAGATAACTAGTAACTATGAACCTGTTATCAGTTTGCCATCTATTCTCTACTCCAATATTACCTGCTTATCATTTTGTTTTTTAATGTAACATAGGCAACTTATTCCTCAAGGGCAACAAGCACTTTATTTGTAGACGAAACAATGAAATATAAAGTTGTTTGCTAGCAGCAACCTCTTCATTAGTTACAGATCTATTCAATGTGGAATTTATTTAGATGACTTTTACTTCTGCAGAGATTGTACATATTTACTGATACTGGTGGAATGTAGAAGTTTGAGTAGACTTATGAAGGAAATGTTCTGAACTGGGTAGTTTGTCATTATTGGTTCATGTATTTTGTTTCATTGCTTACTGGAAAAAATGTTCAAAACAATATATTTAAAATGTGCTCTAGCAAAGTGTGATGTATTACACAAGGAATATAATTTAATACAATCGGGAAGGTGTATCAAAGAACACATGTATGTTTCGTGTGCAAGGAGCTTATTATTTAAAAACAGCCCAAAGGTAATCTTTATCCGCCAATGGCCAGATGCATTTTCTTTGAATGTGGGTTTCAATGCTGTTTCAAAGAATGTGAGTTTTCTTTCAAGGGTATAGAAGTTTTAATGCTAAGTCTATTTTCATTGTGAGAATGTATTGCTTTGTTTAGCAGATGGCTATTAGTTTGTGCTATAAAATGTAAAATAAAAGTTTTAAATGAAATCCAAATAATCATTGTAGAAGAAAAGCAGTATGCATGTTACAGTGTTTATGGTAAATGGGTAGAAATAGCCAAGTAATAGTTCATTGGAATGGCTGCAGGGGAGAGCGCTGTGTATGGGGGGGCCCCATTCAATCATGATTTTGTGAGGGGGAAAGGGCAGCAAACTCAGACAGCCCTGGGCAGCGCAAACTCTAGTTACGTAATGTTACTGACCAGTAGGCCCTGGAGAATGACTTTTGGAGATCCTAGCAAACCATAATATTCTTTTGCTAAGATTAGAATATTACCTACCATTAAATGCCCTAATTTTACTACAAAACCCACAAACTGCTAGTCACCAAAAACAAAATCCTAAGGTTCATCATCTCCCTTCCCAGTGAACATCATTGCTACACATTTCAAAAAATGGTTAGCATTTACTCCAGGCTCTGGGGCCATATTTTGGTTGTCTGTTCTTCAGTTTGCATTTGAATGTCGGCATCCCACAATTCTATCAGAGTGGGTGGGGTTACATAATTATGTATGCAAATTTTATGTTAATCAGCATACAGATTTGTACCTAGTTTTCATGGGCCTTTGTCCAGATTTTTGATGTTAACAGGTTGAGAGGTATGCACTCAGTGTGCCCAGTAATGGCTCCTTCTGCAATTTGTATGGAGTTACATGTATTGGCAACATATCTGAATATGATTGTAGATTATTTTTTAAAAGACCCGTTTATCCTGCTACTATTGGAATGGTCTGGGTATCTTTCTTTCACATTGCTCTTGTTTCTGCCTGCAAATCCTGATATTTTATGACTTTCTTTCTCTATAAGCAAGGCACTGTAGTTGTTGGGTATAGCGATTTCAGTGATTAGTGCTACTTCTGCCTTCTTTTCATGGACCACTCTATCTGGTTTTCTCGCATCTATCTTTTGAACTGTTGGTTGCTCATGTGATGCAGACTTCATCATTTTCTATGATGCTTTGTAGCTCGTGTCCATTGTAGTGATATCTGTAGTGATAGATTCTTTAAACATCCTATAAGTGGAGAAAGTTTCTCTTTTAGAGCAAGAGGGACCTGTAATACTGAAAATATGGTATACTTTGCACATTGTATACAATATGATTGTTTCTATATTAGTAAAATCAATAAAAAACTAAAAGACAGAATAAGCAGTCACCTTTCAGATATATGTAGAAATGTGTTAACTAATGCTTTAGCAAAGCATATTTTTAGTGAAGGTACAGAACATAGAATTTTACAAGTTATTTGTATGCATGAAAATAGGGTAGATATCATTAATAAAACAGGACTGTGTGAATATAAATGGATGTATTTCTTTCAAGCAGACCATCTTCCTGGACTGAATACAAGCGTTAGTATCAAACCTATTCTGAAAGATAAACATGATGTTATATAAATGCTTTAGTAATCTAGGATATGGAAGAACTAAGCTAATGCTGCAGTGAATTTTTGTATGGGCACTTTAAAGTATTTTAATTGATTAATTGATTGTTTTAACTAATTGGCTGCATGTTGTTTAAAAAGGTTCTCAGTGACCTTGAGTTTTAAACACTGATGAATAGTTTTACTTGAAAGCTTTGTTATTTTATTAAACTTCTTTATTTGAGGGCGTTGGACTTTTGTTTTACTTTTGGAACCTACAAAGGAATATCTGAAGATGGTACTACTCAATGCTAGAAGTCTTAACAAGAAGCTCCACTCCCTGCAAGCCTTCTATTCCCTGGAGAGTGTAGACATCTGTGCAGTAACAAAGACATGGTTTAAAGTCATAGAGAGTACCCCAGCAATTTAAGGTTATAATGACTTTCACACCTTTAGGCCAGCTACTGTACAGGAAGGGGCTAAAGGTGGAGGAGCCTCAGTCTATATTAAAAGCAACCTCACATCCAGACTATTTAAAGTGTATGACCCACTGGAACTCATACATGTGCAACTAGGCACAAACAGAGTCTTGTACCACATCCTTGCAACTTAATTTCTCCAAATCTTTTGGGCTTCTAATACCATGATGAGAACGAACCCCACTCCTAAGTCAAAGTATGATTAAAGTTCATTAAATTAGTATTGTTCCAGTCTTTGATGTCACCCAGTAGTGTTCTTCATAGCACCCGCAGTGTGCCCAGTAATGGCTCTGTCTGCAATTCATATGGAGTTACATGTATCACTCTATTCTCTTTCTAAAGCCCTGCACTTGCTCAGCTCTTATAAGGAAACACTAACTAAAGCACTACACCCTCCTTGACTTCTCATAAGTATTAGGCTCTCGATTGGTCCTTCCTGATCAAGTGTAAAATCAGTTCCCTTCCCTAATCTGATCAGTAAAAAAACAGTTCCCTATACTAATCTGGTATGTCCAAGGGTCAGTTTCAAGGTTACTCTCCAGTCCAGCTGGTGAATCTGGGAATTTTGAGGCAATGTTACAACTGCCTTATGTACACAGACAACCCTCTCCTCCTTCCAACAAACTCTAATACATGTGAGAGATGCAGTTACACAGCCAAACTGGAGGCAGAGCTCTCTCAACCCAAGACTGGCACAGTCAGTCATGAGGAAAAGGTAACCACCCACACCACAAATCTAGTCTCACACAGACCTATTGCATCTGCATACCCAACACATAAACACACACAAACATACTCGGAGGCTCTAAATAAAAATCTGCCTAAACAGCAAAGACCTCCTAAGCAGATATCCAAGCAACAGCCACCCCTCAACAATACCCACAAATCACATATCTCACAAAATCAGTGTGCCTCACAGTCACAGCCTTTAAGGCCAAACAACACACCAAATACACTTGTTATAGGGGACTCTATTGTCCGACACACTGACGTCCCACTCACCAGACTGAACAAGAAGAAGGTCACTGTAAGCTACCTGTCGGGTGCCAGGATCCGCCACATAATGCAAGCACTCAGGTCACTCCAAAGCAAGTACAAGTATGACTCTGTCATTGTTCATGCTGGTGTGAATGACCTGAAACGTACCTCCCTGGACTACATGAAAAGAGACATAGAGGAGCTCTCTGACTATGCAGCCCAGGCTGGTATGACCCTGACCTTGAGTAGCATCTTGCCCTCACCAAGAATGATGCCACAGTATAAAGACAAAATGATCAGTTTCAACAACTGGCTAAAGTATTGGTGTCATTCAAAGGGAATCCAGTGTCTGTCAGCCTGGGATGACATGCTCGACAAGCCATGTTGCTTCACTAGGGATGGCTTGCACCTGTCACCCTTAGGATTTGTATACTGGCCAAGGCTCTTGCCACCCCCATAGTGCCTTTTTTAGGCAAGGCTCAAAGGACAAACCCACCTCCATAGACAACCCAAGGATAAAAAAAACTAAAGGTAATGCTACTCAATGCCAGAAGTCTAAACCTCAAGATGCATGCACTCAAGGCTCTCCTCAGTATGGAGAAAATCGATGTCTGTGCAGTAACAGAAACCTGGTTCAAGGCTCCTGAGAGCACCCCAGTACTACCAGGCTATAACTCATACCATGCGTTTCGGCCCCAAAAGTCTGACCAAAGCACAAAAGGAGGGGGAGTATCTATATTCATCAAAAATACCTACACCTCCAGGTTAGTGGCACTGCATGAAGCATCGGAAACCATCCATGTGCAACTAACAGTAGGCAAAAAGTACAGTTTTGTACCTACCATAAATGTAGATGTCCGAGAGGAATGCATCTGCAGTCTTAACAAATGAGTTGTCCTGTCATCAGGCAGCCCTTCGGTCGGCCGGATTCCAAAGTCTGGGTCTGGCTTCGGCTGATGTCGCACTTCACTCGACGTCATTGCGGCAGTTATTCGGGTATAAAGGCATCAGCCGACGCCATTTTCCTCAGTGTTTCTTGCCCCAGATGCCAGCTTGGATGGCTAAATTTGGATAAATGCCAAAGTTTCCAAATAGTAGAGAGCAAACACATAAAATAAGCATGTATGTACATATATACAAACAAATACACCATAATAGATCCCCCCCAAGCTAGCTGAAGATTGGCAAATACCCTAGGAGTACCTCAGAGGGGAAGGAGGGTGGGTAATCCTGACTGCAGATGCATTCCTCTCGGACATCTACATTTATGGTAGGTACAAAACTGTACTATGTCCTTCAAGGATGCATCTGCAGTCTTAACAAATGGGTAGAATACCATAGCTAAACTAGGGAGGAGGAAAAGAGAAGAGATTATGGTGTAGTTAGGATCCCTTGCAAAACAGCAGTGGCAAAGCCAGCACGGGATCTAGAGTATAAAGGTAAGTTATAATGCTTGGCAAATGTATGCACGGAGGTCCAAGTAGCAGCCTCTATAATGTCCTTGGTAGCCACTCCTCGTAAGAAAGCTGTGGTAGTGGCTGTAGCCCTTGTGGAGTGAGGCCTGATGTTCTCTGGAGTTTTCTTTCCATGGTAGGAGTAACAAAATCTAATGCAATTTCCTATCCATTTGGAGATTGTCTGTTTAGAAATAGGTTTTCCTTCCTTTCCTGCTGCATATGCTACCAGAAGCTGGTCAGTTTTTCTATTGTTTTTTGTCCTGTCCAGGTAGTAGCGTAATTGCCTGTGTACATCCAAGGTATGTAAGAGTCTTTCTCCCCTGTTCTGTGGGTTGGGGAAGAATGTAGGAAGGTGGATAGCCTGATTTAAAGATACTCTGGATACCACCTTAGGCATAAATGTAGGATTTGTTCTCATGGACACTCTGTCTTGATGGAAGATTAGGAAGGGTTGCACTGCCATTAATGCCTGTAGTTCAGAGACCCTTCTTGCTGAAGTTATTGCCAGCAGGAAAGCAGTTTTCCAGGATAAGTATTGTAGTTCTGCTGTTGCTGCTGGTTCGAAAGGGGGTAGAGTCAGCTTTTCTAGTACAAAGTTCAAGTCCCATGCGGGCAATGGAGGTTTCCTGGGAGGTTTTTCATTTTTGATTCCTCTCAGAAACTGTCTGAGCAGAGGGTGCAAGAAGACAGGAGGATCCAAGCTGTACTCTGCTGAAATAGCTGATGCATGTATCTTGATGGAGGAATAGGACAGGCCTGTATGAAAGAGCTCCACCAAGTACTCCAGGATGTTGGATATGTTCACCAGTGTCACATCTTGCCCCTTTGCAGTACTCCAGATGAGATATCTTTTCCATTTTGCTGCATAATTCTTTCTTGTTGAAGGTCTACGAGCCTCCAGGATTATGTCTTTAACCCTTTGGGATAAATTCGGGTTAATTGCTGTTATGTAATGTTCCAGGCAGTTAGCTGCAGAGTTTTTAAGTTCGGATGCAGAATGTTGTAGTTGTTCTGTGTCAGTAGTAATGGGATCAGGGGCAGTGTCCATATTTGTCCCCGGGACATGCTCCTCAGAAGTGGATACCAATGTTGTCTTGGCCAGGCTGGGTCTATCAGAATGATCCTCGGACGTTCCTCTTTGATTTTGAGAAGCACCTTGTGCATCAAAGGTAGTGGTGGGAATGCGTATGCTGTCAGGTTTTTCCAACTGAAGGATAGGGAGTCCACCTTCCAAGCAAGTGGGTGGTAAGTCCTTGTGCAGAATTTCTTCAACTGGTGATTGAGAGGGGATGCAAACAAGTCTATTTGTGGTAATCCCCATTTTCTTGTGATGGTTTTGAAGATGTCCGGATGTAGCATCCATTCGTGGGCATCTGTTGTAGTTCTGCTTAATATGTCTGCTAGAATGTTTTCCTTCCCTGGTACATAAATTGCCTGTAACTGAATGTTGTTGCTCAGAGCCACATTCCATAGGTCCAGTGCCAACCGGCATAGAGGGTATGAGTGTGTGCCTCCCTGTTTGTTGATGTACCACATAACTGTGGTGTTGTCTGTCCTTATCATCAACTGGCCTTCTTGGAGAAAAGGTCTGAATGCCTGGATTGCCAATTTTACTGCCATCATTTCTTTTAGATTTATGTTCAGATGTAGCTGGTCTTGAGTCCATAGGCCTTGAAGGCACTTGTCCATCATGTGTGCCCCCCAACCGAGGTCTGAGGCATCTGTCGTGATGGTTTGTCTTGGTTGACTTTTGCAGAAGGGCAGTCCTGTGTTTGATTGACAGGCCTGAGCCCACCATAAGAACTCTTGTTTCAGGCATGGGATTATTGGAATTTTGGTTTCTAGGCTGTGCTTGTGCTGAGACCACAAATTCTTTAGGTACCACTGTAGCTTTCTCATATGCAGCCTGGCATGAGGTACCAGAATTATGCAGGAAGCCATGAAGCCTAGAGCTTGTAGCACTTTTCTTGCAGTTAGATGGCTCTGCTTTGTTAGTGCCAAGAAGTAGAGAGGAAGTTGCTCTTCCTTTTCTGTAGTTAGGAATGCCATTTGTTTTGATGTGTCCAGTTCTGCACCCAGAAAGGTTATTCTTTGGGATGGAATCAGCCTTGACTTTTTTGTATTGACTGTATATCCCAGGGCTTGCAGCAGGTAGATGACTCTTTGTAAATCTTCTGTGAGTTTGTTTTTGTTGTCTGCTTGTATCAGGCAGTCGTCCAGGTAGGGATAAATTTGAATTCCCTGAAGTCTGCAATGAGCGATTACGGATGCCAGGCATTTCGTGAACACTCTGGGCGCAGTAGATAAGCCAAAGGGCAATGCTGAGAATTGATAATGCTCTGATCCTGCAAGAAATCTGAGGTATCTTCTGCAAATTGGTCTTATGGGGACGTGCAGGTATGCCTCCTTGAGATCTAGAGTTACCAGCGAAGACTCCTTGCCCAGCATGGGAAGAAGCTGCTGTAGGGTCAGCATTTTGAATTTTGGGACAATGAGGAATGTGTTTAAAGCGGACAGGTCTAGAATAGGTCTCCATTTGTTTTCTTTTCTTGGTACCAGGAAGAGCCTGGAGTAAAATCCCTTCCCTTGCTCCAGAAATGGTACCTTTTCCACAGCTCTCATTCTTAATAATTGAGATATTTGTTTTAGAGCTTCTGCCCTTTGAGAAGGTGGTAGGTTTGGCATTCCTCTCTTTCCTGGAAGTGTATGGAAATGGAACCTGTAGCCTTTGTCTATAGTCTGCAAAATCTATTTTTCTGTTGTAATGCAGTGCCAGTTTTTTGAAAATAATGTTAGCTTTCCGCCCAAGGGTGCTTCTAGTTGTTCCCTGGTAGGCGGTGCCACCGCCAAGTCACTGTGATTGAGTTGTTGTAGTGGTGGTGGCTGTATCCGTGCCTCGCTGGTTGTTACCCTGCCACTGGCGACCCCTGTAGGCACCCCTGGATTGGTTTCTGCCTCTAGAGCGCCTGTTCCTGCCTCTTTGTGCCTTAGAGGTGTCCGGAAAAGACCAATTTTTGGAGGGCCAGTTCCTACTAAACCTTGGAGGTTGAACTTGTAAGAAATCTTTCACTGTTTGCACAGATTTTGCTTTCTCTTCCATCTTTTTTAGAACCTGCTGTGCGGGGGCACCAAATAAATTGACCTTGTCCATAGGTGCATCCAAAAGCTTAGATTTGACATGGTCTGGTAATGCCTGTTCTTTCAACCATGCATGCCTCCTGATAACTGTGCCAGTCATGGCTGATCTAAAGGAAGCCTCCAGTGCATCATAGCCACATTTTAAAGAATGGTTACTAACCTGCTGTATGTTATGTAACATTTCTTGAACATACTTTTTATCTATAGATTCTTCTGAGGACAGTTTCTTAGTCAACTGGTCAAGCATAAACTCTTGATATTGAATCATATGAAATTGGCAGTTCAAAGCTCTAGCTGACAAAGTAGCAGAGGTGTAAACTTTTTTACCCCATCTCTCTAAGGACCTGGAAATCCCTTTCAGAGGAGAGGGGGTTTTTAGAAGAAGTAGCTGCTACAGCTTTAGGGCCCTGGGAGATAGTCTCTGGATCTGCAGAGACTAAGTGGTGATGAGTGTCCGGGACCCTGTAGTACCTATCGGGCTTAGCAGGGGCCGGAGGTAAAGTATCAGGAGCAGTGCAAACATCATTAAATGCATCATCAACAACAGATAGGACTGGAGGTATAGCTAAAGGCCTATGCTGTGGCAAGTGAAGAAAGGTCCTAAGCCTTTTCCTAGAGTCTGAGAAATCTTGGCCCTGCCACTGAAAATGTTCCCTCATAGCATGCAAGGTTTCCCCAAAGGAAAATTCCTCAGGAGGAGAGGCTGAAGGGATGGACTCCTCAGCATCAGAGTCTTCGTAAGGAGAATAAGAAGCCTCAGGAGGATCTGAATGATCTGAGTCATCCGAGGAATCATCTGTGGCTACTGGCTCAGGGGGCTCTGCTCTAGGCCTTTTTTCTGGAGGAGGGAGAGAGGTCCTGTCTGGATGAGGCTGGGCTCCACGAATTAAGGAGATGAGATCCTCTGCCAAAGAAAGCATATGGGAGCTGGTGCTGGGCCTGTGAGGGGGGGCTTGGCAGGCACAGGTTTTGATGCTTTGGCTGCCTTAGCCCTGGCAAAGGCCTTAATAGACATAGCTGGAGGAGGCCTAGCAGCTCCACGTGCAGGGGTAGAAATATCTAAGGGAATGGTGTCTGATAAATCCTGTGAAATCGCAACAGAAGGTTGGATTTCAGAAGCCGTTTCTACCAGGTTAGAAGAGGCCTCGGTAGAAGGCAAGTTTTCGGCTGATGAAAGAACCGCTTGCTCGGTTTCGGCTGAAACCGAGACACTCGTGGTTTGCTTAACCGCAGTTTCGGCCGAAACCGCGGACCGCGAGTGTCGGTCCTTTTCTTTGTGTTTTTGGTTATTTGCGTAGGCGGAGGATCCGACGGCATAATGTAGGCAAAATCAGAGCCAAAAATCTGTTCAGCAAAGTCTGAGCGACGTCTAAGCGTCCGTCGGTTAAAAGAAGCACAGGCTAGACAAGCTGCTACGTCGTGGTCTGGGCCTAAACAATGTATGCAATAGGAGTGGAAATCCTTATGAGGTATTTGTTTCCCACAAGATAAACAGTTATTAACTTTCTCTGACATCGGCTGAGGCAAGAAAGAGTCCCCAACGGGGTACTTAGCTTTATAGAAGTCTTCGAAGTAGTATTCGGTAGAAGTAATCTCTGGATCTGACCGACCGGCACTTGCGAACAGCTTCTGCTTCGGGCGCCACGCGGCAAGAAAGACTGAGGAAAATGGCGTTGGCTGATGCCTTTATACCCGAATAACTGCCGCAATGACGTCGGGTGAAGTGCGACACCAGCCGAAGCCAGACCCAGACTTTGGAATCCGGCCGACCGAAGGGCTGCCTGACGACAGGACAACCCATTTGTTAAGACTACAGATGCATCCTTGAAGGACATCTGCATTTCAGTTTGTAGCCTGCTACAGAACACCCTCCCTATTACAGGAACCCCACTTGGCATTCCTGAGAACACTGGAGAATATGAAGGTCTCTCCAAACACTATGTTATTGGGTGACTTCAACTATCCAAACATTGACTGGGAAAACTACTCAAGCCCAAACACCCTCGCCCAACGGTTTCTTGAATTTATAAACTCTAACACAATGGAACAACTGGTCACCACTCCCACAAGAGGGAACAACATATTGGACCTGGTCATCACCAACATGGGGACTCTATGTTCCACACCAGAGGTAAACCCCTCATTGGTAAGATCAGACCATAAACAAATTTCCCTGGACATCCATATCCTGTCCCCACCCCCAGCCAAGGAAATCACTGTAAAGAATTTCTCAAAAGCCAACTTTGCACTTCTCAAGACTGAGGTGGAATCCTTCAACGCCCCTGGACAAGAGGATAATACAGCCCAATCCGCAGAATTCTTTACAAATGCATTCTATGAGCACCTGCAGGAATGCATGGATCATGCTATCCCAAATAAAACCAAGACTCACTCCTCCAAAAACAGGAGACTGGTCTGGTGGACCACAGCCATAAATAAGCTATACAACAGAAGGAGGAAGCTACTACATGACAGAGCAAAATCCCAAAAAGGGAAGGCATCTCTGATCAGTATTAGCAAGAAACTTCGATCCCTCATAAAATCATCAAAGGCCAGCCTCGAAAGAAAAATTGCCCTAGATACTAAAGATAATCACAAGGCCTTCTTTAGTTATGTCAGGAACATGGGCGGAAACTCCCAGATATGCTCTGAATTGTTGCATAACAGTACAAAATATACCGAACCTACAGACATAGCCAACATCCTGGCAGACAGATTCAGCGCCAACTTCTCCCCCCTTCCTCCCCAAAGGAGCAAATGCCTATCCCAACTGAATGTAAACTCCCTGACATCACAGATGCACAGGTGAAAGCTGCCCTCTCCAAAGCAAAAAACACAGCATCTATGGGACTGGACGGTGTCCCAGGTTGTGTCTTACACAAGCTCCAAAAGAACTGAACCCTCACATTAAGTCACTGTTCAAACTTAGCCTTACTACAGGATATGTACCCAAAGAATGGGGTGCAGCTACAGTGGTCCCACTCCACAAAGGTGGTGCCACAACGGACCCTGGAAACTATCGCCTCATAAGCCTGACTAGCCTGGTCTGTAAAGCTACGGAGCATATTATCATGGAACTAATAAACAAAGACATTGGGAGCCTCCAGACACTGGACCCTACCCAATTCGGCTTTGTTAAGGGCAGATCTTGCCTCTTAAACCTAGTTGATTTCTTTGAAACAGTTACCAAAGCCATAGATGAGGGCAAGGTTGTCCACACAGCCTACCTGGACCTCGCAAAAGCCTTTGACACAATACCCCACTTGGGCATCATAAATAAGCTTACCAGCTTAAATATCAAACTCTATATCACAAGATGGGTTGCAAACTGGCTCAGAGATAGAAACCACATGGTCAGAATCGCAGGTGCCATGTCCGAATCCAAACCAGTTACAAGTGGCATCCCGCAGGGCTCAGTTCTGGGACCTCTCTTGTTCGGTATATACTTCTCTGAGGTTCAGGCTAACACGGGGGGATTATGGCTGACAAAGTTCGCAGATGACTGCAAACTGGGGGCCATAATTGAATCTCCAGCTGACACAAGCATCCTCCAAAAAGGTCTCATAGAGACGGATGATTGATGCCAGAGCCACGGCCTCAAGCTAAATGCTAAAAAGTGCATAGTCATCCCCTTTGGGAAAAACAAGGTACCTACAAATTACCACATAGGTGGTAATCCATTAAGTACGGAAGAAGTAATTAGAGATTTGGGGACCAACGTAGATAGCAATCTCTTCTTTGATAATCACGTTGCCAAAGTGGTTAGAACAACCTTCTATATAGCCCACCTTATCACTAAAGGGTTCACATCTAGATCACGAGAGGTCACTGTGCCCCTCTAGTCGTCACTCATCAGGCCCATAATTGAATACAATTCCCCTTTTGGGATGTACCCTACCTGACACCTGCAGCAACTGGCGAGACCCCAAAAGTACCTCACCAAGAGGATCATGGGCTACAAACAGATGTCCTATGCAGCTCGACTAAAGAAACTCCAGCTCTACTGAGTTGCTTACTGCCTACTCAGGGGCGATCTATGCCTGATGTACAAAGCTATGTCAAACCCAGAATTAATGGACATGCTCCACCTCAAAAAATCCAAGTCCCTTAGAGCTACATGCTCCTGGGACCTAAACCTCAGCACAAAAATAAATAGGACATGCTGGAGGGACAGATTCATTTCCCAGAGGCTCCCCTCACTCTGGAATAGAATCCCAATTCATGTTAGACATAGCCCCTCGCTGACCCTCTTCAAGCGAAATCTGGACGCGTGGATGGGAAATCGCAAATTCACCCCTGGGATCTCTTCTGTGTCCCTGATAGACAGAGGCACAGTAAACTAATCTTAAAAGGGTACCTTCTGTGACCTACTTTACAGAGGCACAGTAGGCTAATCTAATAGGGAGGCGGAAGCCAAATACACTCTGGATAGGCTTATAAATGCCCTAGGGCAGATAGCCTAGTATCTACCTATGAACCTATTTGAATACGATTGTAGATTATTTTTTAAAAGATCTGTTGCTCCTACTACTATTGGAAATGTCTGGGTATTTTTCTTCCACATTGCTCTTGTTTCTGCCTGCAAATCCTGATATTTTATGACTATGTTTCTCTGTAAGCAAGACACTGTGATCGCTGGGTGTAGCGATTTCAATGATCAGTGCTACTTCTGCCTTCTTTTCATGGACCACTACATCTAGTTTTCTCCTATATATCTTTTGAACTTTTGGTAATGGGTGATCCCATGTGATGTAGACTTCATCAATTTCTATGATGCTTTGTAACTCATGTTTCCAGGGATTTTCAGCTACTTCAATATTATAATGTTTGCACAATCCCCAGTGCAACAGTCTTGCCACATTATTATGCCTTTCAGTATACAAGTCTTCTGCCATTAGTACGTCACACCCAGCAACAAGGTGTGCAACTGTTTCCAATTCTGTTTTACAAAACCTACATTTGTCTGTTTCTCCCACATGTTCAATGGACTTTGTAAACCAAGTTGTACTTAGTCCACTATCTTGAGCTGCCAATTTTAACCTTTCATCTTTTGGTTTGAATTCGCCTCTCCTTAACCATTCCTGCATTCAATCCTGATCAACATAAGGTTGTTCCAGGAGTTTTCTATACTTGCAACAATATTTATGCATTTTCCACACTTCTTGCCTTCTCATCTGATCCTTCTCCTTCTATTCTTTCTTGTTTTTTTGGAACATTCAATTGCTGCCTTATTTTTAACTACTTCTAGTTTGATTTCCATTCCCACTTGACGCTGATATACTTCTGCTAAACTAAGAAGGGAAGTCATCTTAGATTTATTCTCCTCATGTTTCAAAACTTAAACTATGTTTCAGTCTTGTAAGGGCAGCAGATATGTATGCAGTCCCACAATTGCAGATCTATACATGTAATCAACTTCAAGGAGCCCATACCTCCTTCAGAACAGGGAATATATAATCTTAGTATGCCCTGATTTTTGTAAATCATTTGATGAGCATGAAGCTTCCTTCTTGTTTTCCTGTCTAATCTATCCAACACCTTTTGGGGCCAGTTAATTACTCCAAAACTGTAAGTTAGGACAAGAAGAGCAAATTGGTTTATAGCTTGAACTTTGTTCCTGGATGTCAACACTGTTTTCAGGATTAATTTAAGCCTTCTAAAATATTTCTTACTGAGCTTTATTCGCATTTGTTCATGTTTTATTGTTGTTCCTTCTTGTCACTCTCCTACTTTGGACACAATAGAAGAGTCTTCGTGGGTCTGTTCAGGCAGCTTAATTTTATACAAACACAATCACGATAGAAGTTTACTAACTTTAACTTAAGTAACTTATATACAAACTAACTGCCATAATCATACTTGCTTATTTTCTGACTGCACTCTCAAAATGGCACTAGAAATGGCATGTGCTTAACATTTATACATGCACGCTTAGTCTTTGACATGCTTCTTAAAGATACACCACATATCACATTCTCTCTGATCTACATTCTCCCTCTTGAAAAACAAAACATGCAATGTTATGAAACTTTTTTGGCATGCAGATATCACAGACAATTATTAGTCATGCATTTATATAATATATATATATATATATATATATATATATATATATATATATATATATACACAGTTAAGTCCATGTTGCTACATATTTCACACTGGGCTTAGATACTCATCCATAACTTGTGACATAAAATTGGGAATTGGGCTTAACTATTGGAACTGTCTCTGAAAAATGTTCTATCTCTGATTTACTTGGAACATCTTTAGGAATGGTATCAGAGGTAGAAATACTATCTGTGATGGAAACAACATTTTGTTCACGCTGAGATTTAGAGTCTAAGTCATTATAACAATGTTGTGATGATGATTCTGGTACAGGTAATAGATGTTTATGGTTTCACCTGTACTGTGTACTTTCTAAGTTTATAAGGTAGGATCTTGTTTCAGGACATTTGCCAATAACTTGTCCTATATGGTTGAAACTTTTTTCTGTTTGAAGTTTGATCGTTTCTCTTTCCCTTAATGGAGAAAGAAGTTTGCTCGACTTGTTGTACAATGACTTCTGGATAGAACACTTCTTAAATAATTGAGCTTTGATGGTCTTATTATTCTTGGCGTTAGGCTTTAGTAGATTGGTAGCAATAGGTAGCATAGTTCTTGTTTGCCTGGAAAGAAGTCATTGAGCTGGACATTTGAGAACATCATCATGTGGAACGTTCCTAAGGTTAAGCAGATTTAAGAAAACATTTGAATTGTCATGTCTTGACCTTTCAAGTAGTTGTTTCGCACTCTGCACAGCTCACTTAGCTCGGCCATTCGACTGAGGATACTCAGGACTGCTGGTAATGTGTAGAAAGTCGATAAAAAAGCCACAAGGAGGTTAACCAGGCCACACAGGAAACAAAGTAAATCCAAACGAACAAACCAGCACTCCAACCATCTCAGTAAAACATTTATCAAAAGACAAAGCTTTCAGGTTATTGAAACTCTTCCTCAGTGTAGAAAGTCCCATTCATTTGCAAATTTCTGAAACAACTAGTTAGTAAATTGAGTACCATTGTCAGAAATAACTTTGTGCGGACTACCATGGACTGACAAATGATGCTTCAGCTTAGTAATAACAGTAGTAGATGTTGGATTTGGTAATAGATCAATTTCAAACCAATTCAAATAAGAGTCTACCAATACCAAGGATTGTTCCACTCGAAAATGTCAGTGGCTGCTGTCGACCAAGGTAGTTTAGGAACTGGATGTAGCTGAAGCAGTTCTCTTTGCAAGTGTGATCTAGTACTACTGCATACTGAACAAGAAGAAAGTACTTTATCAATGTCTTTTAGTAATGGAGGCCAAAATACTAATTCTCTTGCTCGCCTCTTAACAGAAGAAGAACCTGGGTGACCATGATGCAAAATCTGGAAGTACTCATGCTGTAAGGACGCAGGAACAACAATTTTAGGCCCTTTGAAAATAATGCCATCGTCCATCAACATTTCATCTCTGTAGGGAAAATAGGTTCACACATCTGGTGGTATGCTAGATTGCTTTGATGGCCATCCAACATTAAGGTAGTGATTGAGCTTTTGCAAATTTGGATCAGTTGTCATGTGGTCTCTCAACTCATCCAGTCTAGTGGTAGAAAAATTACACACTGCCATCACATCAAAGTTAAAATTCTCTCCATCAAGCTGTTCTGTTGTATACATAGGTAATCTGGATAAGGTATCAGCCAGACAGAGTAGTTTGCCTTTCATATAGACCAAACTAAAACAAAACAGTGCAACCAGGCAAAGGTGAAGATAAAAGAGATACTCACATTCAAAATTCTCCACCAAGTAGCACCAGAGGATCACTAAATAAAGTTTTTTGCGCAGTTGAGATTTATTATTCGGCATTCATCACAAGACTTCTTCAGAAACAGATTTAAATTTACAAATACAGACTCGGTTGTTGTATACTACTGAACAGATTTAAAAACCAATCAAAATAAAACACTAATTAAGACTTAAATAAATAAGGTAAACTCTTAAAAAGCCAGAAAATGTGTAAACATTAAAGCACAACACTAAAACTTTTTTATAGTTACTTTCTTATTTTTTAAAAAAACACAATATTTACAGTGTCATTTAAACCAGATGGAATATAAGATGCAAGGTGAAATTGACATTCAGGTTCTCTCTGTTCAACAAAATTCCTATAATTACCACCTCTAGGGTCATGGTTTACCACTTCAATGACAGAAAAAGTGAATTTTTCCAATTAATACAATGCAAGGAATGCTTACACAAAGCATTGCTCATATTTTTACTCTTTATGGTATACTGGTGCTCCTGAATTCTCTTTTTCAAAGTCCTTGTACTCATTCCAACATAAACAGCTGGACAAGTGGAGCACATAGCTTCTTTAGAATAGTCACTAGAGGCTGGTGGTCAGTTTCAATCTGAATAGCTTGAGCACAAATGTAATCCTGAAACTTGGAACATGCAAAAACTACTACCAAAAGTTCTTTCTCAATTTGAGCATATTGCATTTCAGTTTGGGTAAGTGTTCTACATGCATACTGGTCTGCCTTCTTGAAGTATAACTGTGCCTAGATGAAATTTTGAAGCATCACATGAAAGAGTAACTGATTTGTTCACATCATAGTATCTTAATGTAGGTGGGGTGGCAATTTTCTGCTTGAGCTCTTCAAACGCCTTCTGGTGCTGTTCTAACCATGACCATGCAACATTTTTGCACATTAGCTCTCTTAAAGGTGCTGTCAACTCACTGAAGTCTGGTATAAACTTGCCTAAATAGCTGATTATGCCTAAGAAATGTTGTAGAGCTTGAACATTGTCTGGTGCTGGCATCTCAAGAATGGCTGCTTACTTGGTTGGGTCCAGTCTCAAGCCAGTACTGAAATGCAGAGAACACTGGATGCACTCAAAAAAATACCAATAAACAACGAACAGAGTACTGGCAAACAAAGGACCTACAGATGTAACTTCAGGGAGTCTGAATTTACACTTCAGAGGATTGATCTTTATGTTCATTTCATGTGCTCTGTCTAGAACTTTCTTTAGGTTTCTGTCATGCTCTGTTTCAAGATAACCAGAAAATATTTGCTCCATTGGATGCTGAAAGACTTCACTTGCAGAATTTATTCCAAATGGCATCCGTAGAAATCTGTATCTGCCAGAGTACCAAAAGTGGTTATTAATGAGGATTTGCGATCAAGCATCACTTGCCAAAATGAACTCTTTGCATCCAAGACTGAAAAAACAGTGGCATTTGGTATCAGGGCTGTGACCTCTTTGACTGTGCACATTGGATGATAATGTGATAATGGTCTTTTCAATGCTTTGCTCAAATCTCTTGGATCTATGCATATTCTGATTTCATCTGAGCCTTTTTTGTGAGCTGCTATCATAGACAATATCCATTCAGTTGGTTCTGTAACTGAACAAATTACGCCTTGCTGTACCATTCTGTCCAACTGAGCCTTAACTTTATCCTGCATTGCTATTGGAATTCTTCTTGCGGGTCTGACTCCTGGAGTGACCTCTGGGTCTAACTTCATGGAGTACACTACTGGGGGTTTGCCCAACCTTTCCTCAAAAACATCAGCATATTCTGAGAAAAATGACTTCAAAAAAATTAGAACTAGGAGATGCATTTATGTGATGAACTAGTCATTCTCAAACTATCTTTGACACCCAATAAAGCCTGTACCGGTCTTCTGACTACATAGAATAACAAGTTGTAGCAGTTCTTGGCCAAATAATGAAAGCATCACTGAGCCTTCAGTTTGAATATCTTCACCTGCATAAACAACAAGTTTCACACTATTGGCCTCATTAAGTTGCTCATTGGTTCTCACTCTAGCAAATGTCTCTGCTGATATAACATTACATTGTGAACCTGTGTCTACTTTAAGCTCTCTGGATCTACCATTGATCCGGAAAGTACAGAACACTTTGCTCTTTGCCAGTAAATTCACTGCATCAACTCTTTCACCAATTGCTGATACACCATCCACATAGAAAGCTGACTGCTGCGTCTCTACTTGATCAACCTGCTTTTTTGTGTGACCTTTTTTTTTACAAAAGCACGAGGTTTACCTGACTTGCAAACTTTGTGGAAATTGTGCCATTTTTTTACACATTTGTGACATTGCTCTTTTAGAGTCATGATTTGCAGCACAACTGCAACAGTTAACAATAAAGCTGGACTTGGGTTTTGCTGATTCATGCTTGTACTGCACTGAGAAACATGTTCCTCTAACTGAACTAGTCTTAGAATTTACCTGAAAACTGCATTGCTTTCTTGATGAGTCAGCAGGGATTGTGGCTGCCATATGCGTAGTAGGCTTATTTCAGTTTGCCACGTGCTGCATGCTATTTATATTTGCTCTGGAGCCTGCTGAAGCCATGCTGTTGTCACTTGCAAGCATACTTGTGCATTTTTCTGTCACTTCATGGATTTGGCAAATCTCTATGGCTTTACTCAACATTAAATCACTACCATGAAGCATGCTCTTTCTCACAGTAGTACTATTAATACCACACACGAGCCTGTCCTTTATTAACTCATCTTTTAAGTCACCAAACTGACACGTTTTAGCCTTATTTCTCAGATCAGTTACATATGCAGCAAAAGTTTCCCCTCGTTTCTGACCTCTCATGTAAAACAAATGCCTCTCCAGTGTAATATTTGTCTGGGGATTACACATTTCTCTGAACTTACACTTTAAACACTCGGGGTCTTCCCTTGACTCAGCCTGTACAACAATATGAGGGTTTTCACCTTCTCCTTCATACACTGCTGGTGCACACACAAATGAACGCCCTCTTTCTATGGCCTCTGAGCCAGCTAAGTTTAGCAAAATGAATGCCTTGGTGCATGCATCTTTATCTGAATAAGCTGCTTGTATAAAAATTTAATACCCTTGCTCAAATATTCTCCAATTCTCTTCAAAACTCTGATCAAATACAACAGGTAAGGGCTTCTGAAATCCATCTGTCATATTAACACATACCAGTGAAGGGTTTTGCAAATAAGCACGAAAAATATACATATACATATGCCAGAAATTTATGTCAGTACTTGTAACTTTGCTCAATAGCACAAGAAGCCTCTGTATAACTGAACCTTATGAGATAAGGGGCCGGATTCAGGAAACCTCCATGTAAGACTTAATATGTCTTACTCGGAGGCTGCAGTTGAACAGGATTTCGTCAGCATGCCATGAATATTCATGAGGGCACGCTGACTCATCTGTAACTCTTACATGGACTGAGTAGGCAAGCAGGGGGCGTGTCCAACTGCCAAGCAGTCTAAAAGTCCACGCCCCTGCAAGGTTTTAAAAAGCATAATGTCAACAGACAAGAGCGAGTCCGCTCAAATGCACTTGCACTCAACACCACACTCCCTGACACTGTAAACCCCCATCAGAGTTATAGAACATAAAATATTACATTTTTTTCTAAATCCACGATTTAGCTGCCTATATTTGCGCTTGTTTGCGCGGGTGTGCCCATTGCTTAACCAAAGTTAGCAATTGTGACATTGAAGAGCATATAAGAACTACTTATGCAAATTAATCCAAACAGCAATAGCATAATGGTAGAGCGTATGCACAAAGCAAAGGCATTCACGGTTCGAATCCCACCACTCCCCTTCTTATTTATGTTTTAAATCAGTATTTGAAATAATACCAGACATATATGATTAAAATGTTATTAAAAGCAGTGACATGGCCAATGTATCAGTGAACAAAATATATATTTTTAAAGGACCCACATATATAATAGCCTGCTGTTAAGCAACGTTTTACACAGCTAAACACAGGTGCCCATAGTTTAATAGCGCTTTACCCAGCTAAACAGAGGTGCCCATAGTTTAATAGCGCTTTACCCAGCTAAACAGAGTTGCCCATAGTTTAATAGCACTTCACCCAGCTAAACAGAGTTGCCCATAGTGTAATAGTGCTTTACCCAGTGCAATAGAGTTGCCCAAAGTTTAAAAGCGCTTTACCCAGCGCAATGTGTTTGCGCGGACGTGCGCACCGCGCCAACCAGGGTACCATAGGGCACCGTGGAGCAACGTAGAGCTAAGTTGCTTAAATGCAGCCACACCCCCTAGCCTGTCTAGACAGTATTAAAATAAAAGAATGACAAGGTTTGAACCCAGGACCCTTTGTATCATAATCAAAGTACAGAACCACTAAGCCATGACAACATAGGGGAAACAGCCACTATTAACATTCATAAACTAAGGAATGGTAGTTTAACCATTACTATGCAGGTCTGCAGTCAGCCTAGAATTTTACAAAACGGCCAATCACAAAAAAGTGCGGGAAATGTGGCATATTTAAGACCCACAGGTGGGAATACATGCCATAACTGATTGTAGCTCACATCTGCAGTCAGAATGTCTGGTGTTGGAGAGGGAGCACGCTTCCGAGCGCAGAGATGGGGAATCGAGGAGTCCAAATACATGGTTTGGCTCCTAGTCCACCGTCAAGAGGTAAGGCTCCTGCAGGGCCAGTTCCAAGGGACGGAGTACAAGGCAGAGGCTTGGAACTGGTTAGCTCGTGACCTCACCTGTGCCACAGGCGTTCCTCAGACTGGTGAGCAGTCCATCACCACCATGCGGACCTGAAGAGACGAAAGGAGGACTGTCTGAATCAGTGGATACAGGAGGCCCATGGGATGCGGGATGCCCCAGTACTGAGTATGTAGCCATGGAATGCAGTATGTAAGAATTTAATATGGAGTATGTATAATGGATAGGAATGTCTCAATATCCCTTCATTGACTTTACAGCTGCAGGTAACCGTGTTACAAATCAGCAAGCCTATGCTGATAGGCTGCTAAGGCTGCGCCGCCAGGCAGGTTAGTGATTATTCTGCATGTATTGTTATATAAAATATGGGAGAGAGCATGAAAGAAAGTGTTGTAGTCCAATAATACAGCCATAAAATGGACTGAATAAGTCCTCTGCATGTACTGTCAGATAAAAATGTTAGAGAGTCAGAAAAAGAGTGTAGTAACCCATTAAGAAAGGTAACAAATGTCTGGAATAATATCTCTGCAGGCACTGTCATATAAAAGAATATGTGAGTGAGCCTGAAAAAAGAGTGTGCTAACCTAATAATAAAGGTATAATATGTCATGAACATGTCTGCTATATATACCGTTAAAACAAATAAAGGAGTGAGCTTGTGGAAAAGTGTGTAATGTCATTAATAAAGGTCTAAAACCCAGAGTGTGTCTGTTTCACCTAGTATGAAATGTTGTTGTACCCTTGCATTATACAAATAGTAATGTGTTAGAAAGTGCTGGCAACCCAGAGTTCTGCAGTCCCATCTAAAGTGGGTGATGGAAGTGCTAGTAGCTGTGAAATAAATATACAGTCCTCAACAGTCAGTTACTGGCTGGCATGCATAAGTAAATCTGGCACATGAGTAGCATGCTAATATGTTCCCCAAAAATGTAAGTGTGCTTCAATAAATGCAGGGTACTGTACAATTAGAAGTGAAAATGTCATGTGAAAACATCCAGATATGTAGGTAAAGAAATATAAATGCAACCATGAAATATGTATCAGTAACATCTGCATCCTGGACAGTTAGTATGTGAGATATAGGTCAAGTATAGATTGAACTAGCCAAACCCACTACACAACCTAATGCATGGTGGCAAGTGTAATAATACATGTAGGGAATATACACCTGCAGTCACTAGGAATGTAGTGTCGAGTAAAAGTGTTTATAAGATGTTAACGGAGGTTTTTTCTACACCCTACTGTTTGTGCATAAACCATGCAATTCCACACCTCAATGGGTATGTGTAATCTTAAATATTTGTTGGGATATATGTCAATTGTTCTATAAATATTTGCACTTATTTTGATGCATGTGTTCTGTTCAAACAACACGTTCATGGTGGCCTGTTGCTATCAATCATCCCTGCATGCGGTTGGAATAACCACTGTTGTTCAATATATGCATGTGTTATGTTTGCTGTTCAACTGTTGGAACTGTGGTGTGTTGGGTTAATGGGAATATTACTGCATGCTGTTACAACTAATCTGGAATGCTGTTGTTTATGTTGTAATGAAACACACTTAATCACAGAACGTATGGGAAGGCCAGTCCCAGCGGACCCACCTGTCCCTCCTCAGTTGGCGAGTGCACCTGGCACCAGTGGCACTGGTGCCCAGCCCAGACTCCCCTCCTCCATTGGTCCTGTGCCCCCTTCGGGTGGAAGCACTGCAGGGGATGGGGCATGTCCCCCCGTGCAAGTGTGGGCAGAGAAGGGCCACCTGTCACCCTTCGAAGGGTCCAGGTTGTGGTGCGTAGGGAGATCCAGCGTTCAGTCACTGATCCCCTACGCCAGCTTGAGGCGAGAGTGGTGCATCTCACGGGTGAGCCTGCCCGTCCTACTCATCCCCCAGCACAGCCACCCCTGGGGCTGTGAAGGTGCAGTGGTGACTGCCCATGGGTGGGGATCTCAGTTCCATTGTTACCATCTGTGGGCTCATGGGCTTGCAATTTCCAAACAACCTTCCCCATCAATTGTGTTCACCCACCCCATGTGTCAAATTCCACCCCTGTATGCATCTTGTTTGTCTTGTCTGTTTACCTCTCCAACCTACCTACCCAAATATACCTACTTCCCTTACCTCACTTACCACTCTCACCTGAAAAAAAAAAAAAAAAAAAAAAAAAAAGGGCAATCTGTACCCGAAAAAAAATTACGTCCCATACATAGCTTCCCATTTTGCACACATGTCTATAGGACATGTACACTGATAATCCTAATTGGCAGTGCAACAAACTATGTTGTCCTCACCCCTCTCTCAGGGGTGGAAGGTCTCAAAACTCACTCCAAATTTTCAACATATGCACAGCTGTTGCTGTTAAAGAAATGGGCATCTATGTGCCTTCCCTGCACCCTTCCTGCACATCCCGAGCTTGTTTTTCTACTGTCTGTCCCTCTCTGTGCCCCCCTTTTCACCACTTTCCTATCTCCCCATTTTCTTTTCTTTAAAAGAAATTAGCGCGGGGGTTAGCGGGAGTAAGCACGTTTAAGCAGTAGTTAGCGGGGGTGTGCGAGTGTTAGCTTGTGTGCGCTTAGCTAAGCATTGCTAAGCATCGCACAGACCAGTGCAAACCCACTTACAACTGCTTAAAAGTGCCTTAGTCACTCTGTATGACAAGGCCCTTGTACTGCTCAGCAGCAAAATAAAAAACCTTGTCAGTCTTGAACCTTGGACTCACCAGTCTGCATGAAGTACCACTACACCACAGCAGATATACAATAACATAGTGCTGAAAGCAATTTATCATGCATTACCATGAGTGAATGTAAAGGGAAAATAGGAATGGCATAACACAAATCTTGTTCTGTGGGCCTTAACCAGCAGGTGTTGTTGAATTGCATGACATGACTGTGAAAAGAGAATCATCCATGCTAGTAGGGAATAAGGTTACAATAGCAGCTTACACACCCCACACAGTATCAGGGCAGGATAAACACTGGCATATTTGCATAGGTCACAGGCCAGACCTCCCAACAGTGACTGCTCTACAGTGATGACCCTGATTTGTAAACAAATGTTAGCTGTGCCCCTCTGACTCCCTGTGAAATGTACTAACAGTAGGCAGAAAGGTGTTGAATCTCACCTTATAACAAATGTCAATAAGTGAGAGTAGACACCGCTTGCACGTCTGAAAAGATATAGTAATAGAAATGCTCTGAATCACCCAAAGTCTGAACTGCAAAATGTCTGAACTATACGACAGGTGTATCCCAGTTATATGTACCTTTCCCTGAGGCTGTTCAAATATATACGTGAGAGTATCTGAGGCCTGGAAGAGTCAGAAACACACAGGCATATCAGCTTGTCTGCTGTTACACACTCTGCAAATAGCTGTAGAATGAATCCCACAAGCATGCCCTTATGTAGAAGTACAACACAGAAATAGCAAAGGATGTAGCCATGTACTGCTAGCAACCACCTGTGACAATGCCATTGTTCAGGTGCTGAAAAGACTGCTGTGGTGCACAGTCAAAGAATACTAGGCTGACCTCTGTCTACCATCTAGATATGTCCACAGGTGGGAGCTACTCAGACAGACTACAAGCCTTCATAGACTTACAGGTACACAGCAACTCTGCATGTTCAGTAAGATAAACATCACACAATAATAAATAATGCACACTGCAGTTCTGCACCCCTACCCAAAGGTACTATATACCCATGTAGTCAGGCACAACCAAGGGTGTAGGTAGGCATACACAGTACAGAAATATGTCCAGTCGTCCTGAGCAGACTGTGCTAATGCCAACACAAACCACAAACTGTTCGGATGTGAGTAACGTACTAATGACAGTATAGCAGTTCACAAACAGTGCATGTGCCTGATATTCATAATTGGTAGTACATCATACTTAGATGTCCTCACCACTCTCTCAGGGGTGGAAGGTTTCAAATATCCCACCTAATGTATTGCATATGCACAGCTGTTGCTGGTAAAGAAATGGGCAGCTATGGACCTTCTCCACACCCATCGTGTACATCCCATGCTAGTTTCCCTACTGTCTTCCCCTCTTTGAGCACCCTTTATCACCACATTCCTATCTCCCCATTTACTTTTCTGTCAAAGACATGAGCGCGGGGGTTAGCGGGAGTGAGCACTTGTAAACAGTAGTCAGCGGGTTTGCACCAGTGTGCGCATGTGTGCACCTAGCTTAGCATTGCTAAGATATGATAAGCTACGCCAAGCTGAACTTACTATTACTAACATAAAATAAGTTAAGATAAGCTTAGCTTAGTATTGCTAAAATACAATAAGCTAAGCAAAGCGTCGCTTAGCATCGCTATGCGTCGTGCAAACCCACACCAACTCGCTTACAACTGCTTAAAAGTGCCTTTGTCACTCTGTATGACAAAGCCCTTGGATTGCTCAGCAGCAAAATAAAATATCCTTGTCAGTCTCAAACCCCACACCTTGGACTCACCAGTCTGCATGATGTGCCACTAAGCCACAGCAGCTATACAATAACTTGGTGCTGAAAGAAATATAACATGCATTACAAGGACTGCATGTAAATGGAAAATAGGAAAGCCATAGGAGTACATTGCAATAAAGAAATATGACATGCATTACAAGGAGTGAATGTAAAGGGAAAATAGGAAAGCCACAGGAATACATTGCAATAAAGAAATCTGACATGCATTACAAGGAGTGAATGTAAAGGGAAAACAGGAAAGCCATAGGAGTACATTGCAATAAAGAAATATAACATGCATTACAAGGAGTGAATGTAAAGGGAAAATAGGAAAGCCATAGGAATGCATTGCAATAAAGAAATATAACATGCATTACAAGGAGTGACTGTAAAGGGAAAATAGGAAAGCCATAGGAATACATTGCAATAACTACTGTTGTATGCCAGTTAATTCCCTAATTCCAAAAGAAAGTACATACTCCCATGTATCCAGTGTTAGCATTAGGAGGTGTGAGTAAACTTACACACTGAGAAGAGTGTACTGGAAGAAGCAACAGTCAGGTTTCAGTACAACATTCATTTCATTGGCTACAACCCAGCTTCAGATATGAGACATATACTAACCTTCTGACTGACACAACAGTGTCCACAGCAAACAAGCATGATCCCCACCTTGCAAAACTGAAAGGCCTACGCCTACCTAACCTATCATTTTATAGCAGTGTCCTGAAATCACAGTGAGAACTGCAATTACCACACAGCAGACTGCATGCAATTACTAAATGGTGGGCACCAATTGGTGCAGAGGCCATCACATGCACATGTGCAGATACCTACAAAAGCAGCCTGTACATGCTGTCCACACTTGCAATAATATCACTGCAGCAACCGGAGAGAGAGAGAGCGAGTGAGAGAGACAGACAGACAAACAAACAATCAAACAAATAAACAAACAGAGGCAGTTGGAGACCAACCCAATAAATAACAACAAACAGAGGCAGTTGGAGAGACCAACCCAAAACAAAAAAAAAAAAACAGAGGCAGTGGAAGACACCAACCTAAACAAATAATAAAAAAAAAACATCAACAGGTACAACAGACTGAGGTGAGAAATGCAAAGGTAAGGTATGTAACACAGATGTATTTGCTGGCATCCGAATGATGTGTCTGAAGGGTACGCTACATTCTGTGAACACTCCTTATGTGGTAGCAGTCTGTATCTATATGTATATGCAGATGTGCATAGGGCAAGGGACATACTGCAACTGTTAGTGAAGGCTGGACATATATATGTATTTGAATGTTGCTATGTGGACATATCTATGTAGGTTGTAGTGTGTGGCCTTGAAAACAGCAAGCAGTGCAGGTATATGTCATGTGGTGGTTAAATGCTGTGGGACTGAGTTACAGCCAGTGAGGTCTGCTACGGCTATATGGCCTGAGGACAGCAAAATGCATTCTGCACAACACTGTGCAATATTATTACATAATTGCATGTCTCACAACTGTTCTATAATTGATATTCCCACCATGAAAGGTGGGCAGTATATGTGCATATATGTGCATGTATATGTACAGCAGTGGCTGTTTACAAGTATGTGTATGCATATATATATATATATATGTATATATATATATATATATATGTATATATATATACACATATATACATATGTGTGTATATACACACACACATATATATATATATATATATATATATATATATATATATATATATATATATATATATATATATATATATATATATATATATATATATATATATATATATATATATAGATATATGTATATATATATATATATATATATATATATACATATATACATATATAGATATATAGATATGTAGATATATACATATATAGATATATAGAGAGATATATAGATATATACAGATATATATGGATATCTATGGATATATATGTATATATGTATATATATATATATATATATATATATATATATAGATATGTATATATAGAGTGATATATAAATATATATGTATATATATATATATATATATATATATATATACATATATATATATATATATATATACACATATATATATATATATATATATATATAGTGAGAGATGGAGACACAGGGTCAGACGTATTGCAGCAGGTGCCTGGTGACCAAGGCATGGACTGAACACCAGTGTTGATACTGCAGCACCATACCCCATTCCAAAACACTTTACCCACTAACTACCAGATAGGTGGTTGCCTGACTAACACTGAAGGTGTCAGAAGGGAACATGGTACACAGGTGGATAGTAGCCTCCCCTTTGATATTCACAGTGCCACACTAGTCTTATAATCTGTCTATGTGGTACGTGTCATCACAAAATGATGTGTCCTGTACGGAAATATAGGTCAGTGTTCCCCTGTACTCATCACAATGCCCCATGTGGTATGTACCTCACATGACAACTACAGCAAGTGGAAAGGCCACAGACATACCTCACAAAGGGTAACACTGCCCTGAAAAACATACCCTATGCAGACTGACTCACACAACCACAACTACAGTGCGTTGCATACCGGCCACCCAGAGGTTACTTCTGCCAAGCATACAGAGGTATGCCACACCCATAGCAGTCAGACAACCACCATGTCAACACCTCACAATCCCACCGGGATACATGGCCTAGGTCCCTAATCCCTGCAACCTCACTAAACAGCACATGCTGGAGGGATAAGCTCCTATTGGCAAATATGCCATACTCTGGAGTAAACCACCCAGCATGAACAAACAAGGCTCCTCAGTAGCAGATGTCAGACATACCCCTGATGATTGTCTGGGGGATAGGTAACACGCCTTGGGAATCACCTCTGTGTATCCAGTTGACAGGAGGAAGTGAAATCTAATTACATGTGTGTCAAAGGCCAGGGTAGCATATGGCTAGGCTGCTGTAGGCCCCAGGGACAATAGCGTATTACTTACTTATGACACAATGCACACAGACATGTACACAGTGCAATACCTGCTATGTGAGGTGGAATGAGTGTGACAGTGAATGTGTGCAAGGTCTGTGACGGTGTGATAGCTAAGTGTGAGGTTGTTTCTGTCATGGTCGTTTGTGTCCTAAGTGTGAGGCCAGAGAAAGATGTGTCAGTTATCGGGATGCAGACATAGTAGGATGGTATATGTTGTGACGTAGTTCCTTGTGTACGACTGTGGTGTCCCACCATAGGCTGAAGCAATACATGTATGCTCAGTAAGTGGTACTACTGGTGAGTCCAGCCGACATTTGAACTGCTGTATCACCTGAAGCTGTAGGCCTAAATAGCACAGTATGGTGTATGTTCACATTCCCTGGTAACACTGTCTTGTGTGTTTCCTGTAGTCTGCACAGATTACATTCCTCATGCATAGGTATCTGTAAGTAGGGGCACACAGTACTGTAAGGTACATAGCAAATGCTCATCTGTGTCAGCATATATGTGTGTGTTGTATGAATGTCTGATGTGTGTGTAATGATGCCTGTACCATGTCCACAATCACATGTGTGATGCAGGGTTTGCGTGTGTACCTAGCAACATGTATACTCTGTTACAGCAGTATGACAGCTATATTAACAACTGTGCACATATGTTAGGTAGGGGTATGGCATCAACGACTAGGGTGGGTTACTGGTTATACTGTAACTGTACTTCACATTCATTGCAATGGATGACATATTTCTGCATGCATTAGCTTGATATGTACCCCCCTGGCAAGGCTGTGCATTGGATCCCAAACAGTGAGCCGAGTACTGGTGTATACTGGTGTGTCAGATGGAGTGTGGTAGACACTGTCGGCCAGGTGTGGTCTGGACACTGATATGTGGTATTGAATGTGTGTATCCTCTGACAGACGAACAGATGCTATATATGGCAGTTAACTGATATCTGTATGGTATAATGTTAAGTGTGCCACATGACTTGCTCACACATATCATTTACTTGTCTTCCAGGATGATGGCTCATCACAAGAATCCCTGCTACACAGTTGCAGAGGAACAGGAAATCCACCACAGCCTGGTTCAGCACTATACCCTGCTGTTTTCCAGGGCCAGCCAGCACCAGCAGGAGCATACTGCACTGTGGCAAGAACTTGTTCGTCGGGTAAATGACATAGGCATGCATAAGCGGACATAAGAGCAGGTACACCATCACTGCAGTGATTTAATTAGACATGTCCAGCGGTGTGCATCTGATATCCACAGACAACAGCTTGCCACAGGTGGTGGGGTGGCCATACATCCCACCCTCACCAGAGTGGAGGAACTGCTGCTAAGTGTGGTGGCTCCTGGCCTACAGCAACAACAACATCACACATGTGTCATCATTGAGGCCGGAGCCACCCAGCATGGTGACATGGAGCGTGCAGGTAACATGGCCTAGCTGTAGACTACTGTTACCTGTATTGTTGTGTGCGATGTGTACTGTGTTTAGCAGTTGTGCTGCCTATTGTGTGCAATACTGATAATTTGAATATTATCTGTACACCTATGCCTGTTGTTCTACTGTAGTTTAGCACACTCACAGTAGCAATGCCACAGTTGTGGCCACTGACAAACTGTGTCATATTCTTGCAGGTCCCTCTGGTGTGACAGCAGGGCAGGCGTTACATGCTGTTACATGCTGGTGAATGTGTTAACACTTTAAACTTGGTATTGAACTGTGCATGTCAAAGGTGAGGTGTAGGCCATGTACACATAACACACCTATGCATAATGCATGCTGTGCATGTTTGCTGTGAGACGTGAAGCATCTCAGTAATGTCAGTAGCTGCCTCAATCACATGCAATGCACAGAGCATCAGACACAAATGTGGCAACACTGTACTGCACATTGGATAGGCATAGTTGACACACATGTACACAACATAACACGTTTGTCATACACAGTACACCTCAACATGGTACACACAGTGTAACCGGACACCCACTGCCAGGTCACACTTCAGTATCCCACATGTCAACCACACACCACACATAATATACCTGAGGGGTAGGGGCCTAGAATGGGGCTGTGCAACACTCCTCAACACATAACACAGTCATGTTAGGCAATGCTCCCTATTGGACACCTCACACACCCTTGTGCAACGTGGCTGTGTAATTGTGAACTTAGCCACAGCACTGCGGTTCAGGTACAGCATGCTAGGCGGTGGTCTAGCACACTTTAGTGGCCTTGAGTGACCACATGATGCATGATGATGATGGCTAATGGTACTACACCCCATACTGTTACAATGGCCATGTCCAGGATTGGTATCCCATCACATATACATGCACCACTCATCCCGTGTGTGTACATAGCATGCATGTGTTACACCTGTGTCCACAATTATCTGCTACAGACACAGACACTGCAATCAGACATGGAAATCCATGTGACACACAGATAACACACGCAGCCATGGTATGTATACCTGTGTGTGATGGTGCACAGGACATTGCAGAGCTTATAATACTTGCACAGAAATGTTGTCTCCTTGTACACATAGTGTTCCAGGGTGTAGGCAATCTCTGAACATGTACACACATGCACCACAGCCATGTACACTGTCATTAACTATTGCTGTCTACACTCACACTGCATGGACTTGATCAACACTTATTCTGCATGCTGACACATGTGCGTGACTGTTTGCCTTGTGATACTGTCACCCACCTTCAACCAGTATTGAGTAAGATTTGGATTTCTGTTGTGTGTGTGTATCTGCTGTAGTGAGGAGTGTGCATGTGTTCCTGTGTTCTTGTGTGCATGTGTTCCTGTGTTCCTGTCTTCCTGTGTGCCTGTGTGCATTTGCAGACAGTAACGTGTGTTTCCTGTCTTCCTCTCACAGGTGCTGAGGTAGGGCTTGGCGAAAGCAGCAGGTGACCTGAAGCCACTGCCATGGATAGTGGTGATGATGACACATGTATTTTGGCACAGGGAGATTTGACAGGGTCTGTCGAACACTCATACTGCCATTACATCCCTCACCACCAATGGCCATAGGGGAGGGACAGCATACAGTTGGCATTGACCAGGAGAGTGTGGTACCCATGGCACGTGCATCCCCTCACAGCAGCCATAGCCATAGACCCGGAATGGTACCACATATGCGGAGGTCCAGGGGTTCTCGGGGGAGCACCACTGGACGTATTGACCCTGGCAGGCGTGCCCTCACAGGTTTTACGATGACCACTATGTTCCGGGCTGTAATGCAGGCTCAGGCACGTATGGAATGGTACACTAGGCAGGGACTTAGGGCGCAGAGGGCACATAACACCACTATCAATGACAGCATCCGTGACCTTGCCAGTGCCATCCGGACATACCCCAAGGTCATTGATAGACATTGGGGGGAGACAATAGTTGCCCTCCACAACATGTCTTCCTTGAGCCAGGACCGTGCGGGACAGTTGCGATGTTGACGTGGACGCATGCCAGCAACAGCAACAGCTGGCAGTGGTCGCGGACAGCCCACAGTTCACAGCCACTCCCGTAGTGCCAGTACCAGCCCCAGCAATGCTGGGGCTGGCCTGTCCATTGTCCGTCCCAGTAGACCACGTGCACGTGGCTCTGGCCAGTCCCAGCAGGGACATGGGTCCAGTCATCATACCTCTGCCTCTGATGACAGTACCGAGTCAGGGTTGGTACCTGATACTGTCCATAGCACCCCTGCCACGCACAGGTACTGTGTCCATGGCTGGAGACAGTGATCTGTACAGCCAAGCAAGTACATTCTGTGGCTGTCCCACAAACCACTGTATATGGCAGCCGCATGGTGGAGCTGTGTGCATGCAGACACACACACATTAAGCAAACAACTAGGGCTCACACATACACACACACATTACATCAACATTGGCCCATGCTGTACTGTTGTCCCACACACACACACACACACACACACACACACACACACACACACACACACACACACACACACACACACACACAGACATGTCGATTGGATGGGTCAATGTCAGGCTCTGGCAAACAACAAAACGCCCTGTGCATATGATGATACCTGTGCCGCCTCCTGTCATCTGCATTATCGACGGAGGGACAGGCTAACATGGTGCTGATGCACAGGGTGACACTATAACAGTGTAGCAATAATAGCACGTTGTCAAGAAGGAAGTGTAACTACATCTTTGTAGGTATATCTGAGCAGACATTATGCATCAGAGCTCTGATTGTCAATGTAGCATTGTTTACACCACTGTTAGGTCTGAGTATGTATTATCCACCCATGTGCCACTTGGCTGATGTGTTGCCAGCATGTGTTAGCGAGTGGACAGTATGTGTGTGATGTGTGCAGTACAGATTAGCAAGTGTACATCTGGGAACATGGTGGGTGCGCACTGTCTGGATGTACGTGCATAGTGGACACATAGGACATGTGGCATACCCTGTCGTACACATTATTAACATCCCATTGCATCTTTCAATGGCCAGTATGCATTCTACTACAGTTATGTGCTAACATGGGTAGACGTGTGTATGACATGGGTTGACACTATGCTGCGGGTGATACCGTTAATATCAGTCAATGATTTGCAGTCTGGTAGTATACACAACCTCAACAGCATGACTATAAGCAATCATTGGAAGATGTCCTGACAAATGACACACAGTAGTAGGGAACCCAGTATCAATTGGATCCTTCCGGTGCTACACTATAACACTAACCAGTGGTGATGACCACCACCCATTACTGTGACCACACCTGTGTGTCATATAGCACCCTTAGGTACATGCAGACACACTAGGGATGTGTCCTTCCAAATCTGGGAATGCATGGAATGGCCTACAATGCATTCCCTGGATGGGACGCATATCCTACATAAGGGTATCATACAGACAGATACCTGTTGTGTGATACATGCTGTATAGCAGTAAGCCGACTATGGCATAGTCATCCTCATGTACTAAACATACTATCCCGTCAGTACCACATCGGTGGTAGCCCTCAACATGTATGTCGGGTACCATTGTGTACATACAGACCCATGTTATGTCATGTGTCCCTTGGTATCCACATATCCATAGGTATTGTGGAGTCCCAAGGTGTACCACAGACATTAGTGGCCTGAATGCATATCCACAAGGCCGTTGTACACCTATAAAGACTGTCCATTCTTGGCAGACTTTGTTGTGTATGACCATGTCTGACATATACCCGAGGCATATACCCTCACTCACACTACTCTTAAGTAAATGTCATGGGTGTGTGTGCCACAGAACACGACAGTAAATCTGTTAACCAGTTTACTGTATAATTTAATTTAATCCTGACTTGTGCTCAGGACTAACTTTAACCTGTGGAACTTGTTTAACTTGCTTACTTGTCTAATCTCTGTAAATAATCTGTTTGTAATATGTAATGCTGGTATTATATAATGCTGTATCTGCTTACCCTTGGAGCTTTTCTCCCCGGGCCTCCGCTGAAAATGGACATGCATCCAGTCGGACTATCCCGGTCAACAAATGTAAAATAAATAAAAATAAAAAAAAATATATGGGTATACATTGGTATTTATGACATAGCTGAAGGAGGTGTCATGATTCAGTCTGGACTCCTTCTCAGCTCCTCTTTACAAAACACTAACGAACATGAGCACTGATCCCTGTTATACTCTTTTACACGCTTAGCACTCTACTGATTCTTTGTGATCAGGCTACAGAGTATGTCATGATAATATCCTCGCATATCCAGGGGTCGGTTTTGTGTGTACTGTTCAGTCCAGATGTTGGATATTGTGATATTGACACAATGTCACATCTGCCTCATGTACACTGACAACCCTCTCCTCCTCCCGACAAACTCAGATATATGTGTGAGATGCACCTATATAGATATACAGGTAGCTGAACTCTGTCGAGCCATGACTGGCATAGTCTATCAGGTGGTGAAGGTAACCACACACACCACATATCAGTCTCACATATCCTCTAGTAACAGCACTCAAACCACATTAGCACACATTGACATACTCGGATGCTGTAAATGTACTCTACCTAAGCAGCAGAGACCTCCAAAGCAGACACACACACACCTGCTACCCCACAATACCCACATATCACAAAGTTCACAATGTCAGTGTGCCACACAGTTACTGCCCTTCGGGCTACACACCACACCTAATACACTTGTAATGGGCAACACTTATGTTCAGACATACTGATGTACCACTCACCAGCCATGACAAGGGAATAGTCACTTTGGGCTGTCTGTTGGGTGCCAGGATCTGCCGCATAACACAGGCAGTCAAGTCACTCCAAAGCAAGTACATGACTGGCACCATCATTGTCCATGCTGGTGTGTGTAATCTCAGATGTTACTCCCTAGACCACATGACATGATACATGGAGGTACACTCTGATCATGTAGCCCAGGCCAGTATGACCCTGAGCTTGTCTAGCATCTTACACCCGCCAATTATGATGTCACAGTATACGGACACACATATCACATTTAACAGTTGGCTAACAAATTTGTTTCATTCATAGGAGATACGGTGTCTGTCAGCGTATGGTGACATGCTCAACATGCCATGTAGCTTCACTATGGACAGCTTGGACTTTGGTATGCTGGCTAAGGGTCTTGTTACCACCATACTGCCTTTTGTCAGCAGGGCTCAGAAGACAAACCCACCTCCACAGACATTACAGGTTAAATGATACTAAGGGCAATGCTGCTCAACAACAGTTGTGTTACCCTCATATTGTGGCCACTCAGGACTCTCCTCAGTATGGAGGAGAGCAATATCTGTGCGCTGACAGATGCCTGGTTCAGGCTCACTTATGCACACCAGCACTACCAGGTTATGTTTCATACCATGCTGTCTGACAACAAGACTTGGAACAGACAACACAACTAGAGGGAGTATCCTTATACATCACAGTTACACACACACCTCCGGGTTAGTGGCACTGCACAAAGCATCACAGACCATACATATGCAACTACCATTGTGCAATACTGCCTTTCAGTTTGTTGCCTGCTACAGAACACACTCCCAAACTCAGGAACCACACTCGGCTTTCGTGGGAACTATGGAGAATATGAAGGTCTCCACAAACACCATTATATTGTGTGACTTCACATACACAAATATTGACTGGGGATACTACTCAAGCCCCGACAACCTCACCCAACAGTCACTACAATTTGTGTACTCATATGCTTTGACACAACCAGTCAGCATAGCCACAAGGGGGAATACATATTGAACCTGCTTATCACCAACATGGGGACTCTATGTCCCACACCAGCAATATAACCCTCATTGGTAAAGTCAGAACATACATGTATCTCACCGGACATACATATACCCTCCACACACCCATCCTGGGTAATCTTGGTGAACTTCTCATGAGCAAACATCTCACTTCACCAAAGCAGGGTGGTATCCTTCAGGGATCCTGAGACAGTGGCATACACGGCTCACACTGCTGCATCCTTTACATACACATTCTATGGACACCTAGTGGACTGCATGGATTGTGCTATCCCAAATAACAACGGGACCCACTACTACAATGGCAGGGGACCTGTCTGGTAGACCCCAGCCATTAATAAGCTGTACAATGTCAGGAGGATGCTACTACATGATAGAGCACAATCCCAGACTGGGAGGGCATCTGTGATCTGTACTAGCAGACAGCTACAATCACTCATGGACTTTTCTAAGGGCCACTTCTACCAGACAATTGCAACTGACATGTAGGACTATCACACAGCCTTCTTCGGTTATGTCAGGAACCTGGGTGGACACTCACTGATATGCTGTGGGTTACTGCATACTGACTAAACCTACCCTGAACCCACTGGCATTGCCTACATCCTGGCAAACCGGTTCAGTGCAGATGTCTCCCACCCATCCCCCCTAAGGAGCAACTATCCATCCCAAGAGAGTATAACCTCCCTGATATCACACAGTAACAGGTGAGTGCTGCCCTCCCCACAGCGTACATCACAGTATCAATGTGACCAGATGGTGTCCCAGCCTGCATCATACACGAGCATGATGACAAACACAACCCTCACATTACATCACTGTTCAATATTGGAGTTACCACAGGATATGTACCCAAGGAATGGTGTACTGTGACATTGGTCCTGCTCCACAGAGTTGGTGCCACAATGGACCACAGACAATATTGCCCTATAAGCCTATGTAGCCTGTTCTGCAAAGCTATGGAGCATAGTCACAGGACTCCTACACATAGACATCAGGAACCTACACTGTGTCCTGCACATTTCAGCATTGTTGTGGGCAGATCTTGCCTCTTGAACCTGTTTATATTCTTTAAATGGCTAACAGGTCCATCAACATAGGGACGGCTGTCCACGCAGCCTACCTGAACCTTGCAAAAACCTTCAACACAATAACCCAGTGGGCCATTATGCATAGGCTTACCAGCGTCAATATGGACACATGTCTCACACAATGGACTGATACCTAGATCAGGGATAGCACCCACATGGTCAGAATTGCAGGTGCCATGTCTGACTATACACCAGTTACACATGGCATCCCACACAGCTTGGTCCTGGGATCTCTCTTGTTCAGTATATATTTGTCTTACATACAGGCTACCACAGGGGGAATATCGCTGAACATATTTGCACTTGACTGCAAACTGGGTGCCCTGATCAACTCTCCAGCTGCCACATGCACACTCAATCAGGGTCTCACATAGATGGATGACTGGTGCCTGATCCATGGCCTACAGCTAAATGCCATTAGTTGCATAGTCATCCCCTTTGAGAGTAACAACATTCCCACATAGGTAGTACTCCATTACATACGGTAGGAGTTGTTAGGGGTTTGGGGACATGACTTGTTCATACTGTCACCTTTAACATTCACGTTGCCAGAGTGGTTGGACACACCTTCTATGTGGGATACCTTATCCCATATGGTTTCACATCTAGATCGAGTGTGGTCATTGTTCCCCTACACTCATCACATCCATGCTTGGTTACAATGCCACATTTGGGGTGTACCTTACCTGATACCTGCAGCAACTGTACTGGCCACGGAAGGTCCTCACCAGGCAGATCTAGGGACTCACACAGATGCCTTGCATAGTTCAGATGCAGTAACTTCAGCTCTACTCAGTCGCTTACCACCTACTCAGATATGATGTGTGCCTGTTGTTTACAGATATACCCAAACCAGACTTACTGGACATGCTCCACCTCAGGATATCCAACACCCTTGGAGCTACACACTCCAGGGACGTATACCTCAGCACAGATGTTAATAGGACATTGTGGAGGGGCAGATTCTTATCCCAGAGGCTCCACTCACTACAGAATGTAATCCCAGTTTCACATAGGCAGAGCCACCTACTGACCACCTACTGGAGACATCTTGACGACTGTATGGGTGATTGTTTATTTACCCCTGGAATATCTTCTGTGTCCCTGCTAGACAGAGGCACACTAGCCTAAACGTACATGGGCTATCTTGTGTGACCTACTATTCACACACACAGTGTAGTAATCTGACAGGGGTGCGGATGCCAAACATACTCTGGCTAGGCTTGTACATGCCCTAGGGCAGATAGCCTAGTATTGACCTCTGAACCTATGCTAATGTTCATGATGCACAATGTTTATTGCTGATACTGTTTGCAAGTCTTTATCATCTTTGCTTTACCAGTTTCCATGAACAACTTTGGTATCTGCAGAACATATTTGATTATGACAGGGTTCCACTATATTATAGATGTGTCTGTTGTCATATAACTGTGTGCACAGGGTGGATTGCTGTATAGTGACAGGTTCCTGGGTTAACACATGCAACTGCCAGATATGCGTGGCCCACTGCTGTACTCAGACATGACCTAAGTGTGTGAGCATGCCCAGTTCTGCCATTCCATGTTTTGTTGCCTGACATTTGTCTCATTTATTCAAGTGTGTGAGCATGCCCAGTGTGGCTCTTCAGTATGTTGCTATCTGGGGTTCACTACATTTGCTGATGTGTGCGAACATGACCAATATTGATATTTATACTGTGTGTGTTAGAAGTCAGGTTCTGTTCTCACTGTAGGACTCACCTTTGTGTCATAACTCAACAAGGATTATGTTGTGCCTGCAGGGTTTCCATGGAATACTTTGCATAGACTTATCAATATTCCGTCATACAGGTGGACCACTGCAATACTGTCATGGTTTAGTGGTTCAGTACTTTGGCTATAGTGCACAGTATCCTGGGTTTGAAGCCCATCACTGCTTTATATTTTTATACTGAGCAGACCAGACTGCTTAAGGGCCTGTTAAGCAAATATGAGCATGTTGGCTTTTGTTCAGCTATGCCCTGCTTAGACCAGGCTTGTCCGACATTGCTCAGTATTCACCACCATTGCTGGACGTTGGCCAATGTTAATGAACATTGACCACAGTTGTGCTAGTTGGTGTGTGCAATTTTGTTTGCATATACTACATGGTGGTAATTGCTGTTTAGCACTGCTTTATATTGCTTAACACATGGCAATCATGCCTTAGGTGGTGCTGCAGGGCTGCATATGTCAGGTGCACATACTACACATCCTGCATATGTTTGGAAGCAGGTAGTGTCAACTTAGGCATCCATTTTACATTATGTGCGAGTCGGAGAGAGGTATCATTTCCAGAGTTCCTACTGAGCCAGTGTATGTGCTATACGTTGCCTCTTTGCCAAGGCCAGAGCATACTGGGCACACCTCCTTCTGCCTACTGGGGCAGGCTCAGGTTGTTCCTCCTCCGAATCATGCTCTGCCTGTGATGGCCTTGGCAATGGTGGGGGGCTGTTTGGCCCAGGCCTATGCTGGTTCTGCTGCAGCTGTTTTCGCAGGATCATGTTATGTAGCATAGCACATACCATGACAATTTGGGTACATGTAGTTAGTGAGTACTGCAAGGCTCCAGGAATGGTGACTTGAGCAGCCCAAACACACGCTCTATTACATTACCTGTTTGTGCGTGTGCCTCATTATGGCGTTCCTGTTCAGGTGTGTGTGCATTTCTGATGGGTGTCATCAGCCACGGCTCCAGTGCATAGCCAGCATCCCCCACTAGGTGATGATGTGGGATGTCCCCATTGGCAAATGTCTGGTACAGCTGCATCAGATGCCAGATATGGGAGTCATGGTAGCTTCCAGGGCAGCCTGCACACACATTCAGTATTATGCCCTGGGCATCACACACGACCTGGCAGTTGATGGAGGGGAAGCCCTTGCGGTTGAAGTAGACCCTACCCCGCTCGCCGTCTGGTGCTTTGATGCATATGTGCGTGCAGTCTATTGCACCCACTACCTGAGGGCATTCCGCTATTTGCTGGAAGAGATGCATATTGCTGGCCAATACCTTACGGGAATTGGGGAAATATACATGATCACCGACATGTGCTGACATGGCATCCAGGAACTGGTGTAGTACCCTGGATGCTGATGCCTGTGATATCCCCATCATATCACCAGTTTGTCTCTGGAAGGTACCTGTTGCTAATATTCTTAGGCCAACACATACCTTGGTTTCCACTGGGATGGGTTCCCCTCTCTTGGTTCTGTGTGTTAGGCGTGGCCTGCACAGCTCAACAATTTGCTGCAGGAGGTCTCTGTCCACTTTATAGTGCTCCACTATCTCCAGCTCATGTAGCCCCTGGTAGGTTACCCTGGGCCTGTATACTCTTCTCCGTCTCCTCACTGTGGGTTGTCCAGCAGCATTCCCATTATCACCACCCTCAGCATGTTGCATATGTTGCCTTATAACAGCAACGGCAGCCCCTAACATTTCTTTGTCTCAGTAAAGCTTTTTCAGTTTTCACTTCTATTAGCTTACTGCAGTGTCTGTTGTGAGAAACATAATGGACTGTTGTTGGCACAGTTTTAAGTGGTAGACTGGGCTGGGCTAGTGTACTGCCTGTGTAATTGCCTGATTCTGATTGTTTTCACCTGCTAGCTCTGCTTGTACTCCCTGGTAGCTTCCTACTATTTGTTGTGCTTCCTTTTTCCTTTCTGTTTCCTCGGGGGGGGGGGGAGAGCCGCGCACACAAGCACAAACACAAGCACAGCAGCTCACATGCGCGCACACATGCTTACATAGACTTAATCTTGCTTATTCAGGTTAAAACGCGCGCGCACCAACACAAACGCGCTTACAACTCTTTAAACAGTCTTATACATGCTAACGCGCACACTCACACTTACACGCGCACACTTTGTCTTACTCGGGTTTACAGGCATGCACACACACACATGCACGCTCAGCAAGAAACTTTGGTGTTATCCACAGCATACACCCTCCATTTCTTGGCTTTCCCTAGCCTACCTGTTGACACACCTCTTTCCATGATGTTTAGATGACAGCAGACACATGCCACTCTGCTCCAATGAGCTTCACTTCTTTCATACATACCCCCCTCGTGATGTCACCTATCTTCTACTCTCTTACTCCCCATATCCTACTCCTACACTCCACTGACTGTGCTCATTTGCTATGTAAACTAGCGATTCACTATCCTGACACTCATTTACATAGGATTGCCTACTAATACTTGGTTACATGTCTTAGACTGAGCTTCCCCCCTTAGCAACCTCTACTCGGTGGCCATGTTGTCTTCAGCCTGCCATTCCCTTGCATTGTACATTAACAATTTCAATAAAATCCACATTTGTGGGTTTTAATTTTTAGTATTCTAGGTTTTAGTGCGCAGCCCATTTGCGCGGCGCTGTGCTATGCTTAAACATCGGAAATCGGCGAAAAAAAAAATATTTTCATTTTAATTTTGCATCAGGGAACATTTCCAATGGCTTTATATTTGGCCATTGGCATGCTTCCTGCACTGGATGCAACTTTTACTTGGAGCTGTCATGGCTCCGTTTTGCTATTTGCAGAACGGTACTCAGTTGTCAACTGAGTACATTTCTACAAATAACACTGCTCTTACTCGGAGAGGTTTGGGTTTCCTGAATTGCAAATCTACCTCATTTGCATGCCTTTCTGCAATTGAGGTGATTTGCATTACCCAGCCCTGTACGTCTAAGAGCCGTTTTAGGAGCTCTCTTACATGCCCCTACAGGCTGTTCCTGGATCACTCGTCGGACATGATGGCTGCATGGAGTCTTACTCTAGTCTTAAACTCCATGCAAGCCATTGTGAATCCGGCCTAATGTCTCTCTTGGACACTGTAATACATTTGAAATTACTGTATTGCACGAAACCACCTCTTATCAGCATAAGAAACATGTCAAATAACTGCACAATGCAAGCCTCTGTGTAACTGGACTTTGCAAAACAAGTTTTGAGGGCACTGTAATGCTTTTGAACTTATTGTATTGATAAAGTAGTTTATCATAAGTTTAAAAAACACTTCAAATAACTGCACAGTGCGACTGAACTGGGCAAGAGAAGCTCAGAGTCAATAACATTTCAAATTAATGGCACTTTGTGAATAAACAGTATACAACACACTGAAACTTCCCCAAATTGGTGGTACTTTTCTAGGCAATTCTCTATAGTGCAAGGAATATTCTGTAATGGCGGCACTTTGCAATAGACAAGAAACTGTTTGAAATGGCTATACTTTGACTGCACTTCATGAAAAAGTTGCACTTTGCATACAAATAACTCTTCAAAATACATGCACAGTAATAAGTACACATTGTAAGCACTTTTACACACTTTGAGATAAGTCTAATAACTTTAGTTATGCCCTTGATACAATACGAAGCCATAGTTATGCCAAGACACTGCACTTTGCCAAAAAACATGCAGTCACTTTGTTTAATTTACACTTAATGTGCCTCTTTTTTGGCCTTATTATATTTGTTTTGCTTGTTTAATCTCTTTTCATGCCCATTGTACTTTTCTTGTACTCGTTTTACAATAAACATGCCCGTTTTGCCTTAAACATGCTCGTTTTACTTTTCTGTTAATTGTTTGATCAAACACCTTTACTTTAAACATTTCCTTTAGTTAATATGCCTTTTATGCCTCCCACTTGTTTAATAATGCATTTGAGCCCAGTTTTGTCCTTTTTATGAAATAAGTAGTTTGTGCATATTCTCATTACCTTTGCTTCTTTTCTGGCTCTTTTTTGTGCTAGTTTATTTTAGTTTACCTTCATGGTCATCTCTGCACCTCATAGCTCCGAATCTTATTCTCTTTGATCCCAGTTCTGACACTATGGCTCTCTCCTACTTTGCACACAACAGAAGAGTCTGCGTGGGGTCTGTTCAGGCAGCTTTATTTTATACAAACACATTACGATAGAAGTTTATTGACTTTAACTTAAGTAACTTGTATACAAACTAACTGCTGTAATCATACATGCTTACTCTCTGGCTGCACTCACAAAATGGCACTAGGAATAGCACATGCTTAACATTTATAGGTGCATGCTCAGTCTTTGATATTCTTCTTAAAGATACAGCACATAGCACGTGCTCTCTGATCCACACTTCATCAATTCCCAAATATTTATACACTCCCTCTTGCTCAAATTCTTTTATATCACATTCTTGTCCCAAACTGATGTTTTCTTAGTGCTGCAGCTTTCCTGCTTTAAATGTTGCTTTTGTACATTTATCAAGGCCAAATGATGGGCAGCCACGGTGGTGCAGTGGTTAGCATTGTCACCTCACAGCAAGAGGTTCTCTGGTTCAATCCTCGGCTGGGGTGCCTTCTGTGCGGAATCTGCATGTCCTCCCTGTGGTCATGTGGGTTTCCTCCCACATCCCAAAAGACATGCTGCAGGTGGATTGGACACTCTAAATTGGCCCTAGGTGTGTGTGTGTGTGTGTGTGTGTGTGTGTGTGTGTGTGTGTGTGTGTGTGTGTGCGCGCCTTCTGTGGAAGGTTGGGCACCAGGCTGGCAACTCGACACTGTAAAACTCCACTGCCAATCATGAGCAGACAGGTGATCCATTGTGGTAACCCCTAACCGGGAAAAAGCCGAAAGAAGATCAAGGCCAAATGACATTCTTTTATCATCTGAAAAAGTTTTGACTACTTGCAATTGTGCTTTCATTTCTCATCTGATGAGCTATACAGTTTTAAATCATCAACAAAGAGAAGATGAGAAGTCTTTATACTTTTTTGCTTTCTAGGAGCCAAATTATAGCCATGCCCTAATCTTTTAAGTAGACAGCTGAATGGGTTAAGGGCAAGCCAAAAGAGCAATGGTGACAAAGAGCAACCTTGGAATACCCCCTTTTGATTTTTATCCCTGGAATAATAATTTGTCTTTTACCATGGCTTAACTGCAAAGTGGTTAACCACTGTTTCATGGTCTCTGTGATGTAGTTTATCAGTGTAGGGTGTATCTTATGCATTTTTAAGCACTCTTTTATCCATGAATGTGGGATACTGTCAACTGCTTTTTTTGTAGTCTATCTATGCCATACTTAGATTCTTCCCCTTTTTACAGTTCTCCGCTATGGCTTTATCTAACAAAAAATGATCCTTTGTTCCATATGACTTTTTTTTATTACCCTTTTGTTCTATTGCCATAATTGATTTTTCTTCTAAATGACCACAAACTCTGTTTGCATCAATTCCAGTGTACAGTTTATACGTCATCAGAAGGCAAGTTATTGGTTTGTAATTTTTAGGGTAGCTTGCAAGTTCACTCTTCAGTAGGATTATTGTTTTTCCTGTTGTTAGCCAGGCTATTGTCTGTTCGGGGTGCACATATAAATAGTTCTTACCCATGGCTAAATCTTTGTGCAAAGATGTTAATACTTTTATCCAGAAGTTAGGTACTGCATCTGGGCCTGGGGTTTTCTAATTAGAGACTTTCCTTAACTTTGTTTCAATCTCTCTGGCTGTTACTTCACCCCATTTCATATCCTGTACATTTGAACTTCTTATTCTTTCTCTCTTTCTTGTACCACATCCTTCCAACCAATTGATTCTCTTCCATGTCCCAGGAAACTCATACTACCTATCTCAATGTACTAGAGTCTCTCACTGTTACCCAATGTGATCTTTATGGGGAATCTCAATTACCCCTTTTTAGACTGGAAATCCTAAACTACTTCTAATGCACAAGACCAGCGACTCCTAAACTTCATTAATACCAAAACATCCTGGAGCAGTTGGTCCATTTTCCTACCAGTGGTGCAAACATTCTTGACCTTGTACTCACAAATATGGGGGAGTGATTTTCCTCAGCCGATGTAATATCCTCACTCATCAGATCTGACCATAAGGTAGTACTTCTTGAAATAAAAATTAAATCCAGGGACCCAGCGAAACAAAAAATCTTCAGGAACTATTCCAAAGCTAATTCCTCTCTACTAAGTGACATCTTGACTAAATTCCAAGCACCCCCAAACCCAGTAAACACTATAGCACATACTGAGCTATTTACAAAATTCCTGTATAGCCATATTGATGGCTGTAAACAGCGAGCTGTGCCCAGTCATATAAGTTAATTTATTTTATTTTACATTTGTTTACCGGGAGAGTCCGACTGGGCAGAACCTATTTTCAGAGGAGGCCCGGGGTAAAAAAGCTCCACATAGCAACAAAAACACTGACATGATAATACTTTTTATATAATGATAAAAGACATGCCAAAGATCTTTAAAGTATTTATACAGTAGATCATAATCACCTAGCATTTGCTAAAGTTATCTGGTAATTACAATATAGATGTGCAATATATAGTGAGAGAATAGTCTAGTGGTACTCATTGTCACACATGGTATATATTTGGCAGTAAAAACTTATGCAAATTCATTATGCAATTGTACTTACAGTTAATAATAAAAGGTAAGGAACTAAAATAAGAAAACGTATTCTTTAACACATCCTGTCCAAATTATATTAAAGAAGAGGAGAGAAAGATAAAAGCGGAGAAGAGAGAGGGTCAGGATGAGAAAATAGGGGGAAAAGAAAATAATTTGATAGCGAAGTTAGTTAGTGAAAGAGATGTGTTTGTTTGGGTTAGTAAGATAATAGATAGGTAGGATAGAAGAAAAATGTGTGGGTGACATAATAGCATGTTAGTGAGATAGTTTGATGAAAAAGAGTGAAAATACTTATATTTGTACATAGCCTGCGCTATTACATGAACTTTTTTAATTGGGTTAAATTGGGACTGGTTCTAATAGAATGAGGAAGTAAATTCTAAGTTTTTAATACCTGGCAGGAATATACAGTCCCCTGCAGTGTTTGTAGACTTGGTGACTTGTAATAATGATTTGTTTATTGAGCAAAGCGTATGTTTGTTAGAATAAGGTTGAGGCATATTTAGGAGGGCAGGAGTTTTCTCAGGCTGATAAAGTAGTTTGTGGGCCATAGTTAACTGGTGATAAGCTATGAGTTGTGGTAGTTCTAGCCAGGAGAGTTTTTTTAGGGTGAGACAGTGGTGTGTCCTATGTGTAGAGTCTGTGGCAAATTTTGCTATTTTGTTGTAGCATGTTTCTAATTTGTCTAACTCTGTCTTTTTAAGGTTAGTAAGAATGGGTGAGGCATAAAGGAGAGTTGACAGTAGTTCTGGCAATAGCTACTCTAGAACTATCCATTAGAAATTTTATGTTTCTATACAGAGTTTCTGTCTTTTGTGTATTTTCTTAATTGTTTGTGATATATGTAAATCAAATCTTAGTTTATTATCAATTATAACTCCTAGTAGCTTTATATGAGGGTCAGGGGTAATCTTTGTATTATCGATAGCAGTGATACAGAAGGTGGGAAGGGGATCTGAGGGTCGGGTGGGTTGAAAAATAATCAGTTTGGTTTTGTTAGGGTTAAGTATGGTTTGTGAGTTGGACAGCCATGACTCGATTTCAGTGAAAGATTTTTGAGTTATATCTTGGAGCTGTTGTATGGTAGGTGCAGCACATATAAGTGTAGAGACGTCTGCATATTGGATTATGGAAGCTAGTGGGGTGGCAGTATTAAGGTTGTTTGTAAAAATACTGACATACTATGCAATTGACTTGAGTTTTAGTATGCCATAAGGCTCAAGCCTCATCTCTTAGCTTAAGGAGAGTTCTAGTTTCGTTAGTCAGCCATGGGGCATAGTTTGCCTATACACGGATTGTTCTGGAAAGTACCAATCTGTTAAAAATGCTGAGGATGCATTTTTAGAGTATTTATCAGATCTTGGGGGCTGAAATTTTACTTATTACAGATTTATTGATAAATGGTATGCTTAGTAGGGTTGATGTGTTGCCTGAGGATATAGGTAGGTAGGTATGGTCACTAAAGCTATTGGGCAGACTGCCTGTGATTTGATAGTGGAAGGGGGCTTATTTGTCAGGGTCCAGTCTATTTGTTTTTTTTTTTTTGTCTATTCTGGCAGGAGTTTGGATAATTTGTGTGAAGCCAAAAAGGTTGATATGATTGCTGGGGTTTTCTGAGTTACATGCCATACAGTCAATACTGAAATCTACATTGTAGGATTTACTCAACTGTGAAAACATTACTGCTTGGTCAGATATAAATGACTATAATGGTTATAAACTTGTTAGGGTTGATTTGTAATTTGGCTGCTAGTATCTCGATATTGTTAGAAGTTGTTATATTGAGATTTAGTGGGAGTAGTATGAGGTTATTCTTGAATACTATGGCTACTCCTACACCTCTTTTCTTCTTTCTATCTGCTCTATGTATGTCATAGCCTGGAGGAGTGATTTCATCATCTGTAATGTGTGGTTTCAGCCAAGTCTCTGTTAGAATGGCTAAATCTGGAGAGTAGAGAGAGACGGTAGAGTGAAGTTCATAAATCTTGCTAACAATACTTCTGAGATTTAAATTTAAATATAGCAATTCAGATCCTTTCCTGTGTATGCAAAATATATTTTGTATATGGGGGAGGGCTGAGGGAGAGTGGGAAGGAACTGGATTAGTGGCAGTTTGGCATAATGGTTAAGGTACTTAGCTTACAAACATGAGGTACAGGGTTTGATTCTCCCATGGGGTAATTGGCTAGGCTTAAAATGGTCCACAAGGGCAGTTAGCCTAGTACTAGTCTATGAACCTATGTAGTGAATGTCACCCTTATTATGAGTTGCTATATTTATTAATGCTTGATAGAGATTAGATATGTTTGTGCTGCCTGAGTGAGAAGTCATTTGGAGTTTTTTAGGTGGGAGTATATTATGATTCACTTGGTAAAAGAAAGTGGTCTTGAATGCATTGCAGTGTCAGAGTTGAGCACTATACTACGCTGTCCACTGATACATGTCATGTGGTGTCTGCAACATGCAGCATTGTGCACTGGCTGTCATTTTTATTCCTGGGCTTGAATTGATAAGTGGATATGGCCTCTGCAAGATCGGAGTGTGACAGGGCTCCTACATGGTGCAACAGGCAGTCTAAAACCTTTCTGCACCTGTTTCAGACCTACCACAGTGAGACACTGCAGGACAGCTATGAGGATCCCCAGTATAAGGTTGATTCCCTGCACTTGGTAATGATCCTACTGGCATTATATGCTCTGGTGAGCAGGCTAGCACAAATATAGTGATATAAAGAGACACTACCCAGGACTTCTCAGTCAATGGAAGAAGCATTTATAGACATATAGCATTAGCATTACATGAGAAATTCAACTACTACTGATTTATCCTTCAGTAGACCTTAATGTATAGGTATGGTCTTTTTCTGCTACCATAACTATGTTGTGTTCATTATTCTGTTCTTTTTGTGTTTTGCAGCAGAGAAGAAGACTGCAAAAAACAGACTTGCCTGCCACAGGAGGCAGGTTAGACTCTCCAGGTTGTGAGGTAAGTGCACTGTATTGATACCAGACCAGTATCTTACAGCAGAAGGGCACTGGTCCAGTTTTGCATTGCAGTTTAAAAACTGCCTACTGCATACTTGTTCACTTCTGCAGAACTGCTCTCCTTAGCTGTTCCATTTATTTATGACATTGCCATGTGTATGACACTGAACTGACCTTGGGTGAATCACTACAGCTAGACTGCTTTTCCTTTGTATTAGTACAGCATTTTATTGCTTATTCTCTCTCTCTTAGGATTGCAATTACTATTGTTTACTTTTTCAATGTCCTTGTAAGATTGCCATTTCATAATGTACTTGTAATTGTGCTAATATTCTTTATTGTGCCACTTATTCTGAGTACCACTACTATGCAAATTATTTTTCTGTTTGGACTACTACAGCATTAATTAGTTGGCTTTTTCCTATTAATATTGCTAGTTGTATGCATATTATTTGTGCTACTGTGCCAAATTGTGCCACACATCCCTGCATTTGTGATAATGTGTCTGACAACTCCACATAGCCCTGTTTTCCCCAACACTAACCATTTAATTTGTTCCATTTGATTATTTTCTTCTTTGCCACACACACACACACACACACACACACACACACACACACACACACACACACACACACACACACACACACACACACACTACCAGGTTACAAAGGTCTTCCTGTAAAAGGTAACATGGAGAGCTTGCTGGTGGCCTCTAGTGCTGCTTCTATGGTGGACGATGTAGGCATTTCAATGGGGAGTGGCACAGAAGGCTTCTCTTGGGTCACCCAGTAGAAGGTGTGGCAGCTGGTCAGAATGGAAGATGACTGGTGGTTTGATGCCCTAGAGTATGTCTGAAATAAAAAAAGGTAGGTTGGCAGGTAAAGTACACACACTGGTTTATGTATAAACAACCCTGGAACATTTCTACAAATGGAGAGAAACAAACAACAAAGCAACATACTAAAAACATGTGAGTAGTAGAACTGCATAGCCAACTGGCCCTGACCATGGAGCCACCAGCAATACAGCATGTCTGTGATGTCAGCCACAGAGGTGACTGACTGACTTCTGAGCAGCTTTTTCTCTGGTACGGCTTGACAGGCTGTCTTAACTACACCTTATCTCTCATTGCGGTGTTTGTTCCCTTTCCTTGTGTGTCATTCATCCTCTACTGTTTGCTGTCCAATTGTCTCCATCACCAGCTGTCCACTCCTCTATATGTAGCTCTTCACTTGCCACTCTTTGTCTACAATTACATGCTTGCATGTGCCCCTGTTACCATCCCTATATTTTACTTCTTACCCACAAATTCCCTGTACTTCCACTCCCTCCATCATTCTTCAAAAAAAGAAAAACAAGGAACCTGTCCCACAAAATAAATAAATAAATAAATACCCTCCTTTCCCCACATCTGTGCCAGTCTTCCCTTTCATCTCTCCTTCTGTGTGCTCGCCTGCTTGCTCTTCCCTATTTCCGACTGTTCTGTTTCCTTCCCTTATATGGGCTGTCAACTGTTTCAGTGTAGTACATATGCAGCACGTTGATGTGACTGTGAATGTGCATATTTTCGAGCATACAAGCTGCATTCCAGCTGTCCCAGGTCACATGACCGCTCACAGCACAGTCTACTCAACTGCATGGTGACTGCCATTTTTGTGAATGCATTTCTTCATTGTATAGCATTCTCCCTTGCATGTCTGCACTTTGATGACACTCCTGCATACCTAATCCTCAGTGAGTCACCTTAGACAATTTTAGTCCTGCTTTTTATCACAGAGTGGTCACATTATTATTCTACTTGTCTATCCCATTTTTACAGTTACTGCACTGAACTTCTTTATTAAAAAGTGTTTAATCTTGAGGGCAGTGCTTTATGTATGCACTTGAATTTATTAAATTCTGGTACTGCCCTACTAGTTGTTAGCAAGCATACTACAGTAGACAGTATGGTGCCAGAAATAAATGGAAAACTTAAGAGCAAACATCTGCTGCTGGCAATGCCTGTCTGGAAAGATAGGAAGGAAATCAACATGGCTGGAAGATTTCCAAGCACTTAAAGGAGCCTGACACGTTTTCTTGCTCTGTATACTGGGTGAGGAAAAAAGTGCACTCACACACTGCAGGACTGCTAACGTGCTGGAGTTCAGCAAAATAAGTTCATAAACAAGCCATGTTGGTCTACTATAAGGCCGGGAATATTCTTGTAACAACAAATGAAATGACATAATATATTTTGGCAGTTTCTGAATATGACTTGATCTGTAAAAGTTCATAGCTGATATTCCCTGAAGTGTGCTATACTTGAAAGCTGAGTTTTGTTAAACAAGGAGAGGTGGTTCAGCCACGAACGATTTATGCTTTGAGAAGCTTGTATTTTATCTTTATGATGGTCACTGCAGTTGCATAAAAATATCTGTAACATCTGCCCTTTTAGTGGTGACGTGTATTCTATATGGGAGCACAATAGGCATAGTTTAAAGACTGCTTTTAAAATGTTATCATCAGATAGTCTTTGTTTTTTTTTTTTTTTGATCAGTTAATTTTTGAGTTCAGGATAGCTTTAAGGCTTAACTTGGTGGAACAAGTGTTTACTGTGGATTTTAAGGCTCTCTGTGTTAATGATTTATTTGCTCAGTTAATTTTTGAGTTCAGGATAGCTTTAAGGCTTAACTTGGTGGAACGAGTGTTTACTGTGGGTTTAAAGGCTCTCTGTGTTAATGAGTTAGTATTTAATCATACAAAGACAGGTTGAAAGCCTTGCTAGTATAAGGGGTATAAATACCGAGAAAGAGGAAACAATGAAATTAGATATCATATTGTAGCCAGACAGTGTTCTTTTCCTGGGAATTTATATAGTTTTATATATATAATTATATTAGTGTAGTCGTGTTAGAATACAAATGGGTTTTCAAACCCAGTCAAAAGAGCCAAAGTGTTTGCATATATAAAAACATATAAACCCTGTTTTTTGTTGATGCAAGAGTTACATCTTTCACACACTGACCACCTGAAGTTAATCAAATGTGGTTGTGTTAAATTTGCTTCACACCCTTGGACTAGCACTGAGTATGCGCATAGTTACACTAGTATGCTGAGGTACCTCTTTTGAGCTGACAGAACAAACAACTGATAGAGAGGGCAAACTGCTGATATAGAGAGGGCAAATATCTGAGAGTAAGTTGTAAATTGGAAGGGATTTCACCCCTTTAACATCTCAGTTGGGGATGATACAGTTGGATATGGAATGAGTTGTCAACCAGAAGCTGGCAACTGAGCAAGTAGCTGGGAATATTTGTTTTTTTTTTTTGTCTCAGAAGTGAACTTGAGTTCTTATGTAAATGAAATGCAGAACAGTAATTACAGATATACAGGATAAAAGTGAAAATAAACTGTAATACATAAAGTTGCATGTAGTAAAAGATCAATAACTAAGGGCTTTTAAGTTACTTATAGAATATCTGGCATTAAGGATAAAAAAGCAAAATATAAGAAATCAGAGATAGTATAACTCTCCTGGACATATATTAAACAATTTTGCTATGCTCCAGGTATAGTTATATGCAGTAAATATCATGCAAGCTGTTAGGATTAAATAATTAAAGTTTTTAATTCTGTCCATTTGAATAAACTTAATCAGTTCCACACAGACTCCTTAGTGAAAGAGTTTACATTTGACGAAGTAGAACACCTTTCTCTTGAACTAGATAAAGGAAAATCACTTGGCCCTGATGGCTTGCCTGTAGAAATAGTTTTTGAATAATTTCAATCTTGGCTTAACTCCCTTCTTAATACAGCTGACCATCCCCACCAGTGTTTCAGTAATTTTATCTAAGATAATCAGTTGAAATGATTTTACAATAGTTAATACAAAGTCATTTATACTACTTGGTATTATTTAAGTCAGTAGTGTCCAACTGGGCCCTCCCTCAGAGCTCTTCCATCTGACCTTAAGAAGTTTAAATTTTACTTTTTTTTTTTGTTTTTTCGCTCCGTGTTTCTCTCTCAAATACATTACTTTTTTCCGTTTTTTTTTCCCCGTTTTTTTATGCCAAGCGTCTTTATGGTGGCGCCTGCCCATCTTGTAAAACACCATCCTGCCGGTTTCCGTTGGTAGATTCATTTGTCGCGGCAAAGAAAGGAATTGAGGCGCCGAAAATATTACTGAGAGCACTAGGGGAGGGGGATTTATTACTGACACACGTTAGAATGAGTAACAGGTATAAATTTTTTTCGTGATACTAGTTGCAATGCTGGATGCACTAGCCTGATTTGATGCTGATTTTGACACACAGTATTCCATAACATTGCCATTTCATTATTTTATTTTTATTTAAATATTTGTTTGCTTTTGTTTGTTTATTT